>NW_025999961.1:16056574-16085760 GCF_001458135.2 Marmota marmota marmota
TTTTTTTTTTTTTTTTTTTTTTTTTTTTTTTTTTGAGGTACTTTTACTAGTGCTGTGCAGGTGGGCTTAATCTGTGGTTGTGAGTACAACTGTTTATTTTAGTATGGGAAGAAACAGAACTTTGTATTGCATAGTATATAGATTAAAAGTAAGTCTTAACTGTTCTTGTTTAATAACAGAATGTTCCGTTTCTAACAGTAACTGTCAGTGGTAAGGGGAGTCTGTTCTTACGATAAAGAAGAAGAGTTAGCTGCCTGGAAACCAGGCCTCATTTTCAGGGAGGATGAACTATCTAGACTACGAGCTGAAGTAGAAGAATTCTCAGTGTAGAAGCCAGTACATTTTGTTTATAGCATATTATTTTTTACATGAAAATTTCTCCTTAAAAGGTGTCATACGCATTGAGAATCTGAAGAAAATTTGCTAATGTGTTTTTGGGATTATTCCAATATTAACTTATTGAAAAGTTGAATTATAAGTTTATATGATATTTATAACATAGTGAAAATTTTGGATTATTTTAGTGCTTTTAGTGAGTGGTGCAGAGAACATTTTTTCCCACTAATTTTAGTTAAGCATTTGTTCATGGTGAGTGGACTGATCTAAGCGAGTTGCTTTTTGAAGTGGCTGCAGATTCAAAATCTGCTCAAGAAAACATAATTTCTTGAAAATATGATTTTTGCCTGTCACTTCCTTGGTCATTGTGAAAGTGGCAATTGGTTATTGTGTGCTGGCTGTTGACTCCCTTCTACTTGAATAACTCATTTTGCCACACACCTTTTTCTCCCCATATTAACTAGGCTTTAGCAGGTAAAAGTTTGTGCCCCAAGGATTATGGAACACTGTGCACTGGAGGTTTGTATGAGTATGTCTCCAGGAGGATTGGAACAGTTTTGAGTAGCTCTGAAAAGGGGGATGCTTGTTTTTATGGTCTCCTCAAATCTAGTGTCATGAAATCTATAAAGTTTGAAGGCATATTGATAATATTTAGTAATTATAGCAAAAAGTATGTTAGTCATTGTTCTAAGAGTTTTATAAATATGAAACCATTTCATCTTCATAATGTTCTGTGAGGTCATTCCCATTTACGTATGAGGAAACTGAGGGGTGGAAAGTGAAGTAAACTGTCCAAGCTAGTTAAGTGGCATTTGAAGTATCTCTCTCCATATTTGTAATAATAGGTTTCTTTTAAGGACTTGATGAAAAGAGGAGTGATGTAGAAGTTGGTGTGCAGTGAAGTTGGAGAGTGAGGGCTGGTTCACAGTGTGGCTAGGAATGAGGAATGATAGTGTAGAACTTAAACTTGTGAGGGGTTATTAAACTCACAGATGTTAGGGTCTGTAAACAAGTCAGAATGGTGCCTGGCATTTTACAGAGGGAGTGGTTTGTGAAGTAACGCCAGTGAGCCATTAAGTGTGGAGATTTCTTATTGGTTGACTGCTGTATCTAGTTTATGTTAATTAAGATATGCTGTGTGGAATGTATATATACCCCTCCTGTCCTACAATAAATGGCTCCTACTCCTGCTATATCAATGTACACAAGTTGTTCGTCACCCCCCGGTTATTTTGCTGCAGCCGGACTGTGGCACACAGAGTCTTGCTTTTGAGAAATATAGGACTCTTGGGGCCTTTTAATGTGTCAGTGCAGTCCAGTGGAAGTCAGGGTGCATCTTTTGGTCACCAGAATCAGGCTTAAAACTGTTACATCATTCACCAGTCTATGAGGATGTCTGAGTTAATGCTTGTGGCACGGACGGGAGATGGCAGGTGTGATGGAGCGGGTCCACTGTGCAGTCACTGTGATTGAGCCAGTGAGGGAGTCTTGAAAATGAAACTTTCCCTTTCAGGAGACTATGGTCTCTACACAGAAACATCTTTTATTACTTTTTCTCAAGATAACCATCAATAGTGGAGACCTGAGTTTTAATCTCTTTGTCATCAGTAAGTTCATAAACTATTTGGATGACACCTAAAACAATTACTTTCAAAGAATTCAAGAAGACCCTAATTAATTACAATTATATAATTTTGTAATTTATTGGAATGCATATATAAATTTCTAACACCTAAATGTTTAAAATCCTGATAACTATATATTTTTGATGTTCTAATACTTAAGCATACCTCTCACTATAGAATCATTGATTTTTCTAAAAGAAATTTTTCTCTTACTCAGTTGTTCCTCATATTTTCTTTTTCTTGTGTAATTTACAGTTATTATCTAATCGAAGGGAAGAAAGAAGCATTTAGAGCTGTGGGTGAAAACCGCACCAGCACTGCTTTTCTGATTGACAGTAGGTGCTATTCTTGATAGTGGGTGCTAATCACATTGTCTTTCCATCCTATATTTCCTGTGTCTACACTTGCTTGCCCTTTTACCACATTAACCAGTAAGAAATCCCTCACCTGGATGCAGCCCCTCCATCCTGGATTTCTCGCCCTCCAGAATGGAGAACTGAATAAACCTCTCTTCTTTATAAATTCCCCATTCTCTGATATTTTGTTGCAGAAGCAGAAAATTGACTAAGTCAACTGACTTCTTAAATAGGTCCTTCAAGGAATTTTAATAGGAACATATTCTATCAGGGCATGTATAGTTGTAATTTAATAGCCAGACAGTGGGACAGAGGACCATTGTTTTCAACCAGTTGTGGTATTTTGAGGGAGATAGAAGTAGCTATGTGATGAGATGAAATATAAATATAAGCAAAGGTACGCAAAATCTTTTTTTCACTTTAAACAAAAACAAAATCCAAAACCAGCTTTTATATTGTTATTTTCTTAACATTTAAAATATGATAAAGTTGATAGTTCCACATAGTCATGTGAAACAATTTATTAGTAGTGAGAAATTGATAAAGAAAAAACCCTTATTCTCAGATCCACTAAGCTGGGGAACTTTCAGAGAAGTTATTTAGTAATAGATGCTTTTTTAGTCACTTACTTTTTCTTCAGTTTTTCTTTCTATTTTTCCCTATATTTTACTCTTAATACTAGGTGAAACACATAATATTGTATACTGACTTCTTACATGCAATGATATGACTGTGTATTAACATTAAGTACCAACTTGCAGAGTTCCATTTTCCTGAATAACAAAGAGAGGTAAAAGGAATTTCATATTAATCTAGTTCCATACTGTCATGTTCCCTTCTGACTTGGCACAGTACGTCATTTCTTAGATTTAGTTGTCATGAAATTTTTTTTAATATCAATTAGTATTTTTTAAAATATTTTTTAGTTGTCGATGGACACAATACTTTTATTTTATTTATTTACCTTTTTGTGGTGCTGTGGATCAAACCCAGTCCCTCATATGTGCTAGGTGAGTGCTCTACCACTGAGCCCCAGCCCAAATATTCTTTTAGTTGTTGATGGACCTTTATTTGTTTATATGCAATGCTGAGAATTGAACCCAGGGCCTCACACATGCTAGGCACGTGCTCTACCACTGAGCCACAACTCTAACCCTAATATCATTAATTCTTAACCGCAAATATTGAGAGCAAACGCTGTGTGTTTTTAAGAACAGTTCATAAAAAAATTTCATACAATATTATGTGTTTCACCTAGTATTAAGAGTAAAATATAGGGAAAAATAGAAAGAAAAACTGAAGAAAAAGTAAATGGCTAAAAAAGTATCTATTACTAAATCAGGTGAGCTGTGTTAGGTTGATTTCTGTGGGAGATCCAGCAGTGAGCAGAGTAGGCAGAGTCCTACCTTCATGGAGCTTGAATTCGTATTTCTGTAGAGCAAGAATAGCTGAGGTAAATAAGACACATTAATTTCTTTTGTTGCTTTTTCATTGAATTTTTAACTAATTTTGGAGTTTGATGATTTTTCCAGTTCTGTTGTTAGTGGAACTAAGTTGAAACGATCACGTTCTTGGACTGGCTTCTTCCATTCCTGCCCCTTCCATTTCTGTTAGGGCCTTGTGTGTCTTTTGGACGGCCCTTGTCTAGAGTTGGCTTAGAGTGGAGCTCCCTGGCGACCTGGGACTGCAAGACGCCTTCCAGTATCCAGGACCTGGGGAGGGGCTGGAGGGTGGCTGAAGGCTGGGTCTGGTTGGAGCTCTGGGTGAACCTACTCTTGGGCCTTGAACCCTGGGTTCTTTTTTTTTTTTTTTCCTTCATTCTTTGGTGGAACTGGGGATTGAACCCAGGGCTTCGTGTATGCGAGGCAAATACTTTGCCACTGAGCTACATCCCAGCCCACGAACCCTGGGTTCTTTGTGGGAGGTTTCTGGCACAGAGCTGAAACTTTCGACCCTCACCCTGGTCATGTTAGAGCCTGTGTTCATTTGAGGCCAACATCTGCAGGAGGAGTGAGTCTTCTGTGTGTGGCATGGCTTCCTGTGTCGCCCTGTGGAGTAGGAAGAAAGAGTGTCTTCAGGGCACCCCAGATGAAGCATAGACAGAATGAAACTGTGATGACAATTTAAGATCAGTTGTCTAGGTTTTGAGAGTTCAGCAGGAAACTCGAGTCCATGGTGGAAGGCAGCGTGGCTTGGTAGGACAAGATGGCGAACTGGGAGACCACCCTGACACTTGTTGTTGTGTCAAATAAGAGTCCCTCAATGATGGACTGTTATTTCCCAGCTTTTTATCTGTTTCTGTAGCATTGATGGTTCTTCACTTTTCTCTCTCTCGACTTCTACCTTGAGTTGTCCTCGCACCCCTTCTGTTCGGCATATGTTGTATCTTGTACCCCTTCTGTTAGGCATATGCTTCTTTATGACATCATTTCTGATGAATTTTTTATATGGACCCTCGTGCTTTGTGTGGCACTTTACATACCATAATGCCAGCTGTCCTCTGAGGGAGAGCAGCACACAATGCTGCTGCCCATCTAGACTGTCGCAGCCTAGCTGAAAGAATGCCCAAATTCTTCATAAGAGAAAACAGAAATAGTTGATGATTTAGGTCAGTTTTAACTGCAGACCAGGCTGGTATGGTGATTAATTTATTAACCTGCTGTCTGCTGTTGAGCGTGCATGAATATGGCATCAGTGCAGGTAGTTTTAAGTGGCCAGATAGCTGTCTCCTGTCTCAACTGGCTCCTGGTGTTTTGGGCACAGTCAACGAAGGGGCTGAGAGCAGGAGGGCTGCTGCCTTCTTGCCCTCACTTGTGGAGTGTTTTCTCCCCAGAATATTCTCCTTCTGTAATCCGTCTCGTACACCTGGTACCATTTCAGATAGCCATCACTGTCCATGCTCAAATATTGTCAGATGAAAAGATCACTGAAAAGTGTTGGGACTGTCCAAATTTAAAATAAACAAATCAGTGTATTTTCAGAAACAGTTTTCCCAGTCTGAGGCCATTTTCCACGGTGGTCCTCTTGCTTTGGACTTGGAGCTATGTCGGGTGGACTTCAGGGTGGACTTCCATTCATCCCAAGCCTCCCACCCCTCCTCCACCCTTTCCTCTCCATGCTGGGTGGGTTCCTGGGCCTCACAGAGAAGGCCTCCTGCTTTGTTGTGTGCTCTGGGCCACTTGCTGATCCTGTTGTCCTCAGCCTCAGCCACTTGTGCTTTGATGGGTCAACACATCAGCCCTGTTTGCATGTTGGTCTGCTCAAAGCCAGCCACACTCTCTGTTCTGCTCTGCAGTCTTGTACTTTTATTCACTTTGGATAAGTCGGGTTTTTGCTTGTTTGTGTAGGCCAAAGAGAATACAGTGGTACAGTACAAATTCAATATATTCTCTGCCCAATTCAGGAAGGTTCACACACATATTCCGATTTTTGTGTGTTCCTGGGACAAAAAATAAAAATGTCCATTTTGACAGTATTGGATTCTTACTCCCCTGAAGTGGGTCAGCTGCTGTTTGTGTGGGGGAGGGGGCATGTGCTGCATGCTCTGATCTGAGCCAAGCCCCATCCCTGCTTTATAAGAGACCATTTCATTTATTTCATTTATTTCTGTATGACAGCCTGGCTCTTGGAGGCATTTTCAAACACACCAGGCTGCTTCTTCCTTCAGATGGGCAGCAGGTAGGCTTGAGTGTGAACAGGGAGTGCTGTCTCCTCCCTTCCTCCCTGTCTCCTGCTCCTCCTGAACCTCGTAGAATCTCCCATTTCCAGCCGGAGGCTTAGCCTGTGGCTGTGCTCAGTGCTCCATCTGCCTTGGCCCAGAGGCTGTGTTTTAAAACTTTTTTTTTTTCATTATTTGAGTGTTCTTCCTTTGAAAACTTCTTGCTGACTGTATTCCTTGCTGTCCTCTCCGCTAGGTTCTCTCAAGAGTACCCCCGAGAGCTTCATTTGATGTTCTTTCTTTGTGTGTCCCCTACATTATTTTCTTTCATGGCTCCAATGTCCACATTAATACAGCAATCAGATCTGCTCTCAGAGCCTCTATCTGTTCTCAGTAGCATCTCTCTGCACGCAGCTGCCCTTTCTAACCCTGGAGTGTTCAGACCTGCTTCTTTACCAGTATTTCTGTTCATTCACTTCTTAAATCCTCGGTGCAGGCCATGTGCCAGATGCATGCTAAGTTAAGCATCAGGGCTGAAGTGGTGCGCCAAGTAAGGCACCGAGTTAAGTGGGAGGAGGTACACTGAACAGAACATCAAAACTGGACACACAAGTTATGTTTGGTGCACGCCATGAAGGAGGCCATGGCATGGTGGGAGAGCATGTGATGAGATGCTCCTGCAGTGTCTGGAGTGCTGGGAAAGCTGATGCATAGGAAGTTCTCCATAATGGCTCCATTCTCTGGGTCCTTTCTACTCACAAGTGACCTGAAGATAGCAGTGCTGGCCACACCTTGGAGGTTCATGAAGAGGCAGAATATCTGGTTCCTGATGCAGAATCTGCCTTGTAACTGGACCCTAGTGTCCTTGAGATTGAGAAGCACTGCCCTAGGCTGGATTCTAGCATTTTCTTTGACTCTCTCCTATTATATTACTCCTGTCTAAGACATTTCACCTGTTTCTTGGATTACTTCTTGTATTCCTTTACTAATTTAGAATTTGTATTTACCTGTTCCTGGTCGGTTTGTTGGATTCTTTTGTGCACAGTTGCCCAATGCCTTCTTCAGGTCCTTCCTCTTGCCTGTGGTAAGCTGCATAACCAATGCAGAGTTCTCTGCTTAGCATTGAAAACTCTTCATGACTCAGTTCTGCCTCCTCTCAGGTGCACAGCGTGTTTCTATGACCTCAGCAGAGCATATGTAGCACATTCATTCTTTTAAGAAATATTTTCTAAGCATAGCAAACAGTCGTTTTTAGCGATATGGACAAGTAAGTGTATTCTTATTTTTCTTAATGTTAAGTAAGAGTATTATATACTTGGTGAAACTATGAAACTTTTTAAAAGTTTATTTAGCCTCTTACTTTGTTGAGTGATTTTGCTATTTTTTAATTTTATGAAATACAATTGCTTAATTTTATGAATTAAAATAAGTGAATACTTATTGTCTTTTCTTACAAATTTCTTTGAACTGTGTCCTGGTTGGTTGTGATCTTTAGTCTCTATTGATCTTATTGGTGTCTTCAGATTTCTTCATTTTCTTTTAAATTTCAAACCAATTTCTCTATCCCGTGATCCTAATCTCATAAAGATCCTAAATGTCATTGACTTTCTAGTGCACCATGTCTTGATTCGACCACACTGACACTGTGTTGGCTGAGTTACTACCTGTGTTCTTTGTCCCTCTGAGTACCCATGGTCTTCATCATATGGAGAAGTGGGTATCTCCCACCTTGTGATTCTGGCTCAGCCCTGAGGTTTACTGTGGTCAGTGGGACATTAGCAAAAGTGACCTGTCAAACAGAGGCTTAAAGTGGGATTTGTCCTCCTGTGTTTCTACCATCATTTGCACAAGAACCTACCCAGGACTTGGAGATGGTCCAGGGTGAGGACAGAGGTGAGGAGGGACAGACCTGTCTGCACCTTTTGTCCAGGATAGAGCAGATCAAAACACACAGACAGAACAAAGGAGAAATCCTTGTTATTTTGAGTTTTGGAATTTTGCTGTACCGTTGTAAGAAAATAGCTAAAACACAGACTGAGAACATAATATTCCAAAGGGGAAGTCATTATTTTTTTGTTAAGAATCTGAGCATTGCTGTTGATTGCTAAGCTGTACTCAGCCCTTTCCTGAGCCCAGGGCTCCTTTGTCCTCCTCCTCCTGCCTCCTCTCCATGGTTGCTCCTCGGCCACTGTTTCTTGCCAGAAGGACCACAGTAGTGGCCTCCTTGCCTGCCTTCCTGATGCTGGGTCCCTCTGTCTTCAGACAGTCCAAGCCTCAGATCATGTTACTGCCCTGCTGAACCCCCCACCCCCAGTTCCTCTTGGTCGGCTCCCTGCCCGCCCTTCAGCTTGCCTTCTCCCTCTTGTGCCCCTGCTCTGTGCTCCTCCCTCACGACCCTGTTACCTTCTGAAGGAGGTGAGACCAGCCAACAGAGGTATGGCTGGCTGCCAGCCTGTCATGGCTGAAGTGCCCTCTTCAGGGCTGCCTCTGCAATCTCCCTCTCCACTGAGCCCTGTGGAATCTCCCTGTCCAGTCAAAACCACATCACCCTACTTCGTTTCCTTTCTGAATTTTAGTATCTATCATGATCTGGAGTATTTCTGTGTGCATTCTCTTTTCCTTTACGTCCTGCCTGCCTGTAGAATGAACAGAGTGAATGCCTGTTTTATCCTCCTGTGTTCTTAGGCCTTAGGGACTCAGTAACTATTGCTTGCATTAATGGATAACTACTTATTTTAATTTAAAATATTGTCATTTTGGTCAGTTGGTAAGTTGTATTCCTTTAACCATGTCAGCCTTTTTCATCCATGGTTGTGTGTGTGTGTGTGTGTGTGTGTGTGTGTGTGTGTAGAGAAATTTAAATATACATGAAAGATAGTTATAGATGAAAAGGATCTGTTTTAAACCAGTACTTTTGATTATTTTATTTCTATTTTTTCAAATAATGTTGACATTCCCTTTTATTGACTGTTTTTTTTTAAGGACATTACATCAGATTATGTCATGTGATGGAGTCTCTGAGGTCACCTTTTACCTATCCATAAACCTATAATTTCGTCTGTGGGGTTCCTATTTCTGAAAGATTATCAGTAAAAAATTCATATTCATTTGGAAAAGGGGGAAAAACTTTTTAGGTCTACTCTTAGTCAGTGTGTGTGTGAAGTTGCTGAGAGAAATAGACGTCACCCAGTGGACCTAGTGGGATTCACAGGGAAAATTAATGACACCAAAGGAAATATACAGTTGGAGAAAAGGAATTTGTGGGGCAAGTGATAGATTCCCTACCTGCAAGTGTTTCAGTTATATAGTGAAATAAGTAGAAAAGCAAATACATGTACCCACCCACTTTTTGCCATATTTGCTTCAAATCTGTATTTGATTTTGTTTTAAAGAAAACAATCTACACTTTTTGGAACCCTGTGTGTCCCTCCTAAATCCTGCCAGCCCTAGGTGAGCACCCTGTGAATCTGCTCTTCAGCCACATGGCTTGAGCACAGAGGAGGTGTGCAGATCGGCTGGTCAGGGATTGTTCTGTAGCCATGCTTTTGAAGCACCTTCATTCTAGGTACCCTTTAAACTCAAAATTTATTGAGGATCCAAAGAGCTGTTTTCTTATGTAGGTTATATCTATCAGCATTAGCTGTATTTGAAACTTAAATTGATAATTTTATATATTGTTTTAATGTAATGAGAATAATAAAACTATACATGCAAACATAAATAAAATTTTGATGAAAGAATACCTATATTATCCAAGGCAGAAATAAGCGGGAATGAAAAACCAAAACCAGCACTTTTAAGTGGCTTTTTCATTCTTTGCAAATGGTTTTAAATATTGGACTTAAAGGACAGCTGCATTTCCAGCTCTGCTTCTACATGTGGCCTCTGGAAAACCCCACCTTGACCTTGAGAGAGAGTGACTTTTTTGAAATGATCTGAGGCCTAGGGTCCCCCAGGCCTATCCAGCTTACACTTAGCAAACTGCCCTTGTGTGTGGATGGTGCCACACCCCTGGTGTCACCCTGCTGCACCTTCTGTGTAATACTGCCCTTTAGGTGTGTCCTGTTGCATGGGGCTAATGATTCACATTGACTAGTGCATGGGCAGAATTCTATTCTGTGAGCCATCATTCAGTTCTCTGTTGTCTTGTTGTGACTCATTTGGAAATGTGCGCAGCTGTCTTACTTCATGAAGCAGTGCTGTGCTGCTGAGAACATTCTCAAGCATCCTTTTGAACCTGTACTAGGAGTAAAGGAGGGAGAGGTGCTGCAGCCCGCTTGCTGGGGGCCAGGTTGCTGGGCCGTGGGGTGTGCATTTTCATCTTCCACTCTGCAACATGCCTCCAACTGCCCTTGGAACTTCTGTCCATTTATGGGCTTGTAGTAGTGTGTATTTGAATTTTCATTTTTCCACTAGGCCACCAGCTTTTGCTTTGTTGTCAGGTTCTGTGTGTTGTGAATTTCTGTTCTGTCTGTGTTGTAATCAGGATAGTAGTGAATGCATCCAGAATCCCTAATGTCTAATAATTATGTTATTTAGTTCTCTTATGGTATTTTCATTGCTGATTTTTGTAGCTTCCATTTGTTGTTGGAATTCTCCATCTTTCACCCTTTTATATACATCTATTTTCTCCAATATTTTAATCACAGTTATTTTAACCTCTGGGTAATTTCTCAGCCTATATTAATTATCTTTTTTCTCTAGATTACTATCTCCTATTCTTTGCCTTTTCCTATCTAACAATTTTTTAATTGTATGTCAGATGGTGATAGATGATCACGGTGGCAGAGAAGGCTTTCCCCCTCCCTGCTTGGCCAGGCTGGTGAGGAACTGGTGCAGGTGAGAGCAAGCTGGGCTGGGGTCCTTGCTGACCTTGGAAAAGGCCTCTGCTTCCTGTCTGTGCTTGGCATGGTTGGGCTGGTCAGCTCTGCTCAGCTCTGATGACTTGCTAATTCACTTCCCTGGGAGATGTTAATGTGTGGTGCTTTTGGCCTTGATTCCTTACACATCCTGGAGTTTTGTGTTTAAAGCAAGCATTCTGGCTTAGCAGAATTCTTCTCTCACATGCCACCAGTGGAGCCCTCAAGGTGGCTTTAGACACATCTGGCCTGGTCTCTGAGGCTTCTAAGCACAGCCCACAGTTTAGCAAAGTCCTTTAGGGAAAATGAACCTTGTGTTCAGGACCCATCACACATGCACCTGCTCCTTAAAAGGGACACACTGACTCTTACAAACCTTGATGGCTTTGCTCCCTTGGCAGAGTCCCTTAAGGCAACCCATTCACAATTCTTAGTCTGCACCTGTAGAATTAGCATGTGTCCCCAAATCAACAAACGACCCCTGAGAAGAAAGCAGCAGTCACTTTGTTCCTCACTTTGAAAGAGCTCCTGCTCTGGAGTTCCAGTTCATCTCATTTTCTTGCTTTAGCAACCCCCTCGTGTTGGTAAAAATACTGTTGTCATCTTTCTCTCTCAGTTGCCAGTTGCTACAGGGGAGGTTGGTGCTGGGGCCTACTGTGCTTCACCCTGCAGAAGGCCCTTGACTTTCCTTGTTTTACTGGATTTATGCCTCTGCTCATTAAGTTATTTCCTTTTTAAAAAGTCAATTTTCCCCTGCCCTTATTTCTCTGAACAATACAAATGCATGTTTTAAGCCCTTAGCAATTTGCTGAGTTACTTTAGCTTAGACGCGAGTACACACTCCGCTTCTGGGTTTGCTGCCTTCTCGCTGAGTGCTGAGTTTTATTCCCCCTCTTTGGAACTCTGTTATTCTTACTCCAGGGGTTATTGATCACCTTACCATTCTGTCCCCAGGGTGACCGACTATGAGGGCTGCAAATGGGAAGGTAAAGTTCCTCCTGCAAGCTGCTGACTTCTAGATTCAATATTGACTTGAAGTGGTCACTTGCTGTCTCCACTGTGGCTAGCTCTGTGTGCTCCACTGAGCATACTCCCCATGTTTTTAATTTCATCTTTCTTTTATTGTTGTATTGGCCCAGCCCCTGTCCCAGCTCTGGTTTCAGACAGTGAGTCCTAGTCTGGAGGCAGGGGACTCCTAGTCCCTTCACTCCCACCAGCAAGCACCCAGGTGCCACCGCATGCTCTGGGGCAAGCAAGGCTCAAAGGATGTGGCTTTTCTGTTTCTGACTCTTCTTCTCTTTGGTTATATCTTTCTTTTTGTTTTCATGTTCCATATCTCTGGGCTATGTTTTAGCAAGGACTAGACAGTTCATAAAAATGTGAAAGTTGGGCTGGGGATGTGGCTCAAGCAATAGCACGCTCACCTGGCATGTGTGCGGCCCGGGTTCGATCCTCAGCACCACATACAAACAAAGACGTTGTGTCTGCCGATAACTAAAAAATAAATAATAAAATTCTCTCTCTCTCTCTCTCTCTCTCTCTCTGTCTCTCTGTCTCTCTCTTAAAAAAATGTGAAAGTATTGTAGTCACTAGGCAAAAATTCAGGGACACATATTATCCCACATTTTGGGCAAACTTTTTCCTGATTTTAATTTTCAAGTACATTTACTAGGTTCTTTTTGTTTTTCTTTTAAACTAATAGGTAATATTCCATCCCAAACTGGTTGAAAGTACTAATGATACTTCTTTTTCTTCTTCTTTTTCCACATGCTTTAGATAATGATTGGGATAATTTTGTTTCTAAGAAAAGAAGATAGATTCTAAGTTTGTTTTCCAAGAGAATACATGATATATTGATTGAAAATTCCTAGTACTTTAATTTTTCTGCTTTTCTCTCATCTTCTGTAGGGACTTAATTTTTAAAGTCTGGGTTTTTTAGAGAATTTAACAATTTGTTAATGAAGAGATGGTCAATGATTTCAGAAAGTACTCAGTGCTCAGAACTGCTCTTTAGAGCAAGCAGACCTCATGCTCTGGGCAAGTACTCTGCCACTGAGCCCCCTGCACAGCCCCTAGATTTATACTGTTTTGATGCTTAATTTCACCAGATGATAATGACATTTCAGCTCCAATATTCAAAATAGATAATCTGCTAATGCTACTTGGTGTCAGTCAACTGTCACTATAACAAATGTCTGAGCTAATCAACTTTGAAAAGATTTACTTTAGCTCACAGTTTTAGAGGCTCCAGTCCCTGATGAGGTGAACCCATTGCCTTTAGGCCTCGGGTGGGACTGGTGGCAAAGTAGAAGGACTCTCCTCATGGCCTGGTGGTGAAAGAGGATGAGGAAGGGGCAAGAGTCCCACTGTCTCCTTCAAAGGCCCCCTTTGTGACCTGAAGACCTCCAAGTAGGTCCCACCTTTTAAGGTTCTGTTACTTCCCAGTAACAACAAGTTGGGGACCTGACCTTTATCACATGGGCCTTTATGGGACATTTATCCAAAACATAGCCTAAGTGTAATCTGATTTTAAAAATTCTTAAAATCAAGGTAATTGATGATGAATGTAGAAAAAAGTATAGATACTTTAAACAGTGTCTTATTTGAGGGTACTTTGGGTGGGTGCACCTTGGTGACTTTGCAGTAACTAGCATGTATCATGCAGCAACAAGATGAAACCTGCAACAGCAGTCTTTGTGTATTGAAGGCACATTCTGATAAATCACAGAAGATCATTGCTGACACCTTCTTGCTCTGTCCTCACAAGGTAGCAAAAGGATGAGCCAGCTTCTGAGATCTCCTTTACAAGGGCACTAATATCCCATTCCTGAGGGCTCTGCCCCTCTACCCACTCACTGCCTAGAGGCCACCCCTGACACGTTGGAGGCTAGGATTAAATCTGTGAATCTTGGGAGGAATGCAGACATTTGGACCATAGCTAGATGGTTGTTTACGTTCAAGTTTTAGGTATGTTTGAAGGAGAAAATGAATTAGCATATACACCAAATATATTTGATTTATGAGACAAATACCTTACATCCCTGTAACCATCACATCCAAGGAGAAAGCCACTGATTAAAAACAGCTGCCAGTTATATCACTCCTTAGACATACTTTTCAGGGTTCGCATATGATTCCCTGTGTTTATTACTTGAGAATTTTTGTTCTTTATCCACTTTTGGAAGTAGAGCAGCTTGAAATAATACACTGCTTTCAAGTAGATCAGTAATTTTGGTTTGCTATTATTGTATTCAAAATTTTCTCTTCTGCCCCCATTTTATTTCACCAGATGCACACAGTTTTTCAGATAAAAACTATTTTTCCTTCTTACTGCACTATTTAGGAGACTTAGGAAGGGGTAAACAATTGCATGACAAATCAAAATCTTTGTATATTTAGAGCAGAATGAGAAATCGCTCCTAAAAACTGTGTTTCAGTAACATTCCATGATTATTGCAGCAATATTACATTGCTCATAGGCCAGGGAAATAACTGGAATTTTAGCATTCAGGGAGTTAAAGATTTAAGTATTCTTCTCACTTTTAGAATCACTGGAAAGCACAGTGCGTGTGTGTGTGTGCAGGAAACTTGAGGAGTTCTGAGTCCCAAGTGCAGTGCAGTGGGAGAGTTGCCTTCCTGTTCAGAGTGTGAGTCCCAGAACTTTTCTCTGCTCCTTTCCACCTAGCTTGTCCTCCTGTCTGAGTCCTGTCTGGTTGCTCCTCCTCACATTCCTACACTGTGTTCTCCCAAGTCCATAACAAAGAGATGCCTTGTGTTGAGTCAGTGCATGTTGGCGCTATTTAATAACAAACATGATTGAAGAGTTTGTCTCAGAAAACATGCTGGAGACACACATTTGCTTAGGGTGTGTGGTCTTCAGTGAATTCTTTCTATCCTTATTTCTTTATTGCTTTCACATTCTCTCTCGAAGATCAATGAATTTAATGAAATATAACTTTGCCTCAGATTGAAAATGAGTTATCTGGTACTATTATTTGAACAAAAATAGTGGACCTAACAACATTCGAGGATTGGGGAAGTGTTGGTAGCCTATGGCGGTTAGTTGGAGTAAACTGTGACCTTCAATTTAAAAAGTGTTTAAAGAAGTAATGCTGTTTATTTCAAATAGCTGCAGATATTTTTAGTTTTTTTGTATTGTCCAACTTTTTTAGAATTTTTAAATCATTTACTTTGTGTTGTTAGGGGACAAACCCAGGGCCTCACATGGTAGGCCAGGGCTGTACTGAGCCACATTTTGTTCAAGTTTTAGTTATCAATATCTATTATTTTTAACTTTTTAGTTGGAAATACATGGTTTGGGGAAATGCTGTTGCTGGCATGAAATAGAACTATTATGAATATTAAAAAAACAGACTTTTGTCAGAAGGTGCACTTCCCTCGACATTACAGTGGGCCAGAGCCAGTGACGGTGAGGTGGTGTGTGGAGGGAGCTTTGCCTTTGAGATTTTTATGGTGACACGCTGACGTACTCACCAGGAGCATGACAGATAAGGAACTGTGTGACCCCTGCACTCGGAATTGGAATACCGGGTCGGTACAGGGTTGTTTCTTTAGAGCACCTCTGAAGTCTAAAGAAAATATTGAGTCCCCACTATTCCTCTGAAGTGACCACACTAGGTTTTGCCATATTTGAAAAGTACCCTTTTCCTAATGATGACACATTTTTTTTTGTTTTGTTTGTTTTTGTGTAGGTTTAGCTGGTCCCTGGAGAGCAGTTTAGTTTGTTTCTTCCTAGAACCCAAACCAAAAAGTCACACAGTGGGCCATATTCAGTCCTTGGACACAGTGAAGTGGGGGCAGCACTGCAAAGATGGTAGGAAGCAAAATGGATGCGTTGTGGGTACAAGATACAGAGTGTGCCTAAAAAAGTCCAAGTATGTCAGGAATTTAAGAAAGTAACTAATGTAAGGGAAAAATTTTATAGGAGGTCCTATATTAGAGTTCTCCTGAGAAACCACTAACAAATAGATTTATTATAAGGAATTAGCTGACAGTTATAGAGGGTTAGAAGTTCCAGCTTCTGTCATTAGCAGGACACAGACCTGGAAAACCAACAGATAGTTCCAAATCCGAATTCAGAGGCCCGAGAATCCACAGAGCTGGTAGTTGAAGTGTTAGTCTGAAAGTTGGCATTCTCTAAACCCAAGAAGGACTGAGTTTTTTGAGTCTGACGACAGGAAAGGCTGGTATCCCATCTCAGGCATCAGGTGGCCACATCAGCTCTCTCTTCTAGGCAGGCCTTCAACTCCCCCCCACAGGAGGGGAGCAGTCTGCTCACTGGTCCACCGATTCAGAACCACCCTCACTGACATGCCCAGAGCAATGTTTGACAAGTGCCTGAGCACCCCCTGGCCCAGCCAGATTAACACATGAAATTAACTAAAACAGCTCCCTTGGAGCTGAGTGTGAGCCAGCAATGAACTGTTGAATTTACTTTTAAAGATGTGACACTGGAACGAATGAGCACTTTTCTGGATATCAACACTAAAATAAACCTACTTGTTCATTCATTCAGTCAATAAGTATTTATCGATCCTCACTTTTTGCAGGGCCCTTTGCTAACTGCTAAAAATCTAATGGTGGGTGATATGTAGGTGGCTCCTTCTTCCCCAGTTCCTTGGTTCCTTAGTTAATTACAGTCGTGATAGGCCTTGATGGCTGTTCTAGCAGTACAGATGTTGAGATCCTTACCTGGTAGCTTTAGAGCAGTGTGTCGCAAAGACCTGCCTGGTAAATGACACCTGGACTGAGCTCCAGGGAGTGGAGAAGAGGGGTGAACACTGTAGCAGGGAGCAGACAGCTGGGCAGGTCCTACATGTGAAGGGCTCTGTGCCCAGAACCAGGAGCTCTCCAAGGTGGTGAGTGCACTCACCAAGAGCCGATGGCTGGTCCTGTCCTAGAAGACAGAGACGCAAGGTTTTGACTCAGTGTGCTACTAGGAGCAGATGGCACCTTCCATGGAAATGAGCTGGTCTAAGAGCATTGGAACCTCCAGGTACCAACTGGGAAGAAGACATCCCATTAACAAGTTTCTTTTCTAATTGAATTGCTCAGTGGTATTCAAATTAAGGATAGCGTCAGCCCCTGAGTTCTGACTCGGCTGACTTCTTGCTGCTGCGCAGTGAGCTGCAGGTTTTGTTTTTTTCAGAGACAGATTAACAGTAGTAATTTATCAGTTTTGTTTGCATTCAGTGAAATTGACTCTCTGTGGAATACACTTATGTAAGTTTGACACATACACCGTCATGAATCCTCCCCAGTGATGATACAGAGCAGCTGTCATCCCCACATTCCCATTTGCTTCTCTTTTGTAGAACCCTGCCCTCATGCCAACCTTTGGAACCACTGACCTGTCCTTATAATTTTGTTTGTCTAAGTGTCGTATACATGCACTCTTACATGCAGTCTTCTGAATGTGGGTCCTTTCATTTACAGAATGCATTTAAGATTCATCCAGGTTGTATGAGGTATTGAGTTTTTTCCTTAAATGACAGAGTGGCCTTCTCTTGTATGGATACTTAGTTTGTTTACCCATTCACCAGCAGAAGAAAATCTGGGTTGTTCCCAGTTTGGAGGATTATAAATAAAGCTACTATTAACACTTATGTACATTTGTATGTGTGAGTGTGTGTGGCTGCAAGTTTCAGTTAGTAATACCAGGAAGGGGCATTGCTGAGCCCTGATAGGTGCATGTTAGGAAGCTCCAACCTCACAAGTGATTGTGCAGGTGGAGGTGGTTGTGTGCATGCTCTGTAGTGGTCCAGACCCTTGCTGTTTTCAGGATTCATTCAGTTCAGAGAGTCTATGGTATCTCCTGGTAGTTTTGATTTGAATTTCCCTAATTATAAATTTCCCTAATTAATTAATAATGTTGAACATTTTTATGTTTAAAGATGTAACACTGGAATGAATGAGCACTGTTCTGGATATCAAGTATAAAGTAAACCTAATCTGCCTCTGACAAACCAAACCTTCAGCTTACTGTGTAGCAAGGAGTCAGCCTCGTCAGAACTCAGGGGAGTGACACTGTCCTTAATTTGTGTAGCACTGAGTGTTTTATGACACCTCTGTATCTTTTCTGAAGTGTCTGTTTCAGTCTTCTTCCTATTTAAAAAAAAAGTAGTTTTTTTTTTATTATTGTTTGAGGGTTCCTCATGTATTCTGAATATAAGTCTTCAATCTGAAATATATTCTGTCAGTCTTTTGTTTAACTTTTTATTCTATCAGTGTCTGAAAGTTAATTTTGATACAGATAAAAGTTTTCAATTTATTTTTCTTTTATGGATCCTACTTTTGGGGTAGGGTCTAAAAACTGTTTACCTAACTCAAAATCACAAAATGATTTTCCTAGATGCTTTATAGTTCAACACTGATGGCTTTGATCCATTTTGAGCTTATTTTTGTATGAAGGGTGAGATATGGACATCCAGTTGTTATCATTTGTGGAAAAAACTTCTCCTTATTCAATTGACTACCTTTGCAGCTTCGTATAACATTAGCTACCTGTGTTAATGCTGACCTGTTTCTACAGTCTCTGTGTGTGTCTATAGCAAATACCAGGCTGTCTTGATCACACTAGATTTATCGTACACCTCAAAAATGGGTAGTATACATTCATCAACTTTGTTCCTCTTTTGCAATAATTTTTATCATTTTAGATTTTTATGATTGCTTGTTGAAAGCAGAATGTGTTATGGAAACAATCGAGGTAGAAGTAAGTCATTCTTGTACCTGCAGGTGAGCCCCTCATATTTTCCTGTGGGGCCTTCAGTGTGGGATGAAGGGGGAGGTAGGCGATTTGAGGGTTGGTATGGTTGCCGGCTGCCCCCTCTGGTGATACCTTGTGCTTGGTGTGGGGTGGATTTCCAGGTGATTTTACTCCTTCTCTGTCTCCTAGCTGCTCTCAAACACTTCTTTCCTCAAACCTCTCCTCAGTGGGGTGGTGGAGAGGGTGGGGGCTTCTTTCCCAGTAAGCCAACATTGTACCGTTTGCTCTTGGGGGTGGGTGGTCTTGGCGGTCCTGCCCACTCCCTTGCTGTGGGCTGCCCACTCCCTTGCTGTGGGCTGCCCCCTATTTGATGGTTCCCTGGGGCAGTAGTGTTTTCTTCCCCCTTCCCCCTTAAGGCTTTTCCATGGGGTGTGGGTGGGGAAGAGTCTGAGGAAGAAACTCATTCCCAGTGCTTCCCAGCCAGGACTGTTGCTGTTTAACCAATGAAGACATAGATGAAGCCCGCGGGGTCAGTAGAGAAGGTCAGATGGAGGATGCGAACCCTCTGCCTCCCTTTTATCCGAGGCCCCCCAGGGCTCCACTCTGCTCTTCCTCCTCCAGTCTGTATCTCCCCCATCCCTGTGGTCTCTGCCCCAAGGACAAGTGCTGGCTTCTCTGCAGTTGTGTTTTTCTCCCTGGATTTTGGGCTTCATGGTAGCCCTGTGACCACAGCGCTCTGATAGATTCAAAAAAGTCTTGAACTTGTGACTTGTCTAGCTTGCTTTGCTGTGAAGCTAGGAGGAATGTCTTTCTAGTTCCCCATACCTGAGGAAGTGTGTGGAAACCTTCAGTTCCACAGTGACAGTTTGAACTCCGAGAAGATTATTGTCCTGTACATCTGAATATGTATCATCTATTAGTATATTCCTTATAATTTATTTCCAGCAGCTTTTAAAAAGCTAATTAGCCTCTTTTTAAAAGGCAGTAAGTAAATTCATCATATCAAGAAAAAAAGAGCAATGAATGTATTTCCTTTCAGAATCTCCCTCTGTGCTTTCGGCTGCCTTGGTCTGGAGTTGCAAGGCATCTATGGGCTTGTCAGCACTCAGACTCAAGGCAGGGAACATCTAACTCAAGCACTTGAAATTGAATGAAAGAAAATATTAAGAATATAAGGCTGAATATTAATGAAACTGAGAAATGAAAGATACTTAATAAGATATATTCAAAGTAATGAGCTTCTTAATAAGATATTTAATAAGATATATACAAATTCATAAGTGCCATTAAAAGATATTTAATAATATATATATATTAAGTCAGACCCATTAACATATTGCTGCTGTTAAATATGTTGATTGATATTTTTGTCTGAGTTTGATAACCTACATCGTTGCGTTATTTCAAATGGAATATTATATGTATACACACAAACACATATCAACATGTAAAAATCTGTTCTAGACTTTCTAAATTATTCATTATTCATGAATGTGTACTTTGGAGGAGTTTTCTTTTTATAGATTATAAAATATAATTGAATAGAAATGTGGATCTTGTGTTACTTGGTCTAAGTTTTCCCAAATAGATGACTTTGAAATAATGAGAGGGACCTGAACATGGGAATTCTGAGTTTACTAAAGTTTTCATCGAAGGCTTTTTTTTATTTTTTGGGTACCTGGGATTGAACTCAGGGGCACTGGACCACCGAGCCACACCCCCTGCCCTATGTTGTATTTTTTTAGAGAGAGGTCTCACCAAGTTGAGAAGCGCTTGGCTGTTCCTGAGGCTGGCTCTGAACTCACGATCCTCCTGCCTCAGCCTTCTGAGCCGCTGGGATCATAGGTGTGCGCCCCCGCACCTGGCACTTACCTAATGCTTTAAAATATTAAAGTAGCATCTTCTCTACTCAGTGCCTTTCATTCATGATGCAGATCTATGGTGTCAGTGATTTGTGAAGACCGTTTTGAGTGCTGGGAACCTGCCAGTGTACAGCATTGGCTCTCTAGAACCCTCAGGGTCAGGTCCACACTTCATTGAAAAGCTCACAAAGCCCAGCATTTACTCTATTCCACAGTTCTTTCTTCCACACTTTGCTCAAGGGTATTTCTCCAAGCCCATGCAGGTGCTGTTGCCTTAACTAGGTTTTCTTCTCCCTTCCTGTGGGCCCCAACCCTTGACCCTTGCTCTTCCTCCTCACTCCCCTCCTGGCTTTGACCTCACCAGCCTCAACCTCCACACCCCGTTCCCCTGACATTGTCCCACACCTATTAGATTTGTAACTTGAAACTTATTTAATGTCATTTTTTTCTTTAAACTATAAGCATCAAAAGAGCACATCTGTAACTCCGGCTACCTGGGGAGCCAAGGTAGGAAGGTCATGAGATCAAGGTTAGAGCTCAGTGGAGAGCACTCTCCTAGCATGCGCAAAGCCCTGGTGGGTTCCATCCCCAGTACCACAAAAAATTTACAAGAGCGAGTCAGGACTGAGGCAGTTTTGGTCTTCAGCACACACCCAGAGCTTGGCATGGTGCTCACAGTAGGTCCTAAGTCATGATGTTTTGGCAATTTGGGATGGGAGACACATAACTTCAATACCCTGTGCTCATTGATATGATAAACAGTGATAGAATTGCTAACATAGAAAATTAGAGTTGATCATTTTTTATTGACACATTAGTAAGTGCAATGGAAGAAGACTCACTAATGCCATGACAGCATTTAATAAAGATTTGACCATAGAAAGTGACTCAACCTTGAAGATCAAGGAGAAGCCAGGTACATGAGAGAAGGGGTGTGCAGACCAGGCACAGGAGGCTGGGGCAGCTGTCTGGTGAGGGTTACCAGGGAAAGCCACGCATGGCTGGAGTCCCTGGGGAAGGGTGAGTAGCACAGTAGAAACTCCCTGGAGGGGCCATAGAGGCAGGTTGGCCACACTGGTAGCTCGGGGGAGAGAAAGTAGGAGTCTGGACTTGTGTGATGCTATTCCAATGGGGTGATATGGAGTTGGCAGTTCAAACTTTTTTCCCTCTGCTAATCATTAGATTCAATCTAATGGGAGCAAAGATGTGCTTTGTGGAAAGGAATATATACATATGTTCATTCATCCTGTCTTTCTCTCTGCCTATCTGTCTGTCTATCCATCCATCCATCCATCCATCCATGTATGCATGTCAGCATTGGTGATCCAGGGGTTTTTAGGGGCTTCCCTTGCTCAGGGACAATGGAGATCTGTGATCACTGATAAGTGAAGCACAGGTCCTTGTGACAAGCCTGTGGAGTCAGCGGATGCTCCCCATCACAGCTGCAGGCCTTGATTGGCAGCAGCCTGCAGTGTGGGCTGTGTTTTGTTTTCTGTCAGCAGTATATCACAAGTATTTTCCTCAGTGGGCTGAACATACCCTGAGTGGGAGGCTGATAAAAGCAGCCCCATCTTCATGCATCACCCTGAACGATTTCAAAGGGAAGAGGAGCAGCTGTGACAGTGTTCACACGAGCCACTGGGGTGGTCTCTTCTTTGTAGTCTAATAATAATAGTGCACCCTGGCTTGCATTCCTCAGCTGGAGAAGAGCAGAGGTGCCTAAGCAAGACATGCTTCCTCCTTGACAAGTCTTAAAACCGCATTTGCCATCAAGGAAATGACATCCTTGCCCTGCTGGGGAATTTCTCTTCAAAGTAAGCGTGGAGAAGTCATCTTCATAGATTTATTACATGTCTGAATCAATATTTATCTCATACAGTTACTTGAACTAATGTGTAACAGCTTTGTATTTACTTAAACAATCCAAAGGCTTTTATTTCCCTCCTAGCTGCAGGAATAAACAAAGAAGTCTTGTACACATGCTGAAGACCATCGTAGTAAGAATACTCTGCTCCACAAGTAAGTCTAAGTATTGTTGTTCCTGTTTTGTGATTTGTGGGTCAAGAGCCATCTTTGTGTATTTCTGAGTTTAAAAATGTGAAAAATGACATTCCTTGATGGTGTGACTATCTGCTGTTCTATTTTATAATATCACCATAGCTCCTTCAACAGCTCAAATTACCTCTTTTCATACAAAACATATAGCAATTATAAATGCACAAAATAAAAGTGAATGTGCCATATAACATTATGCACAGTACAATATAGAGCAAGTTCTGCATGAATGAAATCAATCACTGTGTGCTTAGATCTAATTAAGTCCGTGTTTCTGAGAACCTTAAACAAAAGGAAGCATTAAGACCATCTCAGGGGTCACAGGAGATCAGAGTCAAATGCCAAATTTGTTTCTAGAGAACAAATGTGTCTGAAAAAGCTATTATAGATGGTAAATTTAAGCAGATGTACATTTTCGTGATCCATAAGAAAATTGTCATTTGTTCACTTAAGTTGACACAGATTTCTACAGAGCAAAGAGTCTTATGAAATAAGAGCTAGTACAGATTGGTATCTTAATCCAGACATTACATAGACAGCTTTGACCCTTTAAATAATAATGACAAAATGAAGGGGTAGATGAAATTTTAATAATAATTATTTTACTAGTATGTCCACTAGCATCTATCTAAATGAGATACATGTACCATTTCAGCTGTATTTGCACACATGAGGCTTTCACACAGACACCCAAGATGGTATTTTAACTGCTTATTTTACAGATTTTATTCCTTTCACCAAAGAGAAACAAAATATTTCATCTCCTTATTGAGGCAAAGATTAAGTGTAACAAGTGAAGTGTAAGCCAGGCGCCCTGCAGCTGGGTTGAATCAGGGGTTTTCACACAGGCCTCAGACTGCCTCCTAGGGGATTCTTGCTTGCCTGGGATGCTCTTGTGCCCTGCCGTGAGCAAAACATCCAAGCAGTGCCCCTTGGGCTCCTGAGGTGCCCGTGCCTTCCCCTCCCTGAGGAAGGGCTTGCTGGCTGCTGCAGGGAGCTGCAGGTGGCTTCCTCTGTCCCTTTAGTATTAGTGTCTTTGTACTCACTTAACCTCTAAATACTAAATGCAACTGAAATTCTTTTAAGTCGCTAGCAGGAGGGATAAAGCCTACTATTACAAGTGTGTATTTAGGGAAAAAAAAGAAATGAAACTTCAATTGACTAATACTAGCCAATTTTTAAAGAAAATTATGCTGAATTTTAACAGTATTTTTGAACAGTTGAGACTTGTTATTATAGACAAATTGCCTGTTGAACAGTGAGATTGGTGAGTTTGTATTATCATCTATGTTCACATTTTCTGTCCTTGGTGAGGATTGGGTGTGGGGTCATGGGCTTGAGGAGTCATGATTCACAAGAAGAAGGAGGGCAAAGAGAGATGGGAGGGAAGGTCCTGTGCAGTCACTTTCTCCAGAACTTGCATTCCCACACCGCAAAACAAAGAAACGTCTTTGGTAATAAAAATTCCTGAAGCACTCTGTCGTGTTTTGTGTGGCAGAAGCAGCTGTACATCAGTCTGATCATGAGTGCTGATTTGTCCATAGGAAATTTGTGACCAGGATTAGTAGCCAAATGTTCCACGAATAATAGAAGCAGCAGCACAAGATCCACTTGGCACCTCCTCGCTTCTGATCTTGGAAGCAGAGGAGCATACTTACTACCCCCCACAGTTCTGGAAGCAAACTCTTTATTCTCCCCATTTCTGAATGAGGAAAGTGAGTCACAAGTGAAGATAATTTGCCCAAAGACATTAAGCCCAAGTATGAAAAATCCTCCTCTACTGTTATTTATTAAATAGCCTTGACTCTGTAGACAGTGTTATTTTCCCAGCAAGTGAGTTACCTAGAACAGAAGCCTAAGCTAGCAGTGCCGGTTAAAGACCAATTTGGCCCCGCAAAATACCAGGGTCATGCATCCCTGCTAAATGGAATCTTTTTTTTTACAGGATGTGCTGCTTATATATTCAAATGCAAATGATCTACTTCTCTGTGACATTCTGCTACTCTGTAGATGGACTGATGGGCAGTGTACGATTTATCAGTCCTAACAATGAAAGTGTTTCTTACAATTCTATTGTTTTCTAATTTTCCTGCTATATGGAAAACAAGAACTTTCATGTTGGTATGAATATGGTTTTTCATAAAAGAAGACCGAGTCTTAAACTAGAACATGGAAACAGGGAAAAGTAACTGTCAGAGGAAAATCGAACTTGATTAAGATTCACACTGAAACATAACTATGTGACACAAGCCCTCAGGGAATGAATGGTGTGTGTGTGTGTGTGTGTGTGTGTGTGTGTGTTTTGTGCACATGCATGTACACGCACATATGAATGCACGCTGCTTCTTGTTGTTTTTATGTTCTTGTCTGTTTATCTTTCCTTTGCTCATAGGCCCCAGCATGGATCTCTGAGAAGTAGTTCCAAAGTTCACACTCCTGAAGTCTTCCTCTGTAGACTTCTCCTGCCTCTCACACTGGGTTCCACACACTCAAATTCCCTAGATGGATTTTCCCTTGGAACATAGAACCCCAAATTCCTAAAGTCGCCCCTCTCTCCCTCCTGCCAGACCTTTCCTTTGGTTCCTCTCTGTTAACCTGTTCTGTTAATCAGGTCTTACCTTCTGAAACCTCTCGCTCCTCCCTGGTCCTCCCTTTGTAGCCTCAGCTCCAGCCCCAGGAATTACCCTGGGCCCCAGGAATCACTGCCTCTCTCCCTCTTCCCTCAGTGCTTCAGATGTCTGAGTCTCAGCCGGGTTCATGTGGCACATTCACAGTTACTGACTCTGTGACCTCAGCTGGCCAGTTCACTTCATCTCCCAAATAGGGATGATGATGTCCCCCTCACAGGCTCCTAAGGGGGACAGAATTATGTGGTGACTATAAAATTCTGAACAGGGAACTTGGCACCTAGGCTTCATGTTAGCTATTCTTTATTATGATCACCTCAGTGTGACCCCGTGGTGAAGTCATTGTTTCTCATATATTTAGAAGATTCATGAACTGCTTCATCAACCTATTGCATCCAAGGACCCCAGTGAACAGGTACTGTCCTCATGGAGCCCACGGCCTGGGAGAACAGGTCAGTCTGCCAAGGGAGAGTCCAGGCGCATTTAACTCCAGTTCCTCCCACTGAAGTCACAAAGCTCAAAGTGCCTTGCATGGTGAGGCATGGGCTGCAGTTCAATGGGTAAATGCCGCAGTCCGGCTGCAGCAAAATAACCTGGGGGTGACGAGGAACTTGTATAGATTGATACAGCAGGAGTGGGAGCCGTTTATTGTAGGACAGGAGGGGTATTTATACATTCCACACAGCTTATCTAATTAACATAAACTAGATACAGCAGTCAACCAATAAGAAATCTCCACACTTAATGGCTCACTGGTGTTACTTCACAAACCATTCCCTCTGCAAAATGCCAGGCGCCATTCTGACTTGTTTACAAACTCTAACAGGTAAATATACCCATATTCACTGCATACAAATTTTAATTTACTACAGTCGAGACTGTAAACAAATAATTTTGCAAATCCTGGGACACATATTTAGGGATATGAGTTCACTCCTATGTGTTGTTTCAAGCCCTTTTCACTAAATTCAGTGTCCAGATGGTAACTGGCTGCATGCTGCTTTTCCCCACCTGTGGTGAAGTTCAAGTCAATCAGCCACAATGAATATGGTTCAGATCTCCACTCTCAGCACTGTGACAGGCACTGCAGGGAGTCCAAAGGTGTCTCTGTTCTTTGGGATTTGAGCACATGGAGTGGTCACACGCATGAAGCAGTGAAAGCAATAACACACAGGACAGGGGAAGGAAAGGGAGGAGAGCCATCAAAGCATGTCCATCTTGGCAGGGTCATCAGAGAAAGGGCTTGGTCAGTCAACAAGGTGGTCAGTCAAGGCCTGTGTGCCCTTGAGAGGCTCTGGAACGTGGGTCTTGATTTCAGGGATGGAGAGCAGGCAGTAGTGCTGAGGAGTCACTGGAGAAATACTCAAAACCTGCAGGCTCACGGGGGACAGTGACCAATACCGCACAGTGATAGGAACACTGTCTTGGCCAACAGGACTGGCCAGGACACAGGGAATCTTAAAATCATGATATTTACAAAATGTGGGTTATTAAAAGCCTCAAAGCCACAAGAGAAAAGGTCCTCCCCTGTGTTGGTGGCATGGATTCTGACTCGCATGGCCCTGTCTGGCGCCCTTGTGAGGCACCTAGGCATGAGTTGGCTTCAGCAGGAGAGTCAGGACTGCTCTGGGGAGGAAGATGGGCCTCGGGGAAAGCGCCCGTTTTCTCACCTGCCGTTGATGCTCTGATCCTCTGTTCCTCTGGGGTTCTGTTCACTGACGTGCAATCCCAGGCCCACGAGGATGAGGTGCAGAGACCCCATGGACAGCAGGGTCTGGGGCAGGACTTGGGCTCAGGTCAGGACTCCACTGTGGAGGTAGACGTCGCCCTGCGCATCCTGAGTGTGACTTTCTGTCCCTGCCCTGACTGACCACGGGCAGATCTGGATCAAGCCTTCTCACTGAGGGACCTTCACAGCTTTCCTTTCACCCCGCAGTGCTGGGCTGTCCTCTCTCACAGGCCCCTTCTGGACACTGTGCTGCTCTCTAGATTCATGACCCTGGCAGGACCACGGAGGTTTCCTCTCACTGTGATTCCATCACATCCATCAGCTGTCACCGTGTTCACTGATCAGAATTCACAGGCACATGGGCACACACACCTGTCATCCCCGGTTCTTGGGAGCCTGAGGCAGGAGGATTGCAAGCTGGAGTCCAGCCTGGGCAACTCAGTGAGACCCTGTCTCAAAGTGAAACTTAAAAAAGAGAAAGAAATTTGATGAAAGAATAAATGGTCACATTATTGTGCCAAGTGTTTGGGGGATTTGGGTGGTTTGATTTTGAGAGGAGAAAAGAACCCTTTTTTACTAAGAGGGATAAAAAAGGTCAAGTTTTCCAAAATGTGCAAGTGGAGAAGCCTTTGGCTCAGGAGCTATGCTGGAGACACACAAGCTTACTGTCCGACCTTTATTACCTGATGGAATATGACTTGCCGAGAATCCATTGACCTGCATCACTTCTTCTTTGAATGAAGAGCTTGTCAAGTGAAGGAACTTCCATTAGCAGAGTTCTAGGCTCCAGGGGAGGATCCAGCTGTTAGGATCAGGTGAAAAGGAAAATAGTCGTTTGTTATGCAAAGAAAAAACAACATACTTATCTATGTGTGCCCTTCGGTAGACAGGAACAAGTGGCTTCAGAGGTGTCAGTGACATGTTTTTTCAGCCATATTCTCAGTTGCAATGGAGCAATACATTAACAAAATTGAGTCCCTCTGTATATTTATGTTATTTCTTAATTTGAGAGAAAGTAGAAGTCTATTCATATTCAGCTGTAAATCTTGTTTTGCAGTGAAACACTAGGAGTGGGATACAAAAACTTCAGTTATAGAATAAACACATCACTTTACCTAGTTCAATTGTTTTCCTTTTCATTTTTCCACCTCTATAGCAACATAGCTTATTAAAAATCAAAATGTTTACCTGACATGCTGGCACACACCTGTGATCCCAGTGGCTCAGGAGGCTGAGGCAGGAGGATCACAAGTTCATTCATGGGTAAGTTATTTTGTGAACATAAGTTTTTAAATCAGTTGGGTAAATATCTAAAACATGATTTCTGGGTCTTATGGTAAAACTATGTCTAACTTTGGAAGAGATTGCCAAACTGTCTTCTAAGTGGCTAATGCCACTATGAATTTCCATTGCAACAGTTCCTGTTGCTGTATTCTTATCAGCATTTGGTTTTGTCAGGTTTTTTATTTTAATGAATCTGAAAGGTATGTGGTTGAATCTGATGTTGTTTTAATTTGCAGTTCTCTTAAGACAAACCATGAGCATCTTTTTCATATACTTATTTGCAATATATGCAATATATTTGCAATTTACTTACACATAACACACAGAGGTGAGATCATACTGAATGTATGAGACCTTATATCAAAATAAAATAAAAACATCAGGTGAATCCAGGAAAGAATTCAAAATGGCATGACTAATTGTATTATAAATGTATCAAACAACCTTGCTGAAGGGGACGGGGAAAGATGATGACCTAAAAAACTCTGGAAATGCATACAGTCTATGAGGCTAAAGGCAAAAAGAACCAGCACATAAACTTTACTTAATAAAGTTAATAAAGTTTTTTTTCCACAGGATATATGTTAACAATTCTGATACTATTATACTTGTACTGTGAAATTGAACAAGTAAGTAAAAGGATGACAGACAGGAACCAGGTTTTTTACTATTGAAGTGGGATTTTACAGATAAACACAGGGAGAAAACTAGACTGACCCATCTGGTAATTACTTTGACTTGGAGACATCAGTATGGACTTAGATTTTTCATGTAGATACTAATGGTTACATATAGATGCATTTATAAATATACTTAAATACACAGGTTAGTGAAAAGGCATCATTTTGCTCTGTCAGTTGAGAGGAAATAAATGATACTCAGTAGCAGCAAGCATACCTAGTACCTAGATAATGGTCTCTAAAACCATTCTCCAGTAAGTGAAACCAGACCTTGGAAAAATGGATGATACTAGGGAAATAAATATACAAGATGAGTCTGCAGCAATTTGTAGCAACAGAATGTAAGGAAATGTTCAGCTCACACACACACACACACACACACACAC
>NW_025999961.1:16095822-16108769 GCF_001458135.2 Marmota marmota marmota
TATTCACATCCATAGATTCCTCCACTGAAGGAACACTATGCGCATACAAGTTCCTCTCAAACCTTGGTTTTCCAAAAAAGAAATGAAATGATACAGTTAGCCCTCCATATCACATGTTCCACATCTGAAGATTCAACACAATGCAGAATCAAAAATATTTTTTTAAAAAACTGCACTTGTAATGAACATGTATGTACTTTTTTTTCTTGTCATCATTTCCTAAACAATACACTACGACAAATGTTCACACAGTGTTTACATTATATTAGGTAGAAGTAATCTAGAAGTGGTTTTAAAGTATAAAGGAGGATATGAATAGATTATATTCAAATACTATACCATTTTATATAAGGAACTACAGGGGCCCAAATGTTTTATTCAGAACCAATTCCCTATAGATACAAAATACAGCAGTACTTCACACTGCACATTCCCCTAGATACTTGTATGAGTCACTCAAAGCAGTTAATACCCAGGTGTAACTATGTTTTCCTAACTAAATTCCTATTTTCCTGGCTTTCGGTTCAGTTTTAAACCAGGGGTTAGTAAAAAATGGCACTCAGGATAAATTTGGCCCATGCTTGTTTTTTGGAAAGCCTTGCTAGGACATATCCCTGACCATTCACTTTCATGTTATTCATGGATACTGATATGCAACAACAGCAAAACTGACTAGTAACAAGAGATTATATATCCTAAAAATGGAAAATATTTACTAAATGGTCTTTACAGAAAGTCTGCCAATGCTATATTAGGATATCATTTCATTCCTGGTAAAAGTTTTAAAGTCACAGACCTGGGTATAAATCCTGGTTTTATCATTTTGTGGTTATAAAATTTTGGGAAACTCATCTAAGCTCACCACACTTGTTTCCTCATTTTCAAATATGATAGGGCTTACTTCATTTATAGACATGAATAAAATGAAAAATACCACAGTATCTAAATAATAACTTTATGTAGAACGGTTACAAAAAAATCACAGCAGTTAACCATTACACATGATTTAATACTGATATGTAAGTTCGTACATAGTAGAAACCTCTAGCTACATTATCCTTAGTATATAGTCTAAGATAATCAATAACTGTTGAATTTTAATTCATTGATATTCTTGAAGGTTTTATTTTCTTATAACTAAATGAAATAACAATCTACAATCCAAATGTTTTATTCAGATTATCTTTTCAAATAAAAATAATCCTGTGACCTCATTTCCACAATATTATTTATCTTACCAATTGTTTGCACAGGTCCCACAAAATGGCTCACTTGTTTGTTTAAAAATGTCATTTATTTTAATTCAACGTTTCATAGAGCTGTCCATATATTCTCTAGGGTCACAAATTTTCAGGAATAGGAACTTATAAAATCACAACCAGATCTTTCATCTTAATACACCAAAATGAAAGACATGTCAATTCATAATTAAAAGCATGATTACCCTTATCTTTTTTAACAAGGCTGAATGTGTCAGAAGTCATTTAAGAAAGTCTAAATTTTTGACCACCTCTGAAGGAAACCAGGAACTATGAATCACATATCAACCAATTAATTACTGTACTCTTAAAGATATCAATTAAATGAAAAAATGTACCTTGCATATTGGAACAATTTCCACAGAAAAAGTGCTTTTGTAATTATATGTGTTACTATGAATATCCTGAGAGATCAGTCTTTGTGATGCTTTGTGTCTATTAAGAAAAAAAGTTAATAGGCAAAGGTCTTTACTTACATAGACTCAGGAGTATCAAATTTCATTGAATCAATTATCACTGTCTAAGTTCTTAAACAGCTTCCTGATGCCTGCTATGGTAAAGCCTAATTTCATCTACTTATATTTCAAAACCTATGACTATATACTGATGACTTTCAACCTTCTCTACTTAAAACCTCCACAACATGTCAATGGCTCAGATCATCTACTCTATATAGCCTCTGTTAAAATCCATGCTAATGCCCATCACCATGTCTTTGTTCATCGTAAACTCACCTTTTGATATAAATTCCAACTATGAAAATTTTCCCCATCTTTGGAGAGTAATTACTACCTCCTCTATGAATCTTTACTAAAAGCCCTCTTAACCCATCTTTCCTTTCTCTTTTCATTTAAATACAGTTGATCAATGGTTCAGCACTACAGAGTTAGGTCTAACTCTCCAAAGGAAATTCTTACATACACATTAGCAAATGTATCTCTTAACGAATATATTTAACCTATACCCATTTCCAGGTCCTTGAACTTACGTCACATTTAGATTCACAACATACCTACAGGGAACTGTACACTGAAGAAATTCTACCATCTTCTGAGCATGTTGTTTTGAGGAATAATAGAAATCCAGACCATCTTTAAAAAAAAAAAAAGCTTTATGAAAATATTTCTGCAAAACAGATTTTCCTGTTAATGTGACTATTATCACAAATCCATAATACACAAAATCAAAATATTTAAAATATTAGGAATGTCACTTAAAATTTATTTGGCAAAAGGAGAGACAAATGAAAACAAGATGGATAATTTTAATTCTAGGGGGAAAAAGGATGGTTGTGGGGGCAGGGACAAAGAGTAGCTCAGTGTGATAGTGCATGCAATTAATCCCAGATACTTGGGAAGCTAAGGCAGGAGGACAGCAAGTCTGAAGCCAGCCTGAGCAACTTAATGAGACCCTATCCAAAAATTAAAAAATAAGAAAAAGCTGAGTATAGTGGCATACACTGGGAAATCCCAGTGATTTGCAGGGCAGAGGCAGGAGGGTTGCAAAGTTTGAGGACAGCCTCAGCAATTTACCAAAGCCCTAAAGCAACTTAGCAAGACTCTGTCTCAAAATATTAAATAAAAATGGCTGGGAATGTAGCTCAGTGGTAAAGCACCTCTGAGTTCAACCCCAGTAACCAAAAAGAAAAGAAAAAATGTTGGGGATGTAACTCAGTGGTACAGTGCTTTCCTAACTTTTGTAAGACCTTGTTTTCAATCCCTAGAACAAAAAAAAAAAGGAGAGAGAATTATTTTATGTAACAAATTTAACAAATATTTATATAACAAAAGCTACCAAGAAGATAACCAGAATCCTGAGACTTGAGAAGCAAAAAAGAAAGTACATTTTTTTAAAAAAGCTTCAATAAATCCCAGACAGCTAAAATCATATTAATCTGTTAATAATGCAATAACATTAAAAACTATCAGCAAAGGGAAAGCTAAAAGCAAACCCAATAAGAAATATTAAGAGACATTCTTGTAAATAACAAAATAGGAAAATAAAATTATCCATAATTGCTAAAACAAGATTGAAGAAAATGAACAAATTCATAGGACTCACACTAAGTAATCAAGACAGTGTGGTATTGGCATAAGGACAGATATATAAATCAATGGAGCAAATAATATCCCAGAAACAAACCAGAGATCTATTTAGTTAATAGATCTCTGACAAAGGAAAGGATAGTCTTTTAATTGGGACAAAGACATCTACATGAAAAGACAAATTTACACACTTATTTCACATCCTGCACAAAAATGAACTCAAAAGAGGAAAGGCCTAAACATAAGAGCTAAAATTAATGAAAGAAAACATAGGAGAACATTTCTGTGAACTTAATTAGACAAACAGTTCTTAAGCACAACACCAAAAGTATAACAGAAAAAAACTTGATAAATTGGACTTCATCAAGATTCAAAACTTCCACAATTCAAAGGACACCATTAAGAAAATGAGCCAGGTGCAGCACACAACTAATCCCAGCAACTCAGGAGGCAGGAGGATCACAAGTTCAAAACCAGCCTCAACAACTTAGCAAGGCCCTAGGCAGCTTAGTGAGACCCTGTCTCAAAATAAAAAGGGCTGGGGATATGGCTCAGTGTAAGTGCCTCTGGGTTCAAAAAAAAAGTACCTGGTACCAAAAAAAAGGTATTAATTTGGAAGACAATCTATTAGTGTATATAAAATTTAACATTTGCATATTGTCCAATAATTCTAATTCTTTAAGTCAATCCCAAAGAAACCCACTACATATGTACAAAGATAAACATATAAGGATATTACAGTCTGCTTGTAGCAGCAAATAACAGACTAACTTGTAAGTCCATTAATGAAGAAATAATTAAATTAAAATACACACTGATTAAGGAATACCACATAGTAATGAAACAGAACTATAGGCAAAGTTGTGGGAAGTTTCCAAATATCTTAAATAGGACAGCAAGTCATAGAACATTACAGAATGATCTCACTTGAGGGAAAACCATTGCTATCACAATTTATAAACAAAGCATATCTTATTTTAAGGAGTAATGCTATATATAGGGATGACAGGTAGATAAAGATGAAGTGGAGGTCCTTTATATATACTTCCATGCTGGAATTTTTTGAGTGCTATTTTATAAATAACACTATAAATAAAGAAACAAGCCAAAGATTATTTAAATCAAACCAAGAATAAACAGAAAAAATATTCTCTAGATTATAAAAGAAGGGTTATTAAACCTATGGCACTTTTTGTTTTGAAAGTAATAACAGGGGGTGGAGGGGACAAGGGAGGAATGGAGGAACTTTAGAAAGGGAAAAGAGGGAGGAGAAGGGAAGAGCAAGGGGGTAGGAATGATGGTAGAATGAGTTAGACATCATTACCCTCAGTACATGTATGAAACAGGAATGATGTGAAAATACTTCACACACAACCAGTGACTTGAAAAACTGTGCTCTGTGTGTAATATGAAATGAACTGCATTCTGTCATGATGTATAACAAATTAGAATAAATAATAACGAAAAAATTGATCAGACATAAATATAACCTAAAACTATGAAATCTGGGGGAAAATATGGGAATCAATCTTCATGATATTGGTTGGACAAAATTTTTCTTAGATATATAACATCAAAATATCAAGTAACAAAATAATAAACTGGACTATGTCAAAACTAAAAACTTCTGTGCTTTAAAGTTTACTCTAAAGAATGTGAAAAGATAACCCACAGGAAGTATTTACAAATTATATACCTGTTAAGGAACTTTCACCTATATGTAGAATATATTAAAGAACTTAGAATTCAATAAGAAGATAAATAACACAATTTAAAAATGAATAAAATAGCCAGGCATAGTGGCACATGCCTGTAGTTCCAGCAGCTTGGGAGGCTGAAAAAGGAGGATTGCGAGTTCAAAGCCAGGCTCAGCAAAAGCAAGGTATTAAGCAAGTAAGCAACTCAGTGAGACCCTGTCTCTAAATAAAAATACAAAATAGGGCTGGGGATGTGGTTCAGAGGCCAAGTATCCATGAGTTCAATCCCCAGTACCCCCCTCCCCCAAAAAAAGAAAGTAATTAGAAAATGTATTCAATTCTTTTGCCACTAAAAATTCTGTGTGAGGATATGTCTACCATGGCAATAAACTATAACAGGGTTTTGCATCCTTAATCAGACTATTTGAGTCTCTCTATCCCCCAAAGAATTACCAGAAAAAAGTTACATAGAAAAAGTTATTATTTTTGTCTGATGACTAGCCAATAAGGTACCTTATCCACAATAAGTATTCACTAAGCCACATTTCACAAATTTAGACTATGAGTCTGGCTTATTAAATTTACATTTTAATAATATAATTTTCTATCACCCTCTATACTACATTAATGTATATTACTGGTTTACTCTTCTAGTGGCCAAGTTAAGCAGCCTACCGAGGGCAGAAATAAATATTCATTCATCTTTATGTCCTAAGAAACCTGAATGGCATCTATCACAATTCAAATGCTTAATAAATGTCTTGAACTGGGACAGAAGGAGAACATCAAGGAAAAACAATCATGCTTCTAGATATGTGATATCCAACACAGTAGCCACTAGCCACATGTAAATTAAATAAACAAACAAACAAATAAAAAGGAAGATCAGTAAAGAAAGGAGAAAAGGGGGAGGGAGAAGAGGAGGAAATAAGGGGAATGGGGATTGAAATCATATTTCCTGTATGTACAATTTTGTCAAAATGAACCCAAATACTACATACAATTAAAATGCTCTGATTAAAAAAATGTGGAATAAAATTGATTTTCTACACCCCCCAAAAACATAAATTTAATGTAATTTTAAATTAAAATAGAAGAAAATTCCAAACTCAGCTCCTCAGTTGCACCAGCCATCTTTCAAATACTCATGTAGCTAGTAACTTCTATATTGGAGAGTACAGATAGAAAACTAAGATTGTTTTCTTCCTAACAAAGGTTTTTTGGATAGTACCAATCCAGATGTTATCAGTAAAGATAAGTAGGTTAATATAAATTAGAGTTCTTTTAAATTTTAACTCACCATGAATCTCTTTGATACGAAGTGTATTCTGATGCATTCCATATTTCAGAATCAACTGTTCCAGATAGTAGAATGTTTTTTTTGTGTGAAGTCTACATATAAAAGCATTATTTAATCAATAAACTGAACACCAAAATAAGCCACTTATAAATATGGTACACATATACCATCTATAGGTATAGCACATTGATTTTTCAAATAAAAACAACCTTTAAAGATTACCTAAAAGGTAAAAAGAATAATCTATTTCTAAAGGTGAATGCTCCAGGGATCTAGAATTCCTGGTGCTTAAAGAACTTGGAAAGAAGGGAAAAGAGGTTTTTTACTAGCTGTTCATAATTGACAAAGATTAAATACAATGTAGAATTTACTCATCTGTTTCTCATTACCTTTTGCCTGACTTGAATCACCGCCTTCCAGAAATCCTTGGCTTCTACTCTGTGGCAATCTCCGCACATTTGGGACTGAACAACATAATCCAGCACAAACACTTGCTGAAGTATAGCACCATTCATCACCTGGGGAAAAAAAACAGTTACATTCCCTCATTCTTACAGTACTGTTTCATGATAAATACCTTTTTTACAAAATGTTTTAATAATTAATTTAAAATATTTTTTATGGATGTTTTGGGGATATCCATATGTCAATTTAAAAACAAAAAGTTACTTCAAGATAGATATGCAGGTTTTAATTCTTAAGATTTATTAGATCAACATTTTAGTTGAAATGACTGTAAGGACATTCTCTAAAGAATGTGTATACATGTGTGTACGTGCACGTGTGTACGTAAGTGTGTACTTTCTTTGAATGGAAACAGAGAATTCACACTTAGAAGGAAAATAAGACAAGGAAAATTCATAAAAGGAAATTATTCTTTAATTAATAGTTTCCCAGCATAACAAATCAAAACTCACCTGAGCTTTTTAGCTATACAGACAGGGTTGAGGGTTAGGGTTAGGGTTAGGTTAGGGTTAGGGTTAAAGAGGAAAGAAAGATATATATAGATTCCAGGTCCTCACATCCAGAGATTGTGATTTAGTTACTGTGAGTCATTATGATGATCAGCCAAGTTTGAGAATCATTACCTTAGCCCATGTTTTTACTTTAGTTCTTCTGACAAATTATTTAAACCACTAATAATGAGCAACAGCTGCTCTTATTAGTGACCAATCATTTGTACAGATGATCAAAGTAAAACAAAGGACTAAAACTAAAAATACACTTTTCCTTTTATGCTGTTTAAGATATAAAATAACTTGCTACACCCTCATTGTCATTTCCTGCATTTTAACCATGTTTAAAAAATAATGTATTACTTACCTCTTTTTGAATAGTCAATTTAACTTTAAGTCTTTTAGAATGGGGCTCGGTCCAAACAAAGCCTGCATCTACAAGGCGTACCTTCAACAAAACATATACAAAAAGAAACATAAGTTCCTACCTGAAGGAAAAAAAAGAAATAATAACTCATTAATAAACAGACTTCATAAAAAGTTTTAAAGAATCTGTGATTAGCATTACTATAAAAAAAGTTTCATCATCGGGGTATGGTAACAATAGCAGTAAATAAAAGGACAAACTAATGGCTGTATTAGTGCAATTGATACAATCCAAGAAAGAAAGTTATCTGCATAGGAAAAATCATTTCCTCGTAAGTGTACTGATCTAATGGAAATTACATTTTTTAAAAGAAAGCAAAGAATTGGTGGCCACATTACTTAGGAGAAAATCCATGAATAAAAGTTTCCACTTCAATTATTCTCTCATAAAGTCTGTAGCTTTTTTTTTTTTAAACGACATTCATTAAAAGAAGTTTCATGCATTAAATACTGAATCCACCACTGTAACTCACTTCCCAATCTAACTCACTGCCAAATCTGTAGTACTTTCAGGGGCCAAAAACAATTCACTATATTTGAGTAACTGAATATAACTAGAGGTGGGGTTTGGGAATAAGGTGAGTGGGAGAACAAGAATGTAGGATGTTGCAATAATCTGAGCAAGAGTTGTAGATAACTTTAACTGAGAAGAATTAGAAATAAGAAGAAAATGCAAGAGCTACTCAAGGGATAAAATCCACAGAATTTAGTAAGTGAATTTGGCAAAGAGGAAGAGAACAAGCTTTAGAATGATTACCAAGTATCCAACTTGGGCAACGAGGTAGCACAAATTTTCTGACACAAATAACAGTTTTAATTGGAAAAAACGTTGCACTTAGCTTCAGACATTTAAATTCATGGCATATCTAAGATATCCAAGTGGATTTGTTTAATGAATGTTATGATACATATTGATCTATGGAAAAATCTGTGCTGTATATAACAGATCTGGAAGGTATGAGAAAGCAGACTTATAATTTTATCAAGTACTGTCTGATGAGAACAAATCTAGCAAGTGTAGATGCAGGACTACAGAGTAAAACCTTCCTCATATAACTGGCTCCTCTAAAACAAACCTAGCAGTTAACAAGCTGCCAGGTACTAAGTAATAAGCAGATTACTATTCCTACAGTCTCCCTCTATGGAATGGAGATAGGGTCCTTGTTAGCCACCTCAGCATTCCGAAACCCAGCATCACCACACTAACTGTCCTTAAACAACCACAACTCATCAATCTTACTGGGCCTTTTCATCCTACTGTACCACAGTCCCAGACACCTCAGTCACCCCTCATTTCCCATACTCTGATTTTCATATGGTTCCACATACATCCTATTCTGTCCTCATCTAACATTTCCTCTCAGATCCTGTAACCCTTTCACTGTACTCTGTAGAACCCAATACTTGCTAATAACAAAACCTCCTAAGTCCTCAACCATTTTCCTGAACATTCCTTTCAACTTCTAAATCCCCTAATTACATTGCTCCCTATAGCTGATGAAAATATTGACTGATTTTTTTTTTCCATTCTCTTCCTATCATTAGACCAGAAGCAAGACAGATGTATTCTTTGCTCTTCGTTGCTAATGCCAGACCATTCTCCCTGCATTCTCCTTCAATACAGACTAAATCGAAAGTCATCAAACTCTACCACTTAACACTCTTTTTGGTATAGTTATCTGTTAATCGTTATACTGCTTGCTCTCATTTCTCAACGATTTGAGAAATTTCTCCTGGATCACTGTTAGTCTTTCCAACAATATTAATATTTAGCAATTTCTATGTCCATACACCCTAACTCCTCCATTCTTTAAGTTCTATTCCCCCAGGATCTTTTTTTCCTTCCTATCTCTAGTATTATTTCCCTTTATCACCAATAACTACAACTTCTCTAAGATCTTAATTCCAAACATCCTAGTCACTGACTACCACTTCTCTCTAGCTCATTACCTCTATTCCTAGGCACCAAAAATCTTTCAATCCAACACCAGAAAATCCATTCATCTTATGACTCTTTCACTACCTCTCATAGTCTTCATCTACTCATTTCCTTTCCAAACCAATCATCAAAATTATTCCCATGCATACATTCTCAATTCCCTTGGTACCTATTTAACTTCACTATAATGACTAGGCTAAATCATAATTTAGTTTATGAAAAATGCTTTGCCTGCTCTATGCATCATCAACAGTAACTGTCAATAATGCCCAGCACCCATACAACATTGTTCTAATACATTCCCTCTTCTACTTTCCTAGGACTATTTTAAATCTTCTCCTCTCTTCAAACATCTAATAGCTCTTCCCTCATAGCTACGGCCCATGCTTCTGTTTTTTTAGAAGAAAATTTCCAGAAGCTCCCACTTACCAACATCTTTCCTGTTACCACAGATGAACTGCCTATGTTACTAACAACATCAACACCTAGAATGTCCCATTAGATGTTCCAGGCTTCCAAAACTGTTCCCATAAGAGTAAGTACTAGATAATGAAAGAACAAACAAATGTATTCTTCCACTATCTGTTATATTTTCTCTCTTTCTACTCTTAAAGGGCACCTCCAGCCAATTATTGTTTCCTTGCAGCTCAACAAAAATCCCCCTTTGTATATTATCATTTCCAGAGCTTACAATTATACTGTTTCACATCTTACATCTTTTATTTTCCCTAATTCCTTCCTCTTCCTCAATTCCCCTCTCCAATCGCTGCTCCATTTCTTTGAGTCCTTCTGCAGCAAATCTCAAAAGAACTATCTATATCTACTGCCTCCAATTCCTTCTCCCTTTCTTTCACTTCCACTTAAAGCACATCTTTAACATCACCACTAAACAGAAATTGTTTCCAGAGTTAACTAATAACCTCCACATTCTATAAAACTCACCACTGCAAAACACATAGCCAACAACTCCCTTTTCTTAAAACACCCCCCCTTGCCTTCTAGAATATCACACTCATCTAATTTTCCTGCCTCTCTAGCAGTTCCTTTGAGTGCCCTCTGCTGGTTACTCCTTATCGTCCTAATATTTTATCATTAAAGGACTCCAGAATTCAGTACTCCAGTTTCTTCCCTTCTCAATCTAAACTTCCTAGATAATCGTATCCAATTTATGGCTTTAAATAGTACCTATACCTCAAATTCTTTATCTCTAGTGTAGACTACTATCCTGCTTATTTGTCTAGCTGCCCACTCAGTATTGCTACTTAAATGTCTAATGGACATCAAAGTATCAGTTACAGATGAGCTCCTATCTCCCCCACTCTGACCTATTCCCCTTAAAGCCTTTCTTACCTCACTAATGGCAACTCCCTCCTGCAGGCTGCTCAAATTGAAAACAGTGGAAGTTATCTTTAACTCTTCTACCTCTTACACACCCATCCAGCTACATCAGTAGATGCACTGCTCAGCTTCAAATCAGACCCAGAATCTGTCCACTTCCCACCATCTCCATTTCTGATCCCAAACCATCATTTCTCAGTATTATTACAATCACTTCCTAAGGCCAATGCTTCTACCTTTACTGCACAGCCCACTTTTATTCTAAACCAACAGCTAGAGAACTAACAAACTGAACCATATCACTATTCTACCCTTTACATCTATTACATTTGATGTAAAAACCAATCCTCACAAAGGCCTATAAGGCCAGATATACTCTGACATTCCCTAATTTATTTGACTTCATCTCAACTACTTTTCCTCTCACCACTCCACTCTAACCACACAGATGTGATCTCACCTCTGGTCTCTATATTTCTTGTTTTGTTTTATCCATAATGCTTTTCCATCAGATTTCTACACAGCTCCCTCTCTTACCATCTTTAATGTTTATTCAAAGGTCACCTTCTCAGTGAGGTCTCCCCAGACGCCCTATTTTAAATTGCAACTCTTCCATTAATAATTATTTCCTTCCTAGATTTTTTTTTTGCACAAAACTCATACTTTTTAATATGCTATATAACATACTTATTTTAATCATTGCTTATTCTACATACCACTCCCTCCCCCAAACTAAAACAGGGATTCTCTCTCTTAATCACTACCATGTCCCCAATACCAAAAGCAGTTTGGTACATACCTGTTACTTATTAAATATCCACTGAAGGAATTAACAAATTATTAAGACTCATGAGACACTTGGCAAAAGATGAAGTATAAAACTGAAAAACTAAGAAACACAAAAAATAGAAAAATCAGGGAACAGATGTTAAGTTTTAAAAATATCATACCACAGGGCTGAGGTTGTAGCTCAGTGGTAAAGTGCTTGCCTCATATGTGTGAGGCCCTGGGTTCGATCCTCAGAACCACATAAAAATAAATAAATAAACATAAAGATATTGGGTCCATCTAAAAATATCCTACCACAGGTTGAGCATTCCACAGTTTGAAAATCTAAAATCCAAAGTGCTTCAAAATCCAAAACATTCATAGCACTGGCATTATGCCACAAATGGAAAATTCCACACCATAAAACACAAGATTACTTAAAATATTATATCAAATTACCTCCAGGCTATGTGTACAAGGTGTATATGAAACATAAATGAATTTTGTGTTTAAACTTAGGTCTCTTTCCTAAGATAACACAGTAAACTCACGCAAATATTAAAAAAATCTTAAACTCAGAAATCTGAAACAATTCTTGTTCCAAGCATTTCAGATATGGAATACTCAACCTGTTCAAACTCCCTAGAAAAATTCAAAGACAAAATGCATCAAGAACATGAAAGATTCCAGAACTTAAAAATAATACTGCTGGGGGAAATAACAGAAAGAAATAATGGAAGATAAAGTAAAGGAAACTGTCAAGAACATAGGGGGGAAAGTAAATATGAAGGAAAAAACAAAGTTTTAAGCCAAGAAGGCCAACATTTGACAACAAAAATTACAGGGTGGCGAGGAAATAAAGGGATGAATTTCAAAGAACTAGCACATGAAATTATATCAGAGCTTAAAGGAATCAGAAAAGCCTTCAAACTGAAAGATTTCATTTCAATTAAAAACATACATGGTAGAAGTGAGTCTAAAATTTTAACAAAGAAAATTGAAAGTGTATGTCAAGAAATAGTTAGGACTCTAGAAACAAATTGCATTTTTTTGGAGACATTTATGCATTGACTTGAAAATAGGCAATTTTCTTTCCAGACCAACAAATGAAATAAAGAGTAACCAAATAGCACAGTCCTAATACTGCAATCTACTTAATTATGGATGTATAGTGACAGTTTTATAAAGATTTTCAGAAAAATTAATAGTACACAGAAGA
>NW_025999961.1:16115279-16127636 GCF_001458135.2 Marmota marmota marmota
TCCATCCCAGGTACCAAAAATATAAAAAATAAAAAATAAATTTTAAAAGCTACAGAGCAGGAGAAAATATATGCAAGCCATATCTAACATAGGACTCATATTCAGAATATATTAAGAACTTTCAAAATTTAATAGTAAGAAATCAAACAATCTGCTTAGAAAATGAGCAGAATAGATGAAGAGACATTCCACTGAAGAATACATACAGATGTCAAATAAGCATGATTAACAGCATTAGTCATTAGAGATATGTAAATTAAAAGCACACTGAGGGGCTGGGGATATAACTCAGTTGGTAAAGTGCTTGCCTTGCATGCATAAGGCCCTGGGCTTAATCCCCAGCACCCCCCCACACACACACACACACACACAAACACACAAAACACATTGAAATGTCACTACACATTTATTAGAATATCTAAAATAAAAACTCATGATAACGCCAAATGCTGGCAATGATACAAAGAAGCGAAAGAAATGTAAGAAGGCAATAGCCATTCTGGAAAATAATCTGACATTGTCTTAAAAAACAAAACACATAACTATCATATGACCTACAATTATACCCTAGGCATCTAGATCAACAAAATGAAAACTTACACATAAAAATCTGTGCATGAGTGTCTACAAGTAGTTTTGTTAATAATAGTCAAAACCTGGAAACAACTGAGGTATCTTTCAGTGGGCAAATGGTCATACTGTGGTACATCCCTGCCATGGAATACTGTTCAACAATCAAAATGAACAAATTGTTGATACAAGCAAAAAACTAGATGAAACTCCAGAAAATTATGAGTTTTTTAAAAATGTCAAAAGGTTATATATGAATGCATTTATATAAACATTTTTGAAATGACAAAATTATAAAAAAGGGAAAATGGATTAGTGGTTCACAGAAATTAAGAAGGAGCAGAGAGTGACAAGCTATAACTTACAAGTGGGCAAATTAAGCAATCCTTATTGTGATGGAAATATTCTGTATTTTAGCTGTATCAGTGTCAATATTTGGTTGTGAACTTGTACCATAGTTTTACAAGATGTTACCAACTGAGGGAAACTGGCTAAAATGTAGAGGAGATCTCTTTGTATCATTTCCACAACTGCATTTTAGCCAGTTCCCCCCAGTTTCTACAATTATCTTAAAATTTTAAAAGGGAAAATCTGTGGTTAAGGAAAACAAATCCCTGGTTTTATCATTTGTAGTGATTAGCTTTTTGAGTTTTTTTCTTGGTGCATTATAATTTTACAGAACAGCAGAATTCGTTATGCCATTTTCAAAGTTGCATATAGCATAATTTGATCAATCTTATTCCCAGTACCTTCCCTTTCCCAGTACCTACCTTCTTACTCCCCCAATCCACTTACTCTACTGATCTCCTTTATATTTTTGTTATTTTAATAAATGTATTATAGTTACATGTGCATGAGTGTGCGCACACACGATCACACAAGGGATTCTGACAAGGCTTTGACACTTTTGTCTTCACTTTTGACTGGCAGGCTAATCCCATTCACCTCCCCCTTCTCCAACAAGGAACAGCCAATGAGACAAAATTTTGGCCAGAAGAGAACAAGAGAAAGTCTTTTGGGCAAACTTCCAGAAAAGCCTTAGCTCTCTCAATAAAAGGCTCAGATTCTGTGAGGATGTCATTTTGCCCTCACTCTGCTCTTTTGCCTTTCCGTCTCTTTTGAGTCTGGAATACAAATGTGATACCCAGAGGTGCAAAGCCATCAAAAGGCCATAAGGCAACAAGTAATGAGGGCAAATGCCACCATTCTAAGGCAGACAGACAGAAAGCTAGAAAAGAGCCTGCATCTAGAGGAGGTCATTATGCAGAGGCACCAGTCCTAAACTATCCAGATTTAGATTCCTTCTATGTAAGGGCAGGGGGGAGACTTTATTTGTTTTAGGCCATTGTTGGCCAGATTTTCTATTATTTGTTGCCAAACACATGTCTAGCAGACTCTGACACTCAGGAAATTCTCAGCAGGGCTAATATACTTTGCCTGCATTACAAGACTGTCATGAGGATGAAAAGCATGAGAGCTGCTTAATATTCTTTGTGTGTTTCAGAAACCAAATTGCTGATACTGCCTTTTCTTTAGTCTTTCTCACCAGCATTTTGTGTTTCTTATTCTCCTCAGGTTGGTCTGAATTTGTATTATAATCAGACTCTTGCCAGTCACTCTCCTAATTGAATTGGGCTTTTGTTGCAGCTCAAACAGTTCAGAATTTTTTAATGGTCTTTGTAAACCATTCCAGCCCAAGGCAGCCGCTTCCCTCTTCGACCTCTGGCACTTACTGTCTGCACCTCCCAATTGCCAATTCATCATGCACTGGCCCATGACACTTCTTATACAGCTGTCATGGAATAATCAATGTTTAGAGCTGGAAGGAACTTTAGAGATCATCTTCTCCCAAGCACCTCAGTGCATGTGAATTGTGGCTTAACTCTTGGATTTCTCTACCTCTTCCTAGGTACAGCTTATCTTCCCAACTGGATCTTAAGCTCCTAGTGGAAAAAAAGATAAGGAATAAACATTTGTTGAGTTGCCTACTACACGCTAGGTACCTTACACATATGATTTAATTTCATTTTTCATAACAATCTCAGAAGTAGGAATTAATCCCTACTTGATAGGTGAAAGACCTGAAGCTCAGAGAAGCTGAGGTAAGCAAAGGTAAGATACTAAGAAGTAGGGAAGTATGGATTCTGACTCAGGTCTTAGATATTGAGGTCTGGCCTGGCACACAGCTCAATCATAAGGATTTTGGTTTTGGGGGTTCTTCCACTTTTAAAGTTAAAGAAATTTTGGATTTTTTTCCCTAGGTTTTCTCTTTGTCATGAGAGATTTAAAATACATCCAATAGTAAAATAAGGCCATCGTTCTTTGTGTGTGTGTGTGTGGGGGGGGTGCTGGGCATGCTAGGCAAGCACTCTACTACTGAGTTGCACCTCAACCCTGTTATATTTTTAAAATGCAGTACTTTCAGAAAATAAAAATTGCATTGATATTTTTTAGTGGAAAAACAATTAAGATATCTGTCTTGTTAAATGTTAGGAAAAATACATATATCATTAACATAGGAGGGTTTTCATTCCATCCAAATAGTAAAATAAATGCTTTGTAGACAATAACTTTATAAGTTATTTGAGATAATTTGTACCATAACAATAAGTGTTCAGAAAAACAAAATTCACAATTTTCAAGCATCCAAGAAATGTCAAATGACTTTTGACTCCATTCAGTAAATCAATTACATCTTTATTATTTTTATCTGAAACGTTCCAAATTTTAATCTGAGCCTAATAGATTTTTAATTTGGAGCTTGAATGCTTTCAGTTGCATTACAGTTTTGCGGAATTTGCTTATTACCAGATTGGTGATTAAAATGTAGTTTGTCTTATTTTTCAAATAATAAGAAAAATACTAAGGTAGTTGACTTTAGACATCATAATTTTTCCCTAAATTCTTGCTAGACTGTTTTTGCATTCCTATAATTAATGTATTTTAAATGACAGATTTTTTTTTAGAACTTCTATTCTCTTCAACAAGTATAATCATATAGTGGCCATTCATCTCTGATATATCACATTTTATTTTTGAAGTATATAAATAATCTCTTTACTTTAAAAGGTATAATTTTACATTCTTTATTTTAAAAAGCTTGGTCACAATTTTAGGTGCATATTTTTAATGTACCTTTATATGTCACCTTCAAGAACACATGTTTACAATCAAGTTCATAACTTTCTGGTTATATACTGCTTATATTTGAGGACTCAAGATAAAGTGAAAGCCAATTAAAAAAACAAGATCAATTCGTAGGTTATGGTAATTAGTAATAAATAACCTAATAAAAAATAGGTATGTATTCCATGTGGCATTAGTCCACAGTGGTATTTGGTCAAGTGCATTGTGAATGATTTACCTGTTTACTGTAAGTCCCAGAAGATAAGGACAATACCTTATAGTGCATCTTTGAATCAAAGAGTTCTAGTAAAAAAATTGAAAAATGAGGCCAGATGGGTTGGCATACTCCTGTAATTCCAGCAGCTTGAAAGGTTGAGAGAGGAGGATTGAGAGTTGAAAGCCAGCCTCAGCAACGGCGAGGTGCTTAGCAACTCAGTGAGTGCTGAGAGCCATGCGTCATTCCTACTTGGCTACAAAGTCTAATCTGGGACAGAAAAGATCCATTCTTTATAGGACATATCAGGGCACATACAGGATTGCCTGGAGCCCTTAGTTTGGGCAATGATTTAGCAGATAAATCTACACATGACATACATATTTTCTCCACAATATAAGAAGCTATAAATTTTCATAAAAGTTTCCATGTCAATGCTAATACTTTACAAAAACATTTTAAAATAACTAAGAAACAAGCCAGACACATAATAAAACAATGTCAAAATTGTGTGACCTTTTTACCACAAGTTAATCTTGGAGTCAATCCTAGAGGACTGATACCTAACCATATTTGGCAGATAGATGTCACACACTTGCCACAATTTGGAAAATTAAAATATTTGCATGTTACAGTTGATACTTCTTCCGGATTTTTGATGGGCTCCCTTCATGCCAGAGAAAAAACTAAAGATATTATAGCTCATTGCTTACAAAATTTTGCCCCTGTGGGCGTTCCAAAACAGTTAAAAACAGATAATGCCCCTGGTTATACTTCTACCTCTTTTAAACAATTTTGCTCATCATTTGGCATTACTCATATAACAGGAATCCCATACAATCCACAGGGACAAGGCAGAGTTGAAAGAGCTCATCAAACTATTAAAATGTACTTATTAAAGCAAAAAGAGGAAATTGGAAAGGGGTATATATCCCCCAAAGATAAACTTAAAATAACCCTTTTTACTCTAAACTTTTAAAATTTGGATTCATCAGGGCTTAGTGCTGCAGAAAGGCATATGTGTCCAAAAAATGTACATAAGCCTAAGGTACTTTGGAAGGATATTCTAACAGGACAATGGAAAGGTCCTGACCCAGTGATTGTCTGGAGTTGGGGTTCTGTTTGTGTGTTTCCACAGGGAGAACAGCAGCCGATTTGGATTCCAGAGAGACTAACCAAAGCGATTTCTATAGACCAAAAAGAAGATGATTTGACTCAAATCCATAACAGCTGATATCCAGAGCTCCAGCTTGGCTATTCTTGATCTGCAACAGTGGTTCTCCCACACCTGGAGGCTAATGAATAATGAACACCATTAAAGCCTATTTCAAATGTAAAAAACCTTGGGGCTTGCTTGTGGGAATACCTTCAGACCCATTATGCAAGTTACAGGAAAAAGGATGGGATATCCAAAAAAGAGTCAAACCCAGGTAGTAACCAGGATGCCTTTTTTCAATATCTATTTTATTATTGCCTTTTCCCACATCATAAAGTTCTATTTTATTTTTTGAGCTCATTCAGACCTAGGTTAATGTTTTTCTGATCAGTTTTATTTTTTGACTGTGGAGTTTTTAAACATTGCAATGGAGATTTCATCTGTGTAAATCTACAAGACCTTTACTATTGTCTTATGTGTTGTATGTTATGTGTGCACACTTGTTTTTTGTGTTGTATGTCTGTATGTGCGTATGTCCATAGATCATATATGAGGAGCGCTCATGAAAAAATGGATCCAAATATTTTTATTATTCATGTGATTTAAATAGTTTAATTTAAATTGGGTGAACAGCTGTTGAGGGTTGTTTTAAATGTGAACAAATAAGGAGGTTAACAGATCTATTTGTTTACTTTCACCTTTCCTTTTCATTATATTTAATAATTCTGTTCAGGATAATGTAAATTGTTCAGAAAATTGTTTTCTTAGTACCTGTTGGAATGTTACATATTTTTTTTTAGCCATCATTGCCAGAATTCCTATCTTCATCCCAGTGCCGCTGAAGACAAAGATAAAACCAAACTACAGCTTCTTCAATAGCTATCACAGTAAACTGTATAAACTGATGCATCAATGAATAATAACTCAACAAGTAATGCTCAATCAAGGAGTCGATTTACTTTGGGAGGAAATGGACATATTGATAGATTCCTCCGCTTTGAACTGCTTGCAGAACTTGCCTGGACTATGTATCACTTGTATACATTGTGAACTATCTGTTGGTGCAGCGAATTGTGGTAATGCTGGAGTATCTTTGCTGATGGTGTCACCAGTGGTACAAGTTTTCAAAGGAGCCATCAATTGGCTTAGTGTCCTGGCATTTCTGTATCATCCTCCCTTCTGCTAGTGATGGTCTAAAATTTGGTGGCCAACAGAGGTGAGGCAAAGAACCTCACCCCCCCACACTGGCACCAAGGCCAAATTTGGGGGCCAACAGAGGTGAGGCAAAGAACCTCACCCCCCCACTGGTGCATAGGCCTCCACAAGTATGGCTATATGCTGGACCAGTAGTCAGTGACGGGTATGATCCAATTGCAGTGGTACCAACCTAAGACAGGAGGCTGACGCCTTGAGGTCAGCTCATCTGATGACGAGTAAGAGCCATATGCAGTATTGGACAGCCTAACAGGCACGGTCCCTAAGCCACATGCTTGGTGCTTAATTAAACAGAAGGGGGGAGATGCTGAGAGCCATAGCCGAGTAGGAATGACGCATGGCATTTTTGGTTGAAAAGGTGACACCAGCAAGCCATTGAGATGATAATGGTTATGTTAAGATGTGTATTTAATTGGATATTAGACCCCTGCTGTCCGCCTTGGCCTGCTACTTTGGAGCTCTCACGGGGATTCCAGAGAGTTCCATTGGTTGGGGAAGTGCTGTAGGAGGGATTTCCGGAGGAGGGATTCCCAGTTGGTGTGGTGTGTCCCAGGAGAAGGCCGAGTGCGTGGTGTTCGCGGGAGTTTTGGAAATAAAGTTTATTCCTGCTTGAGTGGCTCGTAAATTTGTGCCCAGCCAGACTGCGACAAGTGAGACCCTGTTTCTAAATAAAATACAAAATAGGGTTGGGGATGTGGCTCAGTGATCTAGTGATCACTGGGTTCAATCCCCAGTACAAAAAAAATTTTTTTTGAAAAATGAATAAATGAACAAATGAATGAGTTTCCTGTAAGGGTAGTCAGCTGACTCACACTCTGGAGTTTTTCCAGATTGTTAGTACAATGTTTTGCTCAAAGGAAACATTCACTGATTGGCATGAGTGTTAAAAGGAGGAAACAGAAAAGGTTCTTTTTCCTTCCTTCAGACATTCCTCTTTTTCCTTGGAATATGCTATTGTTCGAAGTATTATGGAATATGAATTTTCCACCCAGCTGATCACAGGCACCAGTGTGTGGTTTTTCAAGAGCTCAAACTAGATCTGTACTCTGGACTAGTCATTCTACCCTCGACCTGCGCCTTTTCCCTGAAACCATAACACTTTGTTAAATAATTACTTGACATTATTCCTTCATTTAAACTGACATTACAAAAAGACAAGATGACATATTACCTTGTTAACTGAGAGGAAAAAAATAAAGAGAGCTAAACCTAATGAACTGTTCATATTTTGTCTTCTTCCACTTCACTTATTAAGAGGCTCTTAATCTCTCAGGGAGATCTCAAGTTGGTGCACCACAAACCAGTTCCATGCCATGGAAACTATTGTTAAGGCTAATATTGGCTTTTTAAAACCTGAATGAATTGCTCTGTCACATAATGATCTTAGGTACAAGCAAGAGAAATTATCTGGCTTATTTCACCAAAAAGAACTTTTGACTATGTTTTTGATAGCTCCCAGAATCCAAAGAAGAGGTAGAGGACCAGACTAAGGGTCCTGCAGCCAGGAACACCACCCAGAATCACAAAGCAGAGCCAACTCATCCAGTCAAGACCACAGACCTCACCCTTGAGGGATACACATTACCTACTGCACTGCAGACCACAGCTACTGCTGCTTGCATTGCAGCCCCTGCTCGACTGTGCAACCATCAAATGGTTCCCCCACAGGCCCTGCTTCTCTGCATCATTATCTCAGAGGTTCAGGGCAGGTTCATCTCCTCAGCAGGCCCTGCATCCTGTGAGCTGATGAGACTGTACAATAACTAGAGATGGAGGGAGAGTTGAGCCACCACTTCCCGCTGGCCAGTCCCTTTCTTGCTAATTTTCAAATAACTTCCTCCTGCTCCTCCACTTTTGCCTCTTCCAAGTTTAGAAGCCCTAGTAATCTGCATATTCATTGACAAAATTAACACAGTTGGAAGCACTATGTTAAGAAGTCTAATAGCTAGCTGTTCTTGGTAAATATTTATTAGACCATTTTTAGACAGAGGTAATGCTCCAATTAATATTTATGAATGTAAAATAGAAAACCCTAGTGGTCATGACTACACTGATCCAGCATTTCTTTAAAATTTAGAATTAGTTCCTGAATAGTGTCTGCAAGTGCCTTGAGAAACCAATTAAAATCTTAATCCCTATGTAGAATGATTTCCCTTCCCTGTGTTATTGTTCAGGCTCACTGTTTCTTGGTCCATCAGCTGCAGTGCCAACTCTGGGCCTTCTCCAGTAACCTATAATCCACCCTAACAGAGTGAGCAATCAAACAACTCAGTGAAAATTTACTTGAGTTCAACCAATTCTTGGATAAACTCATTAATTTCCTCAGAAATCTTCCAAGAGGATAAGAGGCAATCCAGAATTTGATATTTATTTGTGAATTGCTTGGCATGTAGTCACAAGCCTTAATTTCACATACAGGGAAATGCTTTTAACTGCAGTTTTTATGTGTATTCAAGACATAATAAATCCATCTTTTAAAATTCTAGCAATTAATTTATCTCTGAAATGCAGAGGTTTTTAAAAGTAAAAAAAAACATCAATGGCAGTAAAAGTTACAGACAACTAAAAATTTTTGCACATGTTACATTCCAAAAGACTAAATGTGTCAGATTTAAACTCAATTAAATACATAGGCTATGAAACAAGCACTGTTCTAGGCAAGTTTACAAATGTGTTAGTTGTTACAAATATTATCTTAACTGTATTTATGATGTTACAGACACTTTCCTTACTATCACTTCAAACCCATCAGCTAGATTTAATCCCATTTTACTAAGAAGGAAAGTAAAACTCAAGGTCAATAGGCCATGCCAGACATCACAAAGCTAAAAGGTGTTAAGCCAGAGTTGGAGCCCAGCTTCTGATTCAAACCAGCTCTTGCTTCAGCAGAGTAATTCAGGATCAGTAAGAGTTTTAACATGAAACAGTAGTTAGGCAGACTAAACTTTGGGCAGAAATGTGTTAACTTCTAGCATTATTATGCAGTGTCAAATCCTATGAATTAAGCCAATAATAGGTCAAAAGTGCTTAGATTTCACTGAGCCATTGCAATTTGGCAATCTATCATTCAATCCTGATTGAAAGGAAGGGTATATCTAAAGCAAATAGGAATTTCACCTAATAAAAGGCTGCTCCCAAATGATGACCCAAGTCCTGGTACCATCAGAATAAGGATTGCATCTGACATTCTTCATATTAGCTTGAGATAAACCAGGTAAACTGGTGTGGATGAAATAAAACCACTATAGAAGCCCCTCATTATTATTTAAATTGTGGGGATCCATCTGTCTTACTGCTACCTAGTGAGCACCTCTGTGTATAAATCTCCCTCAATAAATTGCATTCTGTAGTCCTGAATCTTTCTGCCTCTTTGTATAGTTTCATGGCATCTTGCAACCAGTTCTTGTATCCTGAGACTGAGTTATCCTGTAACAATATGTGAGTCTTAGCCTGCAGATCAGGCTTTGAGCTGGTCTATGTGTACATTACTATTTCCCCCAGGACCACCTGAGTAACAAATTCTTGCTCTAGCTTCACAACCTAGAATTCAGGATTATATCTGACCCAAGCTATTTTAGCTTGGAGAGCTTCGAGTAACAAACAAGAAGTTCATTTACACATATGAGTACCATGTGCCCTGCTCCTGCAAACATAATGTGTAGCATATATAGCCTGAATGAGATATGCCTGGCAAAGTACAGTTCTCTCCAGCCTATATCCAAGCAAGGCCATATCCTCAACTGCTTAATCACCATGTTTGCAAAACAATGTCATTAAAACTTACCTAGTTGTTAAGCTTTGAAAGGGCTTACTTGTTTCAATTTATCATCATCAACTGTGCACCTGCTATTGTGGTGATCTGAGAAACCTTCAAATGTGAGCACCTTTGTCTGTAACAGGAATAAGAGCTGATGTGTACTACATATCCTATCTTCTCTGCACCCTTACATATATAAACCTTGTTTGATTTATCCAAGTGAAGGCTTTGTTTGGCTGCTCAGTCAATCTGAGCCTATTATTTGCATTTGTCAAAGTGGTGGATGTGCAGAGTCAAATGTCTATAAAAATTCCATAACTGATTACTGATTAAAGACTCCTTTCAAAGAAGATGGATAGATTTTTTTTCCAAATTGATGCACAGTGATGGTTCTCATTCTTGACCAAAATGTAAGGCTCACAGGAACCTTCAGGGAGGGCTCTCTTTCTCTCACATCCATCTAAAATGATTACTCATTTAGACATTTCCACATATTCTTAAACTACATTTAGCTAAGGAACTCACTAAAAAGGAAAGTCTAGGTCAAAATAGACATAAAAATTTATGAAATGTGAAATGTGATATGGCAGTAAAGCTTCCAGAAAGGGAAATCATTGTGTAGGCACAGCCTCCAATGCCCTTTGTATGTAATATTTGAGTGTGCTATATATGGAAAGAGAAACCCTTCAAAACTATTTTCATATTAATTTCAAGATCTAGGTATAGAATTACAATAATTAATAATCTCTGGAAAATATTTTTACCTGAGAATATAATGTTAAATTAACTCCAACCCAGCAGAAAGCTGCTCTTTGTCTTTCCCTATGTTTATGGCTTATGGATCCCTTACTCCATTTTCACCATTCATTTAACCATTTACCCATATCTTTTATTAGGAAACATTCCTTACCTTACAATTTTACTAGCTTGCAGCGGTTTTCTCTCTATGGCTCTAAGCCAAAGGGAAAAAATGAGCAAGGTTATTATGTCTTTGAAACTTTTAAAAAGACTATTTCATTCTTATTGTTGAAGTCATATGAGGAAAATGTAGAATTTTTTTGATATCTTATTTTGATATAATTTAGCTTCATCAAAGTTTTAGCTACTTTTAAGATTAATACCAATATTTAATAAGGTTTTTGTTTCAACTACTTTCTAGTTTGTGTAGCCCACCTATTTTGTGTTGAAAAGGAATGAATCACAAAAAGAATAAAATTCCCTGCACAGGGTCCCACGGTAAGATAATGGGACTCTATTACTTAACCTACTAGTTCCTACTCCCAAACTCCTTAAGAAATAATTAAATTAGCCAACCTACTTTTACTTTGAAATTCTAGTTTGAATTACATTTTTTTAATCTAGGGATTTCTTTAAGGGTTTTAAAGTAAACTTTTCACTAAAATGCAACACCCATAGAAAAGTGCACAAATCTTAAGTTAAACAGTTTGATAAATTTTCACAAAATGAGTACCCCTGTGCTGGGAGCCATTAGCCAAGTAGGTATGACAATTTCCTTGCCAGCGTACCCCATGTTGCTGACATTTTGCAGTGACATTGAATGTAGTTGACCTTGCTCAAGGACCAGGGCGGATTAGGGTGTTCCCGGTTTAACATAATCGGGTTTAGGGCGTTCCCAGTTTAGGTTCCAGGTTTAAGGTTTAAGATTATTCCTGCTGGGAATAGGGCGTATCCTGCTGCCTAAGTTCCCCTTGAGTTCTCACGGGATTCAGAGTATATTTTGGAAGACAGATGCCCAGAGAGGTAAATTTGGGAGAGAACGTGGATTTGGGCAGAGAACGTGAATTTGGGAGAGAACGTGGATTTCCCCAGAACGTGTTTGTATACGGCTGGTGTGAGTTCGGGAATAAAGAGTTGCTGTTTGAATCTACAAGCTGTGTGGTGACTCGTGATTGTGTGCCCAGCCAGACTGCGGCATTTGTGCCCAGCCAGACTGCGGCATTTGGTGGCCCGTAAGGGGAACTTCTGAAGCTTGGAGGTAAGTGAAATTGCTCGCCCCTGAGGAAGAGCGAAAGAATGGGTGACCAATTCAAAAAACAATGTGTTATTGTTTTGATTTATCTTGTTTTTGTTTCAAGCTGCCTATCCCTAGAACTTTCTCAGGCAAACCTGGGAAAATGGTTGACTCAAGGTTTGAAGTTATTCGCCTCCGAGCAAGAGAAATTGTTAGAGGAAGGAGGCACCCCAGTAAGACCAAGAACAGTTAGGACATATGTTGATACAATACAAAAATGTAGCACATGGCTTTTTAAAGACGAGTTATTAAGTATATCAATGGGACCATCATGGTATCCTGTAGAA
>NW_025999961.1:16127728-16153920 GCF_001458135.2 Marmota marmota marmota
AATTTGGGAGAGAACGTGGATTTGGGCAGAGAACGTGAATTTGGGAGAGAACGTGGATTTCCCCAGAACGTGTTTGTATACGGCTGGTGTGAGTTCGGGAATAAAGAGTTGCTGTTTGAATCTACAAGCTGTGTGGTGACTCGTGATTGTGTGCCCAGCCAGACTGCGGCATTTGTGCCCAGCCAGACTGCGGCACCCCTGTAAACAATATCTATGCCAAAAATAAATAAATAAATAAAAGATCATAACCAGAACACAAAATGTCTCCTTGTACCCTAAATCCAAGTAGTAACCACTCTCCCTAATCCTGACAGTAGATTATTTTTGTCTATTTTGAACTCTATATAAATGGAAACATAGCTGTAAATCTTTGGACCTGACTTCTTTCACTCAACATTTCATTTATGAGATTCATCCATATTGGTGTATGTAACAATCATTTTTGTTGAATACATTTTAACTTATTTATCTTTTCTATTATTGATGAACTTTTGGGTTGCTAGCATTTCAGGGCTACTATGAATAGTGCCACTGTGAACATTCTTATATATGTCTTTGGTGAATGTGTGCATGTTGAGTTGTCAGGTCATGGGGGTTTACTTAGTATTCGTTATCTTTTCATCCTGGTGGATTCAGTGGTGTGCTTGATTTGGCTCATACGTTAGTTGCTCAAAAGCAAATTGTTAAGTTTTTAGGAATTTCGTGAGCTGGTTGTTAAACACAAGCATTATTAAAAATTAAAGTTAACTAAATTATATTAAAACAGAGGGAATAAGCATTTGAAGTTCACTGTTTTTTACTATCTTTGACTATCATCTCAATTGTATCTAAGTGGTAGAAACATCATGTCGTGATGTGCAGCATCATGTAGGTAATGTGAAATGGCCACAGGGGAGGATTCACACAACAAAAATGGGAAATGCTTCTAATCATTAGGGTTCAACTTACTGCTTTGTTGATTTATATAGACTTAAGAAAGTGATGGAGAAAATGCTAATAAGGCAGATTAAACTCAAAGGCATCATGTTTATAGTTATGTTGAATTAGCACAGAAAATTGTCAAAGCATGGTTGAATTGCAGCCTCAGATATGGATGTATGAATTTAACAAAATGCCTTTTAACAAAAGCATTCTGTAAGAATCAATGAGCTATGTGGATTTACATTAATGAGTATGGGTATATATATTTAATTTGTCCTACACACACACACTCACATCTTTTCTTCCTCTCAAAAGACTATTGTTAAACATTTACCAACAAGTCTCCAGTTGAATTTATTTCCCTGATAACTAAGGAAGTTGAATGCATTTTCTTAAGTTTATTGTCACTAGAATACCTTATTTGTGTACAAAGTCGCTAGTAAGTTCCTTTCTACTGGTTTTTGTTGTTGATGGTGATGATGATTTGTAGTAATTCTTTACATATTCTCAATAAGAGTTCTTTATATATTGAATGTATTGCAAATATCTTCTCTCAGCATGTGAGCTGCCTTCTCACTCTTTTCATTGGTGCTTGGAAAAGTTCTTTCCTTTTTTTTTTTTTTTTGTACTGGGAATTGAACCCAGGAGCATTTTACCACTGAACTACTTCTCCAGCCCATTTTGTTTGTTTGTTTGTTTGTTTGTTTGTTTGTTTTGAAACAAACAGGGTCTCACTTAAGTTGCTCAGGGCCTTGCCTAAATTGCTAAAGCTGACCTCAAACTTGCAGTCCTCCTGCCTCAGCCTCCCAAATCTCTGGGATTACAGGCATGTGCCCAGTGCCTGGCTAGAAAAGTTCATAATTTTCATTGCATCTAGTATGTCAGGCTTTTCTGTTAGTTAGTGATTTTTTTTGTGTCCTGTTTGAGAAATATTTGCTGTCCTGATATATCTTATGTTTTCCTCTAGAAGCTTGCTATTTTACCTTTGTGAAAGCTGATGAAATTGTTCTTGTTAGGCCCAAACAAATTGGATTTGGGAGTTATGAAGGAGGAAGACTGATAACTTGATTGCCTGAAAGTAGTACTTATTCACAGAATTTCTAAAGGCCCAGAAGGTATTTCCTCTACAGTCACCTCTGGCTTTGCAGGTCTTGAACATATGCACAGATTTCTGTAACAAAGTTTATCAGTAACATTCTCTAAATGAGCAAAAAATCAGACAAGATGCTTTGGACAGAACATCTGCCCACCAATGGTATTGCCATCAATGAGTTGAGGTTAACTTCTGCCCAGAGTTTAACTAACTGTGTACCAAGTAGCTTTAAGTACATTTCTCTCATTTTGGCTTTAAAAACTTACCCTTGCCTCAACCTCTGTGAGTATACCCATAGTTTACTATGACATACATAATCCTATGGCAATGCTCTGTTATTCCTGGCCCCCCAAAATCATTATTCTTTGAAGAATGTCCTCAAAGAAGGTTTTCTTTAGCTATTTAGTTTGGCATCTTTCATATTTATATCTGCAGTCCACCTAGAGTATTTTTGTATATGGTGTGAGGTAGAAATCAAGACTCAATTTTTGTTCATATGGATATCTGATTGACACAGAATCATTTATTAGAAAGACCATTCTTTTACTTCTTATTTCAGTATTCCTTTTACCATGTCCAAAAGACTCTCTCTGTGTGGATTTTGCAGGACAGTTTTCAATCAATGAAACAAAAAACTTTAGGATTTTACAGATACTTTGTGACCCAAATCATCTTAACAAACAACAAAAGAGGTTTTATTTCAAATGATTAGGGAAAATAATTTGCCTCACCTCCTACCTATAGACCTATAGTGTTATTGATTCCCACTGTAAATAAGACCTTGGGCCAGTCTGAGGATATGAAAAAAAAATTCAACTCTAAATGTCAATTCCTTTACCCTTTTATCACTTTTTCAAGAAAGCTGACTTTAAAAGTCATAAAAAATTATGTCTTCCTTTTCTAGATATGTCTCATCTGATCTCCTGATGATTTTGCAAACTATTTTCTTTTCTAATATTAAAGTGATTTTTTCATAAAATTAAAGCAGGTTCTGATAATACATTCAGATTATCTATTAGACAAGTCAGTATTTGCTTGTATAAGTTTACCAGAAAGACTTGATTAAGCGACTGGTACTTTCTTTTTTAAATAGAGAAAACAATAGACTTTGGTGACTATGACAGTTTGGTTGTTCCTATTTTCAGGATAATTAAGCAATCCAAATAAAGAAAACCCTCTCAAGAAGAACACCTAAGTTGTGAGGGAATTAATTTATTAATTCTGCCATTAAGAACAAAAGAAAGAGCTCACATCACAGTTCCATTGTGTGGAGCTTTTATGAAATTGTAGATTTTCTGTTCTTTCACTATAATTGTAGAGAGAACATAACATTCCACTAGAGGGCATCTTTACCTCATTTGGTCCATTGTAAAAATAAACATTCTTTTGCTTAATGTAATTTTGCCTTTAAGTATACCTAACCCTAAAGAGAAAATCAAGGAATGATCCTGATGTTAAGAAAGCTCTTAGTAGAAACACACACACACACACATACACACACACACACAAACACACACACAAAAACTTTTTCATTAACAATTCCAGAGTTAATAATTGTTCCTATTACATCCTATTACAAATTTTTCTCTGGAAGTAATCAACATTCTTTCTTATTCCCTCTTTTACACAAAAGAAAGCCCCTTTCAGTTTCCAAGTTGAACAACATGAATATAATTGAAACTAAAATATTTATAATATACTCTATAAAAAATAGTCACTAAACATTACAGTAATTGGGAAAAAAATACAAAGGAAAATATAGCATTGACTCAATTTAAAAAATCATATATTTGAACGTAAAATAAAGGCAAAATTAAAATATGAATAATAAGGTAGAAAAATCATCGTTATCAATATTAAAACACTTCATGCAGATATAAAAACACCAAGCTCCCCAAAAAGTATGTCTAATCATTTAATGGCAAATTTAATAATAATTTAATGGGAAAAGGTAATAGATTAATTAACCTTATTAATAACCTAGGAAACAAAAATCACAATACATTTTTTAACCTATGAAGTTAGGTTAAAAATAATAATTGTGAGCATAGAGAAAGAAGTGCCCTCTTATGCACTATCTCTCCTTATGTAGAATCTATCCTTAAAACATTTTCAGGACATAAATCTCAAATGTTATTTCTAATACCATTTCCTGCTAGAATGACCCAGGATTCTTAAAAAAAAAAAAATGGATGGACCAAGGGAGATAACTTGGAGCATCTTGTTTTATCAATAAGTAAGGAACTGCTCAAAAAAAAAAAATGATACGGACATGTCACAGGAACAAGAGCCAGCTTGAAGGGACTCCCTATTGTCAAGTATGAGACAATTTGAGCACTAACCATTGAAAACACTGCATTTCCTGAGTCTGTGCTAACAGTATAAATACATAAAGAAGAGCTCTTGCTTACAGAGGAATTCCAAGTGCTGACTTATTATAAACGTAAAATCAGGCTTGAATCAGAAAATCTTTGTCAACCAATGTAGCCAGAATTAGACAGGCAGTCAGTATAGATCGGTAAATCCAGACAGGTTGGATCAAGGAGGCCAATTTTGAGTTAGTCTTGGAAGTTGGAGACTGTGCCCTGAGGGATTGAAATGTTAAATCCTTCAGAGCCTTTCCACCACCAGGAATTGCTCCTCTCTACAGGGAGCTATAAGGTAGTTAATGTATCCTTGGCTGCTCCGTCCTGCTCTTCCCTCTTGGCCCACCTGTTTCCCACCTTTTGGCCCTCCCATCAGCATTCCTGGGCCTAGTCATGCATCCAGGAAGGAGAAAGATAAGGAGAAAAAAGCAGAAGAACAAAGGAAGCCTAGATCATATAAAAAGGGCAGAACATCTTGCTTCGTGGGATACCAGGACATCAGCTATGGTCCCCTTCTCCCTCCCTGGAGAAGTCTATGTTACCCCTTTTTAAATAAACCCTGCTTTATATGCTTGCCTTGGCGTGCTTCTCTAATGTTATACTTCAACATGTGAGGGAGCAGGACTCATCACGATAACAGGCAGTAGTATCAGCATAAGTCCAGAGGTATGTATTGGTACTTCTAGGAACTGTGAAGCCTGGGCCTTAGAAACATCTCTGTATAATAATAAAACAAAAGACAGGGCTTATCTAACCCCTTAAGGGATTCACTTATATTCCAAAAGGATAAAGACTAAGGACTATTCCGTTTCCAAGGAGACCCTGTCAAAAGGGAAAGGGACAGACTTCTTTCCCTTTATGAGCAGCACATGTCTCAGCTTTACTGACTTCTGGGATGATGTACACGATGCCTGGGACCATATGACAGCATCACCTGAAAAATAATTGAGAGTTGAACTTTAAATATCTTTTCTGTGAAAGTCTTTTGCTCCCACAATGATCGGAATTTCCCAGGGGGGCACCTTGACCCTGCTTCTGCTCTTTGAACACTTTTCTCCCCTAGACAATCTAAGAAATTCAATTTTACTTATATTATTATGCAGAACAATTTAGTTTTCCATCCACTACCAGGCTCTGGAGCTGCAAAGACATTTCCATTCCCTGTAATCTTTGAATGTTGTTCTTCTACAGCTACGGAAATCAGCTTCATTTGAAGAGAAAGTAGGCAGGGGCTTTGAAATCACAGCCTTTTCCCATCTTCCTTGCCCACCAATCCTTAAGAAAAAGGAAGAAAGAAGTAGAGGTGAGTTGCTAATAATGAATTATGAATTTTATCCTCCACAGCTCCCTCAGAGAGCAGAAATGGCATATTCATTTTGGTGTTTTCTCTGCTTTTGTATATTTCTATTTTTCCAAGATATCTATCTTTATTCATATTTTATCTAAAAGTTGAGATTCATCTTATATTTGCTGGCAAGTGATGAGATACCATTGTTACATGAGAAATTAACAGTGCACAATGGCATATGCCTGTAATCCCAGCTACTCAGGAGGCTGAGAGACATAAGGATCAAAAGTTCAAGTTTGAGGCTTAGTGAGACCCTGTCTCAAAAAAAAAAAAAAAAGGGGGTGGGGTCAGGATATAGCTTTTGCTATGGCCCCCTAGAGTGGAGTGCCTCTGGGTTCAGTTCCCAGTGTCTAAATTAATTGGTTAATTAATTTAACAAAGATTTATAGTTTTATATAATCAGAGAAATTAAAAATATATTGTCAACAGCTAGCTGAATAGTAAGTCAGAATTGATAACCACATTCAAGTTTGAATTTTAACCTACATTTGGTGTTGTAAATTTCTTAACTTCTCTTAAAAATTGTATCCTCAAGGAGCATAGAGATAGAGCTACAGAAAGTAGGTGTTCAGTGTGAAGTAAATATGAGCCACTAAAGGAATAACAACCTATAGATAAATCTGTCTTTCTTATTGTCATTAATACAAGTACAAAATGAGTGCCTGTCATACACCAGAAAATGCTGTCAAAAGACTGCAAGAATTATCAGATCTTCTGGAATACATCACAGAATTTTCAAGGCTGAGGGAGGCTGGTGTGACTCTTCATAGTTCATGAAAGACAACCACTAGATGCTGACCATTAATCTGTCAAAAGCCTCTTGCTGACTTTAGGAGAAGCTATTTTCTTCCTTCAAAATAGAATTCAGTTTAGGAGTGCAATAAAAACTAACCAAACAGGAAATATAGTCAAAACCCTGAATTTCCTTGATAAGCTTCAAAATAAAACCATCTGTCTGATGGTTGCTGTCTTAGCTTTGGGTTGCTTTACCAAAATACCTGAGGTTGGGCACTTCATAAAGATAGAGGGTTTAGGTAGCTTGCCATTCTGAAAGTCCAAGAGAATGGTACAAGATTAAGTATAAAACTGAAAAACTAAGAAACACAAAAAATAGAAAAATCAGGGAACAGATGTTAAGTTTTAAAAATATCAACAGAAAATAGACTAGGACTGTCTAGTCTATCTATCTATTGAAATAGATATATTACAAGGAGTTAACTCATGAAATTATAGAAGTTAAGAGGTCCCACAGTCTTCCATGTGCAAGCTGAAGATCCAGGAAAACAAGTTATATGGTTAAGTCTGAGTCCAAAGGCTTGAGAGCCACAAGTACTGATGGTATTGTTGTAGGGACAGATGAGGCAAGGCACCGAAGATAGCAGGAAACAGTTTTATTTGGCTGCAGCCAGGTCCAGAGGGCATAGCAAATGTTGTAATCAATTAATCCCCTGAACCCCAAGTTCAGGTAGTTTCAGAACTTTATACCCAGCATGTAAGGGAAAGGGCTCAGAAGTTCACTGACTACAGAAGTTCACATAAAAGCAGCTTTTTCTTTTACTATTTTGAGCAAGTTAACCCTTCAAGGACAACAACTGAGAAGGGGAGAGCTTCTTCTTTCTTTCTGAAAGGCCAGAGACTCACCTGAGATGGAGATTCAACCAAGAGATTTTATTGGGGGGCTGCCCAAAGGAGAAGAAAAGGAGAGGCAGGTAGAAAGAGAAAGAGAACAGAGAGAAAGAGAAAGGGTAGAGAGAGGAGAGAAAGAAGGGGAAGAAGGCAGAGAGGGAGAGGGCAGAGGGCAGAGGGCAGAGAGCAGAGAGCAGAGAGCAGAGGAAGAGAGAAGAGGGCTTGTGCTTACAAGCTATGGCTTAAGAAGAGTTGCATAGGGGACATGGCAGGTGCTGATTGGCAGGGTGACTCAGGAACAGTGAGCGGACACTGTGTCCTGCTGGGATTGGTTGAGAAAACCTTTGAATTTGGCTCTCTTCTTTGGCTTGGCAGCCTAAGGAGAGGAGGGGGAGGAGTAAGAGATTCCCTGATGTTCTCTGAGAAGGGGGAGTCTCCCACACTCCCAACACTTTCCTCCCCTGCCAGCTGTTACCATGGAGCTCAATTGGTAACTTCTCGTATCTTAGAAATGTAGACATCTCTGTGAAGCCCCAGCTCAAGGCCAGAGGCCTTGTTTACACATTTCTACAAACTACTATACTGCATAAGTTTGTGAAAAACTAGTAAGGGGGTGTCCAGCACCTGGAGTGCTGGTATCTTCCCGGCCAGTGGCCAAGTAAAACAGGGCAACATGAAAATAAGAAGTTTATCTACATTGGACTCTTTTGCAGAGAATCTTTTGCTGACAGTCCCCAAATCAGCCATGATGAAGATTTCTGGAGAAGTCCAGTTAAGACTTTTCTGTGGAGAAAGGGGGTGCCAATACAGTGTAAGTCCCACTCTGAGAGTTGGAGAAGACTAATGTTCCAACTCAAATCATCAGGCAGAGAGAGAAAATTCTTCTTTCCTCTAACTCATTTTTCTATTCAGGGCATCAATGGATTGGATGATACCCAGGAACACTGTGGAGGTCAATCTGCTTCACTCATTGTTACGGTTTGGTTTTGGAATGTCCCCAAACTCACATGTGAAAAGCAATGCTACAAGGTTTAGATTAATCCAGTGATCGCTGGATCAACTACCCAGAGGTGGGACCTACTTGGATGATGCAAGTCACTGGGGACACACCTGGAAGGGTTAATCTTCTCTTCAGTTCCTCCTTCCTAATCCCCTCTCCCATCTCTCCACTTCCTGGCTGCCATGAACTGAGTACCTTTCTTCTGCCATACACTTCCACCAAGTGGAGCCAGCTAATCATCAAATGAATCCTATGAAACCATGAGCCAAATTTTTCCTACTCCAAGTTGTTCTTTTAAGGTATTTTGTCACAGTTTTGAAAAGCTAACACACACCCTCACAGACACATCCAGAAATAATATTTAGCTGAATATCTGGGTGCCCTATGGTCCAGTCAAGTTGACAGACTATCACAGGTTTTCTACTTAAACTCTTTTTTATGTTCCAAATTTTCTATGATGAATTGATAAATTCTATGATAAATTTTCTGTAATATATTGATTTTATAATAATAAAAGCTATTTTTAAATAAATAAAATAAATTTTAGGTCTGTTCTGTAGGAAAAAGGATAACTAAATTACTAGTCTTCTCCAACTCATCCTACTCCCAACTGAGTTACAACTCCAAATAAAAGAAATCATAGTTTTTGTTTGTTTGTTCATCTACTTTTTGTAGTACTGGGGATAGAACCCAGGGCTTTGCACAGGCAAAGCAAGTACTTTACCACTGAGTTATACCTCCATGCCCTTTCAGTATTATTTTTTGTTTTGTTTTGCTTATTTTTCTTTTTTTTTTTTTTTTTTGCCCAGGGCACATACACCAGACTGCTAGTGTCCTGAAAAGATTGGAGAAACAAATTTGACATTCCTCAAATCCAACATCTGTATTTTCCCTGTCTCAACCTTTTATTTCACCTCTACCCTCTATTTCTCCAGAAATAAGCTTATGATTGCCTGCCTGGGGATAGTCATGAGGACACAGGAGGGGAATTAAGGGTCTACTCTCTCTGTACACTGACCAGTAAATCCCACTTTTTTTTTTTTTCAGTACCACACCTCACCCCTGGTATCTCTGATACCTGAGGTCTTCAAGGCTTCTTTGAAGAAACAGTTTCATTTTTTAAACCTCAACTAGTCTTTAGCTTGCTTTGAACAACAGAATATGGTACAGGGCAGTGTGACTTCTTAGTCAACCTCTTGAGATTTTGCAGCTTCTCTCTCATCCTCTTGGAACCCTACCCTGAGACCAATAAATAAGAGGCCCAATAAGACCTATAAAGAATAAGAGGCTACATGGAGGAGAACTGAGGCCCCAGCCAACTGCCAGACATATGAACAAGGCCATCAAAATCTATATAAAATTTGCTTAATATTTCTTATAAAATAGCCCAGTTCTTCTCTTTGAATCATTGCTAATATAAAAATGTATTGTTACATTTTATTTTAACATGTGTAATACTAAGGATTGAACCCAGAGACACTGTAACACTGAGCCCTTTTATTTTTTATTTTGACACAAGTTCTTATTAAATTGCATAGGCCAGCTACAAACTTGTGATCCTCCTGCTTCAGCCTCCCAAGTAGCTTGGATTAGACCTATTGTACCAGCAAAATTATTCACTTTTAACACACTAATAAAAAGTGTCCATTTTTTAATCTAAAATAGATAAAATATTAATTTTTCTTATATTTTGCTTTTGATAAGTTATCTTCCCATTGGATTGGCTTGACTAATTTATGGTCTTCTTCAACATTTTTTAATGAATAGCAATTTGGAAAAACTATGACCACCTGGTAAGTTTTTAAGTCTTATGCAATGAATAATGTATATAATTAAAGAAACTATTCTTTTTGCTGTTTTAATTGGAAAATTTTATTTTCTAGGTCAAAATTTAGGATGCAAAAAATCTTACCCAGCAGACCTATCAGAAAAACAAAGTATTCTATTGTGCTTTTTTTCAATAGCCATAAATTAATAGAGTCCAAAATAGTAGGTGTAAGAACAATGCATATGGTGGAAATAGCAGAAAGCCAGCCGGGCTGGATGAAGCTAAGTATGTTGACTTCTCTCATTTTCTACTAATACAAAAAGCAATTTCTACTATGTTAATTCTGCATTTATGATATTTCAGAGATTATGGTTCAAGGATACTAAACTCAAAACTCACATGAACAGCCATGTTGAATAAAGTAAGAAATCCTGTGAAAGTAAAAGAAGCAAAGTTTAAATATAGAGCATATTGATTTTTGAATCCTTCAATTGCTGACCTAGCCAATCTCCAGCTTTGCTGGCCTATACAATGTTGGATGAGTTTTAACCTACCATAATGTGGAGCCACTCTGTTTCCATAGAAAAGTGATTATAGACAGAGGGAAATGACTTTTTTGGAAATTTCAACTATGTAGTTTTATCTGTGTACATGAGAACCCTTGATTAGATTTTAAACTACTCAAAGGCCCAAACTATAATTTAGTTTAAAGATCTTAATTGACTTTATTTTCAATTCTGGAATCAGACAATATTTAATTCCATAAAATAAAATAAGTGTTCCAATAAGCTGAGCAGAGGAACTTGTTCTTATAGATGAGAAAAACTTAACAAAGCAGATTGGTCATTTCAAAGATACTTTCCTTATAAGTGAAGCCAGAATTAGACGGGCAGTCAGTATAGATAGGTAAATGGAGTCAGGTTGGATCAAGGAGGCCAATTTTGAGTGAGTCTGAGAAGTCTGGAGACTGTCATCTGAGGGATTGAAATGTTAATTCCTTCAGAGAACTTCCTCCACTTTTATCCAGAACCTGCCCCTGCTCCAACCTGTTGCTAAGGTAACCTGTCCCGGGAATTGCTCCTACGGGGAGCTATAAGGTTGTTAATGTGTTCTTGGCCACTCCATCCTGCCCTTCTCCTTTCAGCCCACCTGTTTTTGGCCAGCCCATGAAGCATTCCTGGGACTAGTCATGTATGCTGGAAGGAGAACAAAGGAGACCTAGGACATATAAAAAAGGTAGACCACCTCACTTCTTGGGATACCAGAATACCAGCTATGGCCCCCTTCTCCCTCAAGGGAGAAGTCTATGTTACTCCTTTTTAAATAAACCCTGCTTTATATGCTTGCCTCAGCGTGCTTCTCTAACGTTCAGACTTCAACATGTGGGGAAGCAGGACTCATCACTGATAACCAGCTGTATCATAAGGAAATGGAACAATAGAAAATAATTGACTGGTTATCATCTGGTACTATGGTGTCATTAATTTTTTTGTTTGTTTTTGATACTGGGGATTGAACCCAGGGATGCTTAACCACTGAGCCAGATCCTCAGCCCTTTCTTGTGTGTGTGTGTGTGTGTGTGTGTGTGTGTGTGTGTGTATATATATAATTCAGAGATGGGGGTCTTGCTGAGTTGCTGAGGATGGCTTTGAACTAGTGATTGTCCTGTCTCAGGCCTGGGATTACAGGCATGCACCACCACACCCAGCTAGTGCTGCCTTTTTCAATGGAAGGAATAAGGCAGAAGGAATCATGCCCATTGAATTGGCTTGTCTGGGAAATGTGACTGCTGTCTACCTAGTCCTGATTTCTCAGACTAGATAGTCAGGTAAACAGCTTATTTTCAGCTGGGTGATGTGCAACTTTAGAATTGTATTGCAGCCTAGTGCAGAAGCTTAGTCCAAAAAGACTCCTGTAATTTTTACTGAACAAACAAGGCAAGTGTCAGCGCTTGCCTTTTTATAGAACCATGCATTGATTATCCAACACCTGGAAATGGACAAACCAGAAATCTTTGAAACATTCTTCTAGTAGATACAGGCTTTGTCAACCAAACAACTTCCAGTCAGTCATACATTCAACTTCTCTCTCATCTCTTGGAACCTGGGAAACCGCTGGAGCCCATTCATATCTTGCATTTGATCTGCAGTTGTTCAAAAACATTGAAACCATGTCTGAAAATATGGACATTTTTTCTAAGGTTTTAAAATGCATAAATAAAAACTGATATTTCCATCTTCTCTTAAAAATTGGGGGAATTGTCAATTCAGGACTCAAATTCCTGTGTGAGAACATTGGGTTTGGCTGAATGTCTGCTGCTCCTATTAGATCTGTGCTCCCACCCAACTCAATCCATTCATTTTCCCCACCTGACCAATCCTAAGGGCATTGAGTTTGAAATGTAGGTCTTATAGGATGAAAATACCATCTTGTGAGCTTTATTCATCAAATATATATAAAGGTGAAGTTGTTATAAATATGGCCTAATAGTGTCTGAGAATCAGGCTCAAATACAGGATATTATAGAAGCAACCACTCTGTAATTCAACCCTTGTAAAGAACATGTACACTTTTACTAAACATTTCAGCATACCAACTGAAAACTATATTTTTGATATTAAGCCTATCTTTAGAGAGTAGTTGTTCACTTTTCAACTTAATTATTTCTTTTTATTACAAGATCTAGGAATTGACTATTTTAGCCAATCATACATTTCTAGCATGAAGTGAAAAGTAGAAATGTCTGTAATCCCCAAATCAAGAGTAATGTCAGAATTTGGAGAAACTGAAAAAAAGAACTAAATATTATCAAAACATCAAAAATTGACCCCAACAACAGAATAAGCATAATATGTATTTTTCTGACCAACATTCTAGTAGACCCATAATGAATATATTTACTTATTACTTTGCTCTCATTTAATCATCAAAATAATTCTTTGATGTAGATTGTATTTTTGTTTTCTTTTGATGCATAAAAATTTATCTCCAAATTTAGCAGCTTAAAGCAATGAACACAGTGTCTGATTGACAAATAAGACTCAGGGAAACCTATGTGTATGTATATATAATTTAAATGCTAATGTGTACATTTGCTGAAATTTACCCAAATGATGCCTTGTGTAAAATCCATACATATATATTCATATCCATATCCATATGTATTTATATATATCCTTATATAAAAATAAAAAATGTAGCCTATATAAGATACAAATAACAACATTATTCTAGAAATAAGGATGTTTTTTCTATGAATGACTTCTTCCATCCATCACCACCTGTTCTCATAGTGGATATGGATCTTTAGCAAGCTGAGAACTTCATTGTTCAGTTTACCTTTTTTTCTCTTGTATTAATTTTCTTTCTCTGTTTTTCTCATTCCCTATATAAAACAAACTAATTTAAAAATAAAACTTGGATTTTATAAGCCTAATTGTGTTTTGGGGGTATTCTACATGATTAGGAAATAAAATGTATCCTATTTTTATAGTAACATTTCAGAGGAAATTAAAACCACAGTATAATAAAAAAAAGATAAATTGCTATTATAGGCTCTTTCATAATGCAAATTAAAAGTTGACTGCAGTACACATAAAACATCTGCTAACCAAATTAAAATGAATGAGAAACTAAATTAGAATTGCTTTTTCCATCTAATATATTTAGAATACTAAATATATTATGAGATAGATATTCTTAGTGTTTTTAAGGCATTGCCTCTTAGTGAGCTTAGTACAGTAAATTGAAGCAAGAACTAAATAGCATCCTGGAGACCTAAAAGACTTAATGACTGGCTTCCCTGGTGCTTAATTAACAGCTGGATAAAATTATCAGGCAACACTAATTCAGTAATAACAACAAAAGGTACAGATTTGTTCTAAATTTTAAGCCAATCTTCTACAATCCTTTTTCTGAGTTAAACTGTTTCATGTTTTCTTGCTTTAATTACCTCATTTCAAACTTATTACTTCAATATGCACATACATGATCAAGGTAATTTCAAACTCATTTTTGAATTTTGGAATTCTAGACTCTATTAAAGAGAATAAAACAGAAAATAATTTTTAAAAAATATCATAAAAAATATGAAAACCTAGAATACTTGGTGCCAGCCACTCCCTCCCTTCCTATGGTTCTTCCCATTGTCTTCTGTAATTATCATTAGGATGACAATATATGCTTTATCTTGGTGACCTTTCTTTCTTTTGAATTGTTTTTCACTATTAAAGAAAAAACATATCCTGCTCCCCTCATTAGTACATAAATCAAAGATGGAGCAAATTTCAAAAGTTGGATCAGCATCACCCCAACCCAATATGACATGAAAATTACTAAATTATTCCACACTTTACATTGATAAAAATAAAAGAAATGGTATACATCAGTATAAATAATTTTTTTATTGCATGTAATAGAAATCTAACTAAACAATGCTTTAAACAAAATTTTGTAGCTGTTTTTTCGTGGTTCTTCAAATAAGCTATCAAAGATTCAAGTATCTTTCTGTGCTAACATCATTAATATGTAGTTTTCATTCTTATGAATATCCCATGATATCAGATAGTTTCTCCTCCTTCTATTTGCTTCTATATTCTAGGAAGGCAGAAATAAAGGTAAAAGGCATGTGCCAACTTAGTTGTATCTCTTTCAGAGAGCTTTCCTAAACATCCCCCATGGTAGACTTATCTCTCCTTGACTAGAGCTGTCATATACTCACCCGTGGCTGAAAGAGAAACCAGGAATTTAGGGTTCTAAACTATATCCATTGCCATTAAAGCAAAAGGAAGTCCCGTTAATAACAAAGAAGAGAGAATTCATAACAGGTAGGCAAGGTAGGTCTAATCCAATAGGATTGGTATCCTTATAAAAAAGATGAAGAGACACCAGAGCTTCCTCTCCATATAGGCATAGAGGAAAGGCCTCATGGGGACATAGAAAGGAGGTGGCCCTCTGAGAGCCAGGAATCAAGCCCTCACCATAAACCTAACCCTGATGACTTGATCTTAGGTTTTGGCCTCCAGAACTCTGAAAAAATAAAATTGCCATTTTTTAAACTGTCTAGCCTGTGTTATTTGTGTATGTATGTATTTATAGCAGCTATCAGACTAATAGGAACACCTATGAGCCTGTTGTGAAAAATCCACTTGAAACCCAGTTGGCCAAACAAGAAACAAATCAAGATTTTGAAACTCAGGATTGAAAAAAGCCATGGTGAAATGGTAAGACGTAAAGATTGAGTCTATTTAAATATAAAATGAAGGATCAATAATTGAAGTAGTAAAAAGAATATAAGCAATTCAATCAGGGAAAGGAAATGGGACCCAGAAATAGCAGTTGGCATATGTTTCCTGATTAACTACATTCTAAGTGCTATTCTACATGGTCTTCATTTAATTTTCACACTAACCCTTTGGGATAGCTAGTCACTATTTTATCCTCCTTTTGCATGGGATAAAATAAAGAAATAAAGATAAGTAATTTGCCTAAGATGAAAAGGTAATAAGTTGTAGGGCAAAGCCTGGAGCATCGATGTTAGAATATGTAGCCAAGATGCTTTCCACCAAGGCACATCTTTAAGTACTGGTTTTAGCACTTTAAGTCCTGAGTCCTAGGCAACCCATCAGTCTGAGGCAAACTGGGATCATTGATCAGCCCTATCCAGGCTTAATCCTTTTATCTTTCATAGCAGCAAAACACTCAATGCTAAAATTAAACCATAGTTTAAAACAACAATAAGAACATAATAATTCCAAACCCTCAATGATTTTCATAATCTTTTATTTTAACCTCAGGGCATCTAAGACCCAATAGACCTCATGGTAAAGAAGAATTTATCCAAAGTCAACAATTCATATATATGAATATATATGTATTTTATATATATGTATTATATAAATATATGTACACACATACATACATGTAATAAATATATATTACATGTATGTATGTGTGTACATACATATGTATATTAGTTGTTATTGGACACGATATCTTTATTTTATTTATTTATTTTCATGTGGTGTGAACCCAGCACCTCACACATGCTAGGTAAGTGCTCTATCGCTGAGTCACAACCCTAGCCCCAAAGTCAGCAATTCTTTTTAAGTTTCACTTTGGTTTTATATTTTTCTTCTTGCATAAATATAAATTTCTTTCTAAACACAGAAAGTTTAGAGATTCCTTTTATTTTTAAAATTTATTAACTCAAAAATTCTCATTTAATTATTCCATAAGCATCTAAGTTCAGCTTACAAATCTAAATATTCGATTTACAAGCTTTGCTAGTTTAAACTGTCACTTTTAATGGACTTCAACTAATAGTTCATTCCATTTTCAAATTTAGTTAATAAAACCTTTTTTAAGTGTTTTACACTGGATTTATAAATTAAATACATTGTTTTTAAGTCCTTCCATGAAAGAAAAACCTTCCCAAGGAATAAAGTCATTATCTTGAATTAAAATAATTAACCTTAAAATATGGTGAAACTTAAGGTCTATTAAACATTCTAATAATATATATAAATTTAGTAAAACCCCTACTTAAGTTCATAAGTATAAATAAATCAATTTCTACACCTTAAATTGAAATTAATCTAATAAGCCACAATGTTGTTAATGTTACAAATATAAAATACTAAATATGCATAGATTTTTCAGCAAATTAGAATATTAATATGACATATTTGTTTTAAATATTTGGTATTAATTATATAATTCTTATGGGTATTAAAATGATAAACTGGTTTGAATATAGTTCAGATGACTATCATTGCTTTTTATAACTATCAGTCATAACTTTCAAAGGCATTCTATTTCCTCTGATTAATTCAAGCAAAATTAAGTAGCTTTTAATGAATTTTGATTTTCTAAGTCTACTTCTCTTGGTACCTGTTCCATGTTGAGTAGGTACATGTATTGGGGTGTGTGTGTGTGTGTGTGTGTGTGTGTATTATATGTATTGGGGATATGTATTTGTATGTACTTTATGTTTGTGAGTGTGCTTGTGTAATTGTGTATCCATACGTGTACATATAGATAATAGAGGAGAGAATGTTCCTATTACTTTCAAAGAAACTAATTAATTTCAAAGAAACTAATAGGAATAATATTCACCAAATAATATTACTGTTTATTTCAAGATAGTAGAATTTAGACACATTTACTGCTTTTTACTTGAAAATTTTCTCTATTACTTGAGAAAAGCAAGTACCATTTTTCTCTATAACAATATATATATATTTTTAATTTGTTCTAATTAGTTTTACATGACAGTAGAATACGTTTTGTCAAACTGTACACAAATGGAGCACAACTTCTCATTCCTCTGGCTGTATATGGTGCAAAGCAGTGTAAGCATACGTATATATAGGGTAATAATGTCTGTCTCATTCCACTGTCCTTCCCATCCGCATTGTCCCACCCTTCTCCTCACTCCCTGCTGCAAAATCATTCAAATTTCCTTCATTCTTCCTTGCCCCCCACCCCCACTATGGATCACCATCTGCTTATCAGAGAAAACATTCAGCCTTTGGTTTTTTGGGATTGGCTTATTTCACTTAGCAAAATATTTTCTAGTTCCACCCATTTACCTGCAAATGCCACAATTTTGTTCTTCATTAAGGCTGGGTAATATTCTGTTGTGTATATATACCACATTTTCTCTATCCATTCATCTGTTGAAAGGCATCTAGGTTGGTCCCATAGTTTAGCTATTGTGAATTGTGCTGCTATAAACATTGATATGGCTGTGTCCCTGTAGTATGCTGTTTTTAAGTCCATTGGATATAAACTGAGGAGTGGGATTGCTGGGTCAAATAGTGGTTCCATTTCACGTTTTCTGAGGAATCTCTATATTGCTTTCTGTAATGGTTGCACCAATTTGCAGTCCCACCAGCAATGGATGAGTGTACCTTTTTCCCCACATTCTCACCAACACTTATTATTGTTTGTATTCTTGATAATTGCCATTCTGAGTGAGAAAACTTAGAGGAGCTTTGATTTGCATTTCTCTAATTGCTAGATATGATGAACATTTTTTCATATTTGTTGATCGATTGTATATTTTCTTCTGAGGAGTGTCTGTTTAGTCCTTTAGACCATTTATTGATTGGGTTATTTGTTTGCATTTTGTTTTGTTTTTGTTTTTGCTTTGGTGTTAAGGTTTTTGAGTTCCTTATGTATCCTGGAGATTAGTGCTCTATCTGAGGTGCATGTAGTAAAGATTTTTCTCTTATTCTGTAGGCTCTCTCTTCAGGTTATTGATTGTTTCCTTCACCCAGAAGAAACTTTTTAGTTTGAATCCATCCCATTTATTGATTCTTAATTTTACTTCTTGCACTTTAAAGAGGCTTGTTAAGGAAGTCAGGTGAAGACATGGTGAAGATCTGGGTCTATAACAATATTTTTGAAAAGATAAAACTTCTCATATTGACATGGAAGGATGTCTAGGCCATGTTGTTAAGTCAAAAAAGGAGGTTCAAACAACAAGTAATATTATCTCGTTTTTAGGAAAAAAAAGGGATAAAAATTTAAAGTGGAATGAATATAGCTGAGTCTCAAAAGACACTAAATATTAAAAATATTTATGTCTGGAGTGGGATTGGAGTGAGTGTTAAAAGAACAAAATTTATAGCTGTCTAAAACATAAACACTTAAGTAGACAAAAAAATAAAGGATATTATTTTTGCTCACATGCCAAGTCCAGAGGGGAGCTGTGCCAGTAGGGACAGCTCAAGACATGAGGCTCTTTCTAGCTTTATGCCCACTGTTTTCCAGGTGTTTTTTTCTATACTCAACTCACAGTCACATGATTGTTTGTCTACATCCAGGCATTTTCTTCAATTCCAGCCAGAAAGAAGATGGAAACATAAAGAGAAAAAGAATGTGAGCCAGATGAATTTATCTCTTTTTCTCATATAAAATGTAGCTTTCCCAGAAGTTGCTCCCAACAGCCTTAAACTTACATCTCATTGGCCAACACTATGTGATGGGACTACAGAAGGCTGCAAGGAAGCCTGTGAAACCTATCTTTTCTGTTGGTATATTAATGCCCTCCAAAAAAGCAGCATTTTATGTTATAGAAGAAAACATGTGAGATATATATATATATATATATATATATATATATATATATATATATATACACACACACACACACACACACACATACATACATGTATATATTTCTTTCTGCATCATTTCCATTTTTATTAGAAGGTATCTCTTTAGGTATATAATACATATGCATGATATTTGTGTGTGTGTGTGTGTGTGTACTTAAGTTTAAAAAGAAATCATGTGTACAGTGGATGAAGGAAAGGCATTCCAGGTAAAGAAAATAATTTGATTGATTTAAAACATCTAACTATATGAAACTATTTTAAGTATAATTGGGTATAATTGTATATACTTTTAACTCGAAAGATTAATTGCTGAAATGATCTAAACTGTTATAATATTTGTTTTTATGAAACATAATTCATCTTGCCCAAGATGTAATGTTCAGAATAACCTAAGGACTAAAACTTGGACGATTCTTCATGAAGGAAAAAATGGGCTGATTGGAATCATGACATTTATTCACTTACAAGTAGATAGACAACAAGTTGTAGAGAGTGCTGCACTGGTGTGAGTGAAAAACAACCCGTATTTATACTTTATACACAAATTACTTTTTTAAAAAATCCCTTTTACTTGCAATTTAAACAAGTAACATTAAAGTAAAGATTGAAAACAGCAAAAACACTTAGTCACTCCACAACTATTTTTAATTTGAAAAGACTTCCTTCCTTTCAGCCACTAGTCTTCTACATATGTTTTACCTATTAGCAATCTCAAGGGGCTTTCTACTTTGTAAACTGGAAATCAATTATTGCAAGGGTAACTAATGCAAACATTTTTCTTATCTACATAAGCAAATAAAGCAGTGAGATCTGGGAAAATACATAGTGCAATGTGTTTTTCCATTTTTTTTTTCTCCAAAATTCTGTGTTTAAGAGTAAGCAATGGGGTTGGGGCTGTAGCTCAGTGGTAGAGCGCTTGCCTAGCATGTGTGAGGCACTGGGTTTGATTCTCAGCACCACATATAAATAAATAAAATAAAGGTATAAAAAATACAACAACAACAAAAATTTAAAAAGGAGTAAGCAATAGCAATTTTGCCTGGTTTGGTTTTTGTTTTTGTCTTTTTCACTGTTGTCTTTTGAGTGAAGAGAGCTTCCCATGCATTGAAAGGGAAGGTTTTGGAAGGCAAAGCTCACCAAACTGGTTGTGGGCTCTGGTTAGAAGAAATCTTCCTGAGGAGCAGCAGCCAGCAGCTTAGGGTAATGCTCCTCGGCCTGGGAAAGGGCCAGAGCCAAGAGCTGACCATATGAGGAGACACAAGGACGTGAAGAGTGAGTCAGAAGCCTCTGAAGGGTGAGATTTGAGGAGTTGGGGGACAGAGTAAGTTCCTGATCTCAACTATTGACTTCTGGAAGAAAGTAGTTTCCCTTTTATGTATCTAAAGAAAAGCAATCGATTCACAAGTATGCTACAAAATACCAAAGGAACCAGTACAGTGACAGAACAGAGGGGGGAAAACATCCTACTAATTGTGACAAAGTTTTAAAATATTTTTCAAGTTTTTTTTTAAATAAAAAAATGCATTAAATAAATCACATCTGCACAGTCTCCATCAATGTCCATTGAATATAGTAGATCCTCAAAAAACATCAGTGGGCTCTTGGTGTCTGGACCAGTGCATTGCAATCAGAAAGTGCTCCTTGAGAACACATTCCACGGCTGTGTTGGGACTAATGGCACACAGCCTGATCATCTTCAGAGAGGACTGTTATATAAGACAACTTTCAGATTTATGGGCCTGGCTTTCTCTGGATCATAATCCCGTTCTATTATCCTCTGAGTCCAAACTCTGTTAGGACTCATGTAGGAGTTAAGCACTGTCCTGAATTGGTGTTGGCACAGCACTTCTTTTCCTCACATCGCCATTGTTACTGTGCTATTCCTTGCCTGATTCTGAGATAACAGACACAGTGCCCTGTCTCACAAGCTGGGACTTGGCAGGGGAATCAATCCTAACCAGGACTGATGGGAAGTTAAATAAGTAAATAAATAAAAACAAACTACTTAACACTTCTCTGTCCTCATATCCTCCTTCTTTCTTTTACTTTTGTGTGTGATATATAGAGAGAAAGAGAGATAAGATTGTGATGTTTGTGTGCATGATTTTTTCCCATAAGATTGAAACCTAGAGTCCAGAATTGATGTTTCATTCATCCTCCCCATTCTACTACCACCCTCACTTCCTGGAAAATTTATATGCCTACTCCATGGAATAAAAAGAGCATCTCTAATTATACATGGCCTTTTGGTCCTCCTACCTGTGGTTACAGCTCATTGGAGTAGGAGTGCATACTTGACCTCAGCTAAGCAAATTAGATTCTCTCCTTCTGAATGTGGAAATGGAACACACAAACATGCACACAAATCTAGTGGGAAGGACATATAGACTTAGGGTTGAGCACTACCATTTGGGAACAGAGCCCTGATGGGTCATGTATAAACAGGTAAGAGAGCCAGATAGGAAGGCTTACGGAAAGCAGAATGAAGAAGAAACATGACAGACGGGACTCCATGCAAAGAGAAAACACAAACAAAAGAGGATATGTGGATAAGGGAGAGGGAAAGAAGATATCTGACTGACAGTTATCCAGCTCCAACAAGGCTGTCTTCCTACTATGGGTTCCATAAGACTTCTCTATGCTATTGCCCTTCTCATAAGCAATTCTGAGTTCCCTGCACCCAAGGGATCTCTTATTAATACAGCCTAGCATTGCTCTTTGCTCAGTAAATGTTAAGTTGGACTGCTAACCAATATCATATTGAATAGAATTTCCTTGAGTTGAATTGAGACTGAGCCTCTGGAATACAAGATACTAGCATCCCCTGTGTGATGGCTGCTAGTTGTTCCCACTCGGCTGATCCTTCAATGTGGAGAAGGGAGGGCACAACTTTGCCCACTGTTCCGAAATGTCTCATAAATTTTACATTTAAAAAATCAAGAATCATGTCCCAAGAGCAATATACATTTATTACCTGTGCTATTAAAAATGAATGATTCAATATTTTATATATGATTCTCAATTTTCAGTAATCTTAGGGGTTACTTGATATTGATTGATAGAATGAGCACTATTACTAGAAGCCTGCAAATAAAATATTTAAAAGCACAAACCTATGGACTCAATTAGTCACAGGAGATTCAATTAAGATGTACAGAAGTCTATCTTTACAGAACTCATTAATAGGGCCCATTATAATTGGACCCTGCATACTAGATCAGAATTGACCTATGCAAAAGTTTAAGCATAATTTAGACATTTCTATTTGAAACCCTCTCCCAAATTAGAATAAATATAGACTAGTCAGTGCTATAAAACAAGAAATAATTTAAAAATAAAATTTAGTTTGTATTCAACATACAGGCTATATTACTCAAAGCAATTTTAAGAACACATGTGGGGAGCTGGAGTTGTGACTCAGCTGTAGAGCGCTCCCCTAGCATGTGGGAGGCACTGGGTTTGATCCTCAGCACCCCATAAAAATAAATAAAATAAAGTTATAAAAAGGTCATCTTTAAAAAAATAATATATGTGGTACTTTTATTGTATACCCAATTAAAGATACACATGACTGAAATGTAACACAATATCTGTACAACGATGTAAACTCTCTACCACAAAGAGAAATATTTCGAGAATAATGTGATTGAGTCATTAAATAAAGATAGTGTTTTCTATATTTCCATTCTTTCCTCTTTCAATTTTTTAAATATTCACATTCATATGTCTAGTCAGGCAGAGCAAAGTAATATAGAGTCCAGGTCATTTAGGACTAAGAAATGAAAAATATTAGCTCCTTTTTCCACTTCATTTCACTTTTGGTGGGGAAAATAAGTTGACTAAGAAATTTGATGCTAGTGCAATGAGTTGATGTTGAGTCAAACAGCTGAGTCAAACATTCCAGGTTTTCTGAGGAATCTCCATACTTCTTTCCATAATGGCTGCACCAATTTGCAGTCCCACCAGCAATGTATGAGTGTACCTTTTCCTCCACATTCTTGCCAACATTTATTGTTGTTTGTATTCTTGATAATTGCTATTCTGACTGGAGCAAGATAAAATCTTAGAGTAGTTTTGATTTGAATTTCTCTAATTACTAGAGATATTGAACATTTTTTTCATATATTTGTTGAACAATTCGTATTTCTTCTTCTGTGCAGTGTCTTTTTAGTTCACTAACACATTTATTGATTGGATTACTTGGAATGGAACCACCATTCAACCCAGCTATCCCACTCCTCAATTTATACCCAAAGGACCTAAAATCAGCTTCCTACAATGACACAGCCACATTAATGTTATAGCAGCTCAACTCACAATAGCTAAACTATGGAACCAACCTAGGTGCTCTTCAACAGATAAATGGGTAAAGAGATTATGGTATACATACACAATGGAATATTACTCAACCTTAAAGAAGAATGAAATTATGGCATTTGCCGGTAAATGGACAGAGCTGGAGAATATCATGCTAAATGAAATAAGCCACAAAACCACAAGCCGAATGTTTTCTCTGATATTCGGATACTAATTCACAATAAGCAGTGGTGGGACTAGGGAAGAATAGAGGTGCTTTGGACTAGGCAGAGGGAAGTGAAGAGAGGGGTGAGGGTATGGAGGTAACAAGGACAATAAAATGAATTGGACATTATTATCCAATGTACATATATGACTACACAACTGGTGTGATTCTACATCATGTACAACCAGAAGAATGAGAAGTTATGCTCCATTTATGTATGATGTGTCAAAATGCATTCTGCTGTCATGTATAACTAATTAGAACAAGCAAAAAAAATGTAAAAAAAGATTTATTGCTGAGGGGAAATGATATTTAATCTTCCATAAGGAGATTGTGCGTATACACACATATTGAGTGTGTGTGTGTTTGTGTGTGTATACAGAATTTATTCATGGAAAGCAATCTGGGTAGATTGTATGAGCTTTAAAATGAAAAAAAATAAAATAAATCAATAATGTTCTAACACTTACAAATCTTTTCAAATACTTTCTTTAGTTTGTCAGTCTTAAAGTTTATAGTACAACCTTGGCCAGTTTAGCAGATCAAACATTTAGTCCACTGGTTCACAAAGTCTCAGGTCCAAGAATTAGTGGAACAATCTGAAGCAGTATAAGCTGGGTCCTGACTCTGCCCACAGTTACCACCTAATTCTCTCCTTGCCCATTTGTATTGGCTTTGTCAAAACTGTCAGATGGGTTATTTTCTGGGTTACTGAAGGATATGACACTTATCATTTTTAGAGCTCATCTAATCCTTAGTATCTCCAACAGGATCTGCCTCCAAATATATGCGAATTTGGGGATTAAGTTTCCAAGACATGAATTCTTTTTTTAAATATATTTTTTAATTGTCAATGGTCCTTTATTTATTTATATGTGGTGCTGAGAATCGAACCCAGTGCCTCACACATGCTAGGCAAGTGCTCCACCACTGATCCACAACCCCAGCCCAAGACATGAATTCTTTAGGGACACATTCAAACCATAGTATGAAGGAAACCAAAGCATCATCAAATAATGAGATCTTGCTTCCAAAGACTTTTTCTCCTTTCCTGCAGGGCCCAAAAGATACATCAAGTTCCCTTCACATCCATCATAGAGAACCGAATATAAGCATTGACGTAGTGTTGGCTGTTAAACTTCTCCAGTGGCATATCATTCCATAGGTGTTGTTCTGGAGACACTCAGCTCTAGAATCCTTTCCCAGTGTGTCTGTGCACAATAGATATCAACAAATGGCAGTGACCTGGAGGCTGTGAAGCCACACCTTCCAGAAGTAGGGCAACAAGGTAGAGGCCATGATCAATAATCAACAATAATCATCAATAATCCTTGATGATTAGTCACAGCGGCTGGTCCAGGAGAGTGCAGATGAGAAGTGTGGAACAGGCAGGCCCATTCTACTGATGATGCTCACTTACCATCAGTAAGATGGCATCATGGCCAGGGCAGTCTCGAGATGAGTCCCAATGAACTGGGCGCAAGCACATGTATGTAGATGGTTAAGTGCCTCAGGGTGTCATATCAAATGAAGAGCCACCAAAAGCATCCACAGACCATGTAAAGAGTTTGAATCACCAGGATGACCTGTCTACTGGTCAGAACACTGGCTTGCCAGTTCTTTTAGTAGAGACACATAACCAACCATCCTGCTAGAAACCAACACCCCGACAAGGGCACCTGTAGTAGCTTTCGAGCCCAGTTAAGCAGGCTATTTGCAGGCATCTGTTTGCTGCCTGTGACAGCTGGTCTTCATCAACAGTCTTTAAGAATAATGTGTGCCTGGGAAGGTGAAGGAGAGAAAAGCTCCGTGAAGGGGGTGATTGTGCAGCATTCAACAACATACAGGAGCTCCCTGCATTAACAGAGAAGGGAAAAGAGGGCACTGATATACAAAAGAAATGTGAAATAATGGTGTGTTAGAGGAACTTTGAGGAATTAGACATGGTGATATATGTACATGGAGACGTAGGAAGACAAGACCAAGAAAGTGGTCAGGGGTCTTATTGTAAAGATCCCTGCTGGGTATAGGGCTTTTAATTTTATAAGTGAAAATATATGATCAGTGAATTTTTTTTTAAATTTTTTATTGTGGGTTGTTCAAAACATTATAAATTTCTTGACATATCATATTCCACACTTTGATTCAAGTGGGTTATGAACTCCCACCTTCACCCCATACACAGATTGCAGAATCACATCAGTTACACATCCATAGTATTGCCATACTAGTGTCTGTTGTGCTCCGCTGCCTTTCCCATCCTCCACCCTCCACCCTCCCCACCTCTCCCCTCCCCTCCCCTCCTCTCTCTCTACCCCCTCCACTGTATAACCCTGAGGGTCTCCTTCCATTACCATGCAATTTCCCTTCTCTCTCCCTTTCCCTCCCACCTCTCATCCCTGTTAAATGTTAATCTTCTTCTC
>NW_025999961.1:16154934-16176147 GCF_001458135.2 Marmota marmota marmota
AGGGGGAGGGGGATAGTAGAGGATATGAAAGGCAGCAGAACACAACAGACACTAGTATGGCAATATGTAAATCAATGGATGTGTAACTGATGTGATTCTGCAATCTGTATATGGGGTAAAAATGGGAGCTCATAACCCACTTGAATCAAAGTGTGAAATATGATATATCAAGAATTATGTAATGTTTTGAACAGCCAACAATAAAAAATTAAAAAAAATAAAAATAAAAAATAAAAAATAAATCATGGCATTTGCAGGTAAATGGATGGAGTTAGAGAAGATAATGCTAAGTGAAGTTAGCCCATCCCAAAAAAACAAATGCCAAATGTTTTCTTTGATATAAGGAGGCTGATTCATAGTGGGGTAGGGAGAGGGAGCATGGGAAGAATAGATGAACTCTAGATAGGGGTGGGAGGAGAAGAGAGGGGGCATGGGGTTATCAATGATGGTGGAATGTGATGATCATTATTATACAAAGTATAGGTATGAAGACATGAATTGGTGTGAATATACTATGTATACAACCAGAGATATGAAAAATTGTGCTCTATATATGTAATAAGAATTGTAATACATTCTACTGTCATATATAAATTAAAAAATTCTCCATAATAAATAAATAAAAACTAAAAAAAATATGTCTGAAGTTTAAATGGGCTCAGAATGGAATCAAAGCTGTATATATTTGTATCTTGATAAGTGACTGCTTTTTGTCCTTAAATATCCATTTTCCTTTAACAATAGAACTTTCACATCTTAGTTGAATGTCTAGTCATTGGAATGATATTTTCATTTTCCAGCATCCCTTGAAGCTATTACTTACAGCTATAAACTAAGGTTTGTGCAATAGAAAGTAGGAGGAAGTGATGGGTTCAAATTCCAAGTCATGTCTCTCAAGAAAAGGCAATTAACTCCTACTTTCCTTTCTTCAAGATTTTAGACTTCTGCCTGGCAATTTAACCTAGTGCTGAGACTTTTCTACCACAAGCATACAAGCAATATTTTAGGGATCCATTAACCATATCAACCCTAGACTAATGATGAAAAAAACTAAATTTCTATCTTACTTTAGCACTGTTAACTTGGATCTTACTGCAGAGCAAACATATTTACTAAATGGGATACAAACCTCATGTAACTCATCACATGGACTTATTTTGGGAAAAGACTTTTTTTTTCTTTTTTATAATTCTGTAGTAGGGGTTGAACCCAGGGCTTTACACATGTTAGACAAACACTCTACCTCTGAGCAACATCCCCAGTCCATTTTATTTTATTTTTAGACAGAATCTCTCAAGGTTGCCCAGTTTGGCCTTGAATTTGCAATCCTGCCTCAGGCTCCCAACTACCTGAGATGACAGGTGTATACCACCACATCCACCTGTACACATGTACACATGTACAAGAGAACTATTTCTGTGGAAATCAGTGTTGTTTCTTCCTCAACCTGATGGCTATGTCTTCAATTATCTAATAAACAACATATCAATAATTGCTTGTGGAGATAACATATGTATGAACTTGACAAAAAGATTTTCTCACAAAGAGTAGCAGACCTTTGCACCAGGATGATACCACAAATCTAGGATTCTAATAGCTAACTATCTGATGCTGGGCTGATTTTATTAGATTTATTTTGTCGTGAAGGAGACCATAACAGGAATGCATGTTTAATTCTAAATTTGGATAGGTTGCCTGTACCTATCACGCTCTGCCAGTACCAACATCATACTTACTGAATATCCTGTCTGCCACAATTCCTAGTTCATCGTGCCTCCAAAGAGAAACTTATTTAATAGGAAAATGTGTGAAATAGTGGTATAATGCTCCTTCTAGCCTTGTCATGTATCTTGGCTTTGGAACAGAACAAAAGAATGGGTGGAGGAAAAGAGAAATCATTAAGTCCAGACTAAAGCTGTATGACCGTTGTAGAAATGAGAACAAGGCCTCTACTTTATTTTCTTATTGGGCACCTGTCAGAATGAGAATTGTATTTTCCAATTTCCTTTAAAGGTATTTAAGGCTCAGTACTAGGTCGAGTGGACAGGAAGTAGAAGTGATGGACTCAACCTCTGGGTAGTGTCCCTAATGTGCACTTCCCTTCCCTTCCTTATAACCTCAGACTTCTACCTGGCATAAGTATGGAACCAGAGATTAGTTAGTTAATTGCCTTCTTTTTCCATTCTTTTTAATAGTTCACATGATTTAAACAAAAATATTTATTCTCTTTCTTTTTCCTATTGTTTATAGTTGAAATCTTCAAATTTCTTTGCTTTCAAATTTCCACAAATAAGTCTTGAAAAACCCTGTTATACAATTGGAAGTTACCACTTTTTTAATAAGTTTAAATTGTTATAATTTGCAATATGTTATAAATATTGAGATTTTTAAAATAAAATGCATCATTATTTTAAATGAATTCAATTATCATTTAACATCGACTTGGAAGATTGTGGCAAGGGCATTGCAAATTCAAGGCCAGTCTTGGCAAATTAGTGAGACCCTGTCTCAAAATAAAAAATAAAAATGGTGGAGGGTATAGTATAGCTCAGTGGTAGAGTACACAAGGGTTCAATTCCAAGTACCATCAAGAAACAGTAAAAAGACACTTGGCACTATAGCAATTTGAAAGTTATCAACATCCTTTTAAAAATATATGAACAAGATCTTCTTAACAGTCATGAGTTTTATATAACTTCCTTCTCCATGAACTCATGTTTCCATTCCACCTTCTCCACAAAACTTTGTCCTAATGTGTTATATTTTTATACTTGGGTGTCTTTTATTGATCATTCTTTCACACACTGTGATAGATTGATAGATGATAAAGATTAACTTTTAAAACTCTCTGCAGGCTGAGAGTATAGCTCAGTGGTAGAGCAATTGCCAGTGTAGCTCAGTGGTAGAGCAATTGCCCAGCATGTATGATGCTCTGGGTCCAATTCCCAACACCACAAAAAAAGTAAAAAATGAAACTCTCAGCAGATATAAGACTTTAAGGATAGAAAATGTCTTCTGGATTGAATCAACCCTTTATTTGTGTGAATACCAGTGATTAAAATAACAGAAATTTATTTTTACTTTGATAAAAAAGTAACAAAGAAATGAATTATTAACTATTCATCTTTTATTGAATCAAATGGAGCTTTTAAAACACTTCCTTCCACTTCCACTGGGCCCCACCTCTTAAAGGTTCTACCACCCCCTAATAATATCTGTCATAAGCTGAGGACCAAGTCTTCAACATATGGACCTTTGGAAGACATTTAAGATCAAAACTATAACAGAAAGCAGTCAAGGTGTGCTCTCTTTGAGAGCACATCCCGCCTGACCAGGAAACCTCCCACTTGACTTCACCTTTTAAAGTTTCTAAAACTCCCAATAGCACCATCATGGTTACTATGCTTTTAACACATGGGCCTTAGGGGTATTTCAGATCCAAACTATAGCACTTTTAAAGCTAAAATTGTATACATATGGTTTGAAAATGATCTCATTAAATTGGATTTTTTTTAACTACTGACTACCAAAATACTCACAAGTACCTTAAAAAGGAAATGGATCTTGAGAAATATCTATATATAGGTCTTTAATTGTCCTTCTATATGCAATTTAATCTAATGACTGCAAACAATTAAGTTTATAACTATGCACTTAACAAAATTAGAATAGCAACTTATCATTTCTAAATAAATAATTAGTAGAATAAAACATTTATTTGGGGCATTATATCCTGATTGTATTTGAGGAACATTTGCTTAAGCTCTGATTTCAAAAGACTCTTTAATTTTGTGCAAATTAATGACAAGTTCTATTTTCTTCAAATTAACAACAAAATAAAAGAAGGTTTTTGGATTTTTATTCAGTGGTTTTTATTAAGCACATTACTTCTATAAAATTCTAAATATATTCCAATCGGTAAATAAAGATCAAATTAGTCTGCATTATTATTATGGTGTTGTAGGGACAAACGAGGCAAGGCACCGAAAATAGCAGGAAACAGTTTTATTTGGCTGCAGCCAGGTTCAGAGGGCACAGCTTTTGCTGTAATCAATTAATCCCCTGAACCCCGAGTTCAGGGAGTTTCAGAGTTTTATACCCAGCATGTAAGGGGAGGGGCTCAGAAGTTCACAGTCTGAAGAAGTTCACATAAAAGTAGTTTTTTCTTTCACTGTTTTGGGCAAGTTAACTCTTCAAGGACAACACCTGAGAAGGGGAGAGCTTCATCTCCCCTTTCTGTCCTCCCCCTGCCTGCTATTATCATGGAGCCCAATTGTAACTTATCTTAAAAATGTAGACATCTCTGTGAAGCCTAGCTTAAGGCCAGAGGCCTTGTTTGCACAGTTCTACAAAGTACTACACTGGATATGTTTATGAAAAACTAGTAAGGGGGTACCCAGCACCTGGAGTGCTGGTATCTTCTCGGCCAGTGGCCAAGTAAACAGGGTGACATGAAAATAGGAAGTTTATCTACATTGGACTCTTTTGCAGAGACTCTTTTGCTGACAGTCTTAAAACCAGCCATGGTGAAGAGGGCTTTTCTGTGGAGAAAGGGGGTGCCACTTCAATGGGACAGGCTATATGGGCAATGACCAAACAGACTCCATTTTACCCTGAGACTCCATATCATGTAAGAAATGCTTCTCCCCGTGGGAAAACCCCACCTCTGTACTCATTAATAGTTACCTAGTATAACATACTTGGCAACACAAAATAGCAATTCTTATACAATGTAAAATTGTTCTCTTTGGTTTCCATTTTTCTTGGGCAATGGACCTTGTCATAGATTGATGGTCTAGACATTAGTAACCATTCTCTAACTTGTACTGCACTAGGGTCATTTTGACCCACTTCCCTTCTGCTTGTTTGCTGCTATGTCAACCTGGAAAGTCCTGTGGGAAATACCAATGTACCCATTGCAATGTCTCGCTAACTGCCCAATTCAGCTTCTGTACCTGCTTGTTTGCAGTTACATCAACTCGGATGTGCAATTTTTGCCTTTAAATATCCTAAAATGCTCAGGCTCAGGGCTGTTCCTTGTAGAGACAGTTATGGGTCCTGTGGAGAGCAGTCGCGGGCTGACTGGCTAAATAAAGACTCTTCAATTTGGACAAAACTGGGACTTGGTGTGTTTTCTGAGCGAACTACCCCCACAACATTAGAAATAAATAAATGAGCAGGGAATTGTTTAATGAGGAACAGCCAGCAGTAGACTTAGCTTTAAGTAAAAATAAGTGGGGATTTGGAGTAAGCAATAATTTTTTGTTAAAACTTAGGGAGAATGCTTCTTCAACCAGCCTGAGTAAATAGTTAAAACAAAACATTAACTGTTGGGTGTGTGGGACATCTTGCCTTTTGGTTTTATTTCCCCCATGGGGTTTCTCCCCGCTGAAGTTACGTTTCGTCTCTTGAGAAGAACATCACTTAATTCCTTACCCCTCCCCTTCCTCTCCGAAGGGGCCAAGATGAAGTGCGCCAAAGTCAAAAGTTTTCTCTACCAATCTGATTGACAGATTGAGTCACTCTGTCCATCATCACCCACCATGTTGCTAAGTAACCCTTCTTAAGCTGAAACTTGCAGGCTCAGGCTGCTGCTCTCTTCCTCTCTTTCTTCCCCTTCAGGCACACCCCAATAAAATCTCTTGATTGAATTTCTTTCTCAGGTGAGTCACTCGCCTTTCACTAACTTCCACTATTTTGTTAAGACATAACATTGACCTCTTCAAAGTAAACATGAAAATTCTTTGCTCCCATTTCCTGAAATTTTGAAAAGCATGTACCAGAGACATACACATCAAGACACAATTGCCTGAGAACCACTCAGCTAACCAAGAGTGGTGCACATAAAGAGAGTTTTCTTCTTAGCCATTGCGTAATTTCCAACTTTTGGGGTTCAAATCTTGAATATTCAAGTTAGACAAGGTAAAGAACTTTGTCATTAGTTTATCACCTGAGAGAGGTACCAGAGCATCTACATTTTACCATGATCTTTCCTTTGCTTTCAAGGGACCCTCCCACAGAAGGAAGAATTCTTTGACGAGAGTCAAGAATGGAAGAGTCTTTGAGGAAAAACTGTCATTTCTCCTGTTTCTCTACTTCCCAATATAGCTATGTTCAGACTATACCATTTTTAATGTCATGTTTCACCTTCAATTGAAATAGTGAAAGATGCTGAGTTTTCTGATGGGCTTATTAGCAAATCAATTAAATAAAGTTTCCCAAACTCTACTAAAATAACCTGTTTCTCCTTCCTGAGTTTTTTACCTTGGTAAAGCACCATAGTTAAGATCCAGGATGGGGGGAAGATATGCCTGCAAAGTGAGGAAGTCAGCTTTGAAAGAGGAGATGTGAAGGCAGAGAGGCCAGAGTCCCCTAACTCAAATACATCTCAGGCAGACCAACTAAAGAGAGAAAAAGAAGAAAGGAAGAATTAGAAGGAAGGGAGGGAAAAGAAAAAAAGGAAGGAAAGAAAGGGCTCCATATTGAAGCCAAAGTTATAGACACAGATGCACTTGAAACTTTCAATGTTGAAGCACCCCCTTAGAACATTTTTATGCATCCCTTAAATGTACTCGTACTTTGGTATGGAAACCATTGTTATTTAAAACGTCTAAAGTTTTCTGACTGGTTCATGGGTTGCAGAATATATAAAGAAGTTTTGACATGACTGAAGAACACACACATGCTGTAGGAAATCTTGGTTTAGAGCTGTATGGTTCTTATGATTTGGCCTCTAGAACAATATCAGGACATAAGTTTGGACCATATCCTTCTGGAAAGAGGTGACTCAATTCCGTGTAGGATATCTGAACTATGTAGGACAGAGAAGCTTCAGATGTACACAAAGGGTGGCACAAGCCAGGCAAGGTAGCTCAAGCCTGTCATACCAGTGACTCAGGAGGTTGAGGTAGGAAGGGTGGCACAGTGAGGTAGGCAGCTATTAGAGTACTGTTCAGCTCACAATACTTTATGTTTTTCTAAAAAAATTGGACACCCAGTAGTCACATTCATACTACGTAGACTTGCCCCATGCCCACCACTCCAAAAACAGATTATTGTCTGTGGGATTTATAGCCAATCTCAGATGAGTCAAATACCTTCCAAGGAATTTGAAATGGACCAAAAGTCACCCAGAACATGAGTTGTTAGAACTGTCTTCATGGCAGAACTCCAGAAAGATCTTCTATTCCTTAAAGCCTCCTAGTCTCTGACATTACAGATGTGTTTTTAGTAGTTCTATTTCATTCAATAATACAACCTCATAGTACCATTTTTAAAGATTCAGTAGTGTTACATTAACAAATAGATCAGTTAGGTAGAATTGAGTTCAGAAATAGATTAGAATACATGGAAGAATTTAATATTGTAAAAGTAGCATTTCAAAAATTAGTGGAGGGAGCCTGGAGTGGTGGTGCATGCCTATAATCCCCATGAATTGGGAGGCTGAGGCAGGAGGATCGCAAGTTTGAAGCCAGCATCGGCAATTTAGTGAGACCCTGTCTCTAAATAAATAAATGTCTGAATAAATAGGTCAAGGGATGTAGTTCAGTAGTAGAGCACCTCTGTTCAATCATCAGTACTGGAAAAAGAGAGAGACGAAAAAGAAAAAAATAGTGGAAAAAAGAATGAGTTGAAATAATATCATTCCCTTTGCCAAAATAAATTTAAGATAGATCAAATATCTCAATGAAAATAAATTCATAAATTATGGCAGGAGGATTGATTTTCTTGGCCCATTTCTTCCAGAATGGCATCAAGTAGTAATTTAGGAAGATGTTTTTTCTGTGGGTGCACAATTTTTATGGCTCACTTCCTGCTAGTGCAGATTTGGGGTATGGGAATATTTTAAGGGTTTAAGTTTATAAACTATCATATTTCATAATTTAGAAATATTTGGCATTGTGGCTAGTCAAAAGTGTAGTGAACTTCTGTCTACTTTGAGAACCATAGCCAAAGACTATATAGACATACATATTTTTAAATATTTCTTTACATTATTAAAATATATATGGGGATATGGTGTGTGGAGAGTATAACTTCAATGGTTTGGGGGGGATGCAGATTCCAGAAGGAATCTCTGGAGCAAAAGCACTTCCAGGTGGGACGTCAGGAAGTACCTGGGGAGAAGCTGCATCCTCCAGCACCTCTGAACAAAAAGCTTACTCAACCCAGACATAATTTTTCACATACACCTATTTTTTCATATACACCTATTATTTATTCAATAGCTTCTCCATTGTGCATCACCAAAAAAATCACCTGTTGTGACTTTAGACATCTGAATAACAGTCTCAATCCTACTCTTGCTGGTGAGTTTGCTCCCATTTTCTAGTGGAACACTCTTAGGGGAATGTATCCAGTTGGGACACATTTTTTAGTAAGGCTACTGTTTTACAGCCATCAAATACTTAAAACTACTTCAGTCTGAAAAATAGAAACAGTTGGCTTTTTCAGGCTCCAAAAGAATGCTCAATAACTTGAATCTCATGCTGCAACAGAGGGCACTTTCCTGAGGTTTGATGATGACCATGATGAAGATGATAATTTTTGGAGAGACTACTTCATAGGTGATGGTGTATTTTTCCAGGTAAAAAGTGTCTGGTTTTCTATATTTTTGTGATGGTGGCATCCACTGACATTCAATGCTTGGATTTAATAATTTACTTAGAACTATTAAAAACGTCAATATTCAAATCCTATTATTTCTTCTTCAGTTATTTGATACAATATTTCCATGAAGAAAATGTTCACCTCACCTACTGTTTGTTTACCTAGTGGTACAGTTTACATAGGAAAGGCAGGATAAATGATAAACATATGATTATTTTATTTACCAGTTTTCAAAAAGAAAATGGTTGGTTCCTAATATCCTTCATGGATGATGTGGTTACTCTAGAGATCTGATATTTTTCCCTGGGTACTTAAGGGATTTTAAATTTTCTTTCCTTCAAAATACAAAAGGAGAGATATATGTAGAGATATTTTAGAAGAGCTTTGTTAGGAAATTGGATTATATGATCATGGAGGCCGAGAGGTCCTATGATATGATATTTTCAGGTTGGAGAGCCAAGGAAGCTGGTGGTATAATTCAGCCTGAGTCCAAGATTCCAAGAACCTGAAAGGAGGCGCACTGATGTAAGACCCAGAGTCCAAAGACCCAGAATCAGAGCTCCAATGTCCACAGGCAGGAGAAGATGAATGTCTCACTTCAAGAATAAAGAATAAATTTACTCTTCCTTTGCCTTTTTGTTCTCTGGAGCTCCCAGCAGATCCTCACATTAGTGAGGCCAGCTCTTCTTTACTCCATCTACTGATTCAAATACTAATATCTACCAGAAACAACCTCACAGACGCACCTAGAAATGACATCTTGCCAACCATCTCGATATTCCAGTCAAATTGACACATAAATGAACCATCACAATGACCAATTCAATTTTTGTATCAGGATGGAATCATGGATTTAAATATATATGATATGTCTGAATCCTTAAAAATAATATTCCACTTTCTTCATGTTAATGACAACTTGTATTGATATAAAGTCCTCATCTCATACTTTCTTTCTTTGGGTTTCTTAAATATATTACTCAGTTTTCTTAAAGCATAAAGTGTTGATGTTGAAAAGTTTGAAGATGATATGACTTTCTTCCCTGTATTTAGTATTTTTCCTTGGGTACCTAAGGGATTTTTTTATATCATTTAAAGTGCAATAATTTTGCTAGACTATATCTCAGTAATAGCCATTCTGGATCAATTTTATCAAATAAATCAAATATTCTCTCCAATATTTAATTTTGTGTCTCATTTTATGTCAGCTTCTCACATAAAAATTATGGATTTTTATATTTTATTTCTTTGCCAATATTTTCTTCAGGTGTTCTTACTGTATAAATGTTGCATCTTCTTTGCCATTTCTTTCTTTCTTTCTTTTTTCATCTTTCTTCTTTTGAATTTTTAAATTTTTTTCTTTTTTTCAGCTTTCATTTCTCTGAGGCAGTTATTTTTTCCCCTAATTTCACTACTATATGTTAATTTTTTTTCTTTTTTTTTCCTGGGCTTTATCACTTCAAATAAATTCTGATTTATTTATTCTTTTATTTCTTATATCATTGTCTACTAGCTTGTTTTGAAATATTAGAGTGTAGTTTTTATCTCCTTTATAAGAACATCTTTTTGACATGTTTCATTATCTGTTTGAATGTTTGTTATTCTCTCTCTCCTTAAAACTTTGATGGAATTTGATCTCCATCTTTTCTGTTACTCATTGCTTATGTCACAGTAATTTTCCTGAGTTTTTAGGAGAGAGATGTGGTTTTGGATAATTTTTTATGGTGCTGGGGATTGAACTCAGGGACACTCTACCACTGAGCTACATTCTTAGCCCTTTTCTGACTCTTTTTTAAATTTTTGAGACAGGATCTTGCTAAATTGCTGAGGCTGGCCTCGAACTTGTGATCTTTCTCTCTTAGCCTCCCAAGTAGCTGGGTTACATGCACCAATGCGCCTAGCTTGTTCTGGATAATTTCTTACAGTTTAACTTTCTATCCAAACTTTGATAATTTTCAGTTCAAAGCTTACCATTCTACAGCTCTCTTTTTTTTTGGATGGTTTTTTCAAAGTATTCAAGAATATAGCAGCTTCCATTTTGAGACATCCTTATTCTTTGTTCCTTCCTACTTTTACCCCACATTTCATCTCATCTGGATGTTCCTTTTCTCAGATCTTTGCTGTCTATACCCTGCTTAATATGGATTCTATCCCCAGAAATTTCTTCTCTTTGAGAAATTTTATTTAGAGGATGTATATGGTCCAGAGCATTCCAACTTTTTTCAGAAATTGCGGCGAATTATTCTCCCCTTATAGAAAGATGTGTAATTCTGACTCTAGCAAGAAAAAAGGAAAGGAAGACATATTAAATATGTAAATCTGGGGTGGAAAGAAGTGGAAGAAAAGTTCTCTGAGAAGAGTCATCTTCTGGTCATTATAAAAACTGTTTGACAAAAGCAATTCAGAAAATAAGAGAAACCATTCAGAAGGTTCATGCAGAAAGTACCATATCAGTTAACATTTTTCTTACAGGTACCAGAAACTATCTCTAACTAGCTGAAACAGGAGAGGGAGGGATTTATCAAAAGAAAGTAAAGGTGATTCAAATGGCCCAAGAGCAAGGAGTAGCCAGGCCAGGCAATCTTCCAAGCCCAGCTTTCAACTCTGCTCCTCCCTCTGAATTGGCATTTTTCATCCTTTCTTACAGAACACTGGCTTGCCTATTTCCTGGTTCATCAGGAGAGAAATATTCATTGACATATTTCGAGTTTCCATCACCTCTGTTCCAAAAAAACTAGGCAGAATAAGCTCAGAATTTCTTAGTCTACATTCCAAATGCCTACAGAGGGAATCTGATTGGCTCCAAATTTGATTCAGGTGCTCTGTGTGTGTCACTGAGGCCATAAGCAGGGGTACTTACTGTGACCAAGTGATGACATGGCATTGAGTGTGGGGTGTAGGTTTGGGCTATTATAGTAAAGTACTACAGACTGAGTGGAATATATATGATAAAAATGTATTTCTTACCATCCTGAAAGTTAGAGCCCAACATGGTCTGGTTCTGGTATAGGCCCTCTTCTGGGTTGTAGACTGACTACTTCTGGATATATCCTCACATGGTAAAAAGAAGGCAAAAGAGCTCTCCTGGGTTCCTTTTATAAGGACACTAATCCCATTCATGAGAGCTTCATCTCCACCAATTTAGAACTTCTCAACAGACCCATCTCTTAATATCATCACATCAGGAGCTAGGATTTAGACATGAATTTCAGGAGAAAAGAAACATTCAGTCCATTGCAGGATGAAGCAGGGGAGGAATAGGGCAAATGGAGAGAAGAGTAATTGGCTGGGAAAGAGGGAATCAAATAGCAAAGCAAGTGTGAAATCCAGATTCCTATTTTCGTCAGTGTCTCAAATACATGATATCTGTCCCTACACTCAGGAGTGAGAAAAGCTGGTTCAATGACTGAATAAGAATAAGTAAGAACTAAGAGATCTTTTCCTCTCCTTCTATAGCCTTATTTTCTGAAATGAAATCAGGACTATGACATAAAAATTTCTGCCTGGGGGATGAGTAGCACCAGATCAAATAAAACAAATCAGAGCTCATGTTGAGTTTTAAGAAGGATATGCTTGCTGAGAGCTGTTTTGTTACCTTTTCAGAAGAAAATTTAGGCTCTCCAGTAAACTGGAGATGTGATAGTCATTCATCATATGAGCTTTTGAAATATTTTGTGTATATGAACACAGAGAGGTTTGCTACTGAATTTCATAAAAGCAAAATAGACCAGGAAAAATGCACACTTTGGAATCAAATACTTTGCAGACTTAAGTTATTGGCTCCACTTCAGAAAGATTAGCTATTTGAAATAACTTTAGTCACTGACAACATAATCGGCAGCAATAGTGAGAAAGTTTGAATACCCAAAAGATCTATTTTCAGAGGAATACAAGTTTCAGATCCTGCAATCAACTTACTGTTAGTTGTCACTGAGAATTTTTATTTATTGTTTTACTACTTTTTCGTTTTTAGGATGAACAACAATCAATCAGCTTTAGGCTTTGAAATCTGAATTATGTGAAAATAAAAACCTCAAGTTTTCTGTAACATTCCTAATAAAATTTTCCTGAATAATATCCATATTATTCATACGTGCAAATATCTGTTGTACATGAAAAAAGTCTAAAAGAGTATGAGATTTAAAATAAATACAATACAAACAAGAATTTACACGGCCAAAAACAATACAGCTATACAATTATACACCTTCACACTGAGATGGGTTTTCTATCATAGGAGAATTTCTCCAGAGAATGACTTGTATTTTCTCATTTTTTTGAATTGAGAAGAAACAACCTTTACTATCTATAGCTAAAACATACCAGGTTTTTGGCAAAGCAGACAACTGGGGAATCCCCGAATTGAGCAGGTCCCATAATAACCATCTCATTATTAATGGCTCTTAAATCTTGCAATAATCTCCATTTACCAGATTTCTTTTTGATGACAAAAATGGGAGTATTATAGGGAGATATGGAAGGTTGTATATGTCCCTCCACTAATTGTTGTTTGACCAGGTCATGGGCTACTTGTATCTTTTCTGTAGTCAGGGGTCACTGAGGAACCCATACTGGTCTTTCTGATTTCCAAGTAATTTTTATTGTCTCAGTGACCCCTTCTGAAAACCCAATCCATGTCTGTCTTTTCCTTGATCTATTTGTATTGGTGCCACTATACTTTGTCCTTTTTCCCCAAATCTTTTTCCTTTCCTAAAACCTTGTCTAGCCATAATAGTGGGCGCATTTGAATTGATGTTATTTGTTAATATCAAACCTAATTGACCTAGGACATCTTGTCCCCATAAATTTATAGGAAGATGATCCAATACATATAGCTGTATAGTTCCTTCACATCCTTCAGGATCCTTCCAGTCTAATACCATTGCACTTCTATGGGGATTAGTCGCCACTCCTAGGCCTTGAAGCATTTGAGTGGCTTGTTGTAATGGCCAATGTTTTGGCCATTCTTGACGAGATATAATGCTAAGGTCTGCACCTGTATCCAGTAGCCCATTAAATTCATGTCCTTGAATATTTAGTTTTAGCATGGGGCAAGAATCTAAATTTAAAGAAAGCATTGCCCAATCTACACCTGTGGAGCCTAATCCCCTGGAACCTCTTTCTATAGTACGGCTGGAAAATTTATCATGTAGGCTGGGTATTATTAATAACTGTGCTATTCTATCCCCTGGTGAAATTACTGATATACCCCTTGGAGAACTGGCTATAATTTTTATTTCACCTTCATAATCAGGATTAATTACCCCAGGACTTATCATAAGTCCTTTTAGAGTAGAAGAACTCTGTCCCAATAATAAGCCTACTGTTCCTTGGGGAAGAGGTCCTTTTACCCCTGTGGTAATGATTTTAACTCCCATCTCTGGAGTTAGTACTGCTCTGGCGGAGGCGCAGATGTTCAACTCTGTGCTCCCTCTGGTTTGTCTGATAAGGGATCTAATGGATAATGTGTCCTGGGCACTACCCTGATGGTGTTGCTGGGTTCCTCCATTGCCCTGTATATTTGTGGTTGTGGGCCCTGGAGCATTGGGCCCCCCTGTCCGTTTTTTGGCAATGGAGCCCGATGATTTTCTCCACCATATCGTGGGTAAACACTTGGTCCTTGTCCGTTTTTTGATAATGGAGTACCCTCTATGGTGGTTTGAGAATGGCATTCATTAACCCAATGTCTCCCTCTACGGCATTGTGGGCAAATACCCGGTATTCTACCCCTTTGATACCTAGTTTTATTAAACCCTCCTCCTATGGGGCAATTCCTTTTAAAATGTCCTGTTTGTTCACAATTGTAGCATGTTTTTGGCCTGGCATCTAAAGCCTGTTGTACTGCAGCTACCAAGACTTGACCTTGTTCATTAATGTCTCTACATAATTTAATATATGTGTTTAAATCTTCATGTTTCCATGGTCTAATGACTTCTCTGCACCAACGATTTGCTTGCTCAAAGGCTAGCTATTTAATTAATGGCATTGCTTGTTCTGTATCCCCAAAAACTCTGGTAGCTGTTTGAATAAGCCTATCTACAAATTCAGCGTAAGATTCATTAGCTCCTTGTATAACCTTAGATAATTGTCCTTGTAAATCTCCATGTCCTTGTAAAGTCTTCCATGCCCTAACCGCATCTACAGCAATTTGTGAATATATAGCAGGATCATATTCAATTTGTTGCCGCTGACCCTCATAAGGTCCCTGTCCTAACAACATATCTAGATTTCTCTGAGGATAACCGGCTGCTGCATTTCGCCTAACCGTCTCTGTGCAAAATTCCTGATTGGCAACCTTCCATAACAAATATTGTCCTCCATTTAGCACAGCTTTACACATCCTAGCTCAATCTGTTGGCGTTATGTCCAGGTTGGTAATGGATTCGACCATGCTTACAGTGAAGGGTGCTTGGGGACCATAGATTGTTACAGCCTCTTTTAGCTGCTTCACTGTTTTGAAATCTAAAGTACGGTGAATTCGCTGCCCTCCTGTCTGCTCAAATACAGGGCATGCTAATCTTTGAGGTCCTGTCTCAGGATCCCATCTATCAACTATGGGGGTTGGGGGCCCCACAGCATATGTTGTCTCTATAGGTGGAGTTGTTTGTTGGACACTTTCGCCCTCTGGTGATAGAAAGGTGTTAGTAGCAGCCTCCTGTTGTAACTATCTCTATCTGTTCTTCAGGGGCGAACAACTTCAAACCTTGAGCCAACCATTTTCCCCAGTTTGCCTGAGAAAGTTCTAGGGATAGGCAACTTGAAATAAAAACAAAATAAATCAAAACAAGAACACATTGTTTTTTGAAATGGTCACCCATTCTTTCGCTCTCCTTCAGGGGCAAGCAATTTCACTTACCTCCAAGCTTCAGGCGTTCCCCATACAGGCCACCAAATGCCGCAGTCTGGCTGGGCACAAATAACTGAGTCACCAAAATGCCTTGTATGTTCAAACAGTAACTCTTTATTCCCAAACTCTCACCAGCACTCTACACACACTTCCCGGGAACACACTCCCTCCACCGGGCTCCACGCGACAATTCTCCCGGAACCGGAACCGGGAGAACTCAACGGGAACTCCAAAGTCGCTGGCGCCTGAGGCAGCCGGATCCACACCCTAATCCCAGCAGGATCTGCCCCTAATCCCGGAACCGCCCTATTCCCCCCCCCAGGATCCGCCCTAAACCCGGAACAGGGTCACCTTTCAACCATTCCCTCTTGCAAAATGCCAAGTGTCATTCCAACAAAACTGTGGCTCTCAACAGTGTATGATGTATCAAAGTACATTCTACTGTCATGTATAATTAATTAGAACAATTTTTTAAAAGAATATAACATAGAAACGACTTACATGTTGGTCAAAAAATGGAATGATTAAATATACCAGGGAGCTAGGGATATTGTATAGCAGTTACAAAGAATGAGGTTGACATAAATGTGACAGGTAAAGCTCTCCCTAACAAAGTATTTTGTGAGAAGAGTGTATTAGCTATTTAGTGATTTTTCACAAATTATGCCCAAACCTAGCAACTTAAGGCAATAAATATTGTATCCAGCTGGGGCCCAGAAAGCAGGTGCACCTTAGAGTCCGTTAGGAGACTGCTATCAAAGTGATGGCCATAGCCAGTCACCAAGGTTCCAGTGGGAGTGGATCAGCTTCCAACTCATCACTCTTACAGTTATTTTCAGGATCTAAATGGCTGTTGGCCAGAGAGAACTCTTCCTTGCCATGTATCTTTTCCATGGCACTACTCACAAGGTGACAGCTTGTGTGCCCTTGTTGAGAGCCGCAGCTGAAGCGGCCCCAGCAAACTTCCAGCTGATTGGCTCCTCTGTGGTCATGCTCATTGGGCTGTATCCCCGCCCTTTCAGACCACGGAGCAGTTCACTGGGGGACTCTTTTGGCTCCGCCCACGCGACCCGGAAGTCTGCCTCAAGAGCGGGAAAATTGAAAATGACTGGAAGTGCCGGTGGTTGCAGTTGAGCTCTTGGGGGAATTCCTGGAGAGCTCCTCCTGGCACTGCATGCGTGCTAAAAATAAAGTTCGCTCCTGCTTGACAAGTGGCTCGTGAATTGTGCCCAGTCAGAGTGCGACTTGCCCTGGAGTAAAAGGCTCGGAGAGAAAGCTAGTAAGAGAGAGAGAACAAGACAAAATCCAGAGTCCTTCTATAACCTAATCTTGGAAGTAATATTCCATCACTTTTTCCCTATTCTATTGGTTGGAAGAGTCACTAAGTACAACTCTCAATCATTTATGTAGAAATACAGCTCTCTGTGGTTTGTATGGAAAGGACCTTAAAAGCTACATAATAAATTCATAGTAGTGGTTCCTCCAGAAAAGCAGTGGAATTTGGGGGAAGGTCAGGTGGGATGGGGAACACAGGGGAAGGATTGGTGTTATGAAGGACCTTCATATTTTCATTGTTTGAATTGTTCTATTAAAAAGATTCAAATATTGCAGGTGTGATTGAAAATGCATAAATAAAAACTCAAAAAAAAAACTTCACTAGACTCAATAAAATATTCTCATTTGTTATGCTGAAACTATTTTTAAGGGGATAAAAATATCTTCATCACTAAAACCTCCTGTTATTGAAAGAAGATCCTTGAGATGCAGTGTTATATTATTTACTTGATGACTTTCTATTCTTCTAATGAATGAGTGCTATGAACTTTCCTTTTAGAACTGCCTTCATAGTGTCCCAGAGATTTTGATATGTTGTATTGCTATCATTTACCTCTACATATTTTTTATTTCATCTCTAATTTCTTCTGCTCTCCATTGATCATTCAGTAGCATATTATTTAGTCTCTAGGTGTTAGAGTAGCTTTTACCTTTTACTATACCATTGATTTCTAACTTCATTCCATTATGATCTGATAGAATGCAAGGAATTACTTCTATTTTTGTATTTGCTAAGCATTGCTTTGTAGCCTAAGATGTGGTCTATTTTAGAAAATGATCCATCTGCTGCTGAGAAGAAAGTATATTCAGTCATTAATGGATGATGTATTCTCTGTATGTCTAAATTATTAATTATATTTTTTAGTTCTAAAGATTCTTTGTTTAGTTTTTGTTTGGACAATATATCCAGTGATGAAAGAGATGTGTTAAAGTCACCCAGTAATATTGTGTTGTGGTCTATTTAATCTTTGAAACTGATCAAATAGATCAATATATCAAGGGGTTTGTTTGATGTACACTGATGTACATTAATCTATTGTTAGAGGGCATAAATATTTATGATCATTATTTATGGTTGTTGTATAATTCCCTTAAGTAGTACGAAATGTCCTTCATTGTCCCTTCTGATTAACTTTGGCTTGAAGTCCACTTTATCTGATATGAGGATAGAAACCCCTGCTTGTTTATGAGATCCAGGTGAATGATACTTTCTGTGCCATCCTTTTACCCTCAGTCTGTGGTATCTTTGCCTATGAGTCTCTTGGAGATAGCATATTGTTGGGTCTTGTTTTTAATCCAATCTTCCAGTCTACATCTTTTGATTGATGAGTTTAGACCATTTACATTCAAAGTTATTATTGAGAAATAATTTTTATTCCATAGTCCTCAAACAGAGCCAAGAAAATAACTATTTTAAAGAAATGCTAGAAATGAGAATAGTGAGACAAATACACACACACACACACACACACACACAAATGTCCGTGGACCATTCAGCACACAACAATTTTTTAAAAAAAGGGGAAAAAGCTTCTTGATGGAAGATTAAGGAATTGTTTCCATTGCAAGGGTCAAAAAATTATCCATAATATATGTTGGCTGTCAATTCCCAATTCTCTTTTTTTCCATTTTTTCTTGAGGTATGTATTGTGCAGAAGAGTAATAGTTGGGGGCAATCAATTCCTTCTTTTTGTGGCTCTTGTCAGGTTGCCCTTCTCAGCTTGAAAAACATTTCCTGGCACTAGGAGCCAGGCCTGCTCCCTAGGGATCTTCAGCAACTGCACAGCAGAGCAACCTGGGACTCCCAAGTGTGGGGGAGAAGGCTATAGCTGGATGGCAGGAATGGTGGGCTCTGAAGACTTGGAAGAAGATCCTTAAGACTATCCATATCTTAAATTATAGGCTACAAGTGATGGTAAAATACAGCAGTAGAATTCTTTTAGTTTGGAACTGATTATTTTGGGTTAATTTATATCTAGTAGTAGCTTTTAATTGTTTTTTGCTTAGATACAGTTGGGAGAATCTATTTGTTGCCAGTGGAAACCAGGAAGTCAAAGGGCAGGAGTTATGTGGAAAGCCTTCCTGAGAATGCAATTTTTGGAGATAAATTTTTGAGAAAGATTTTTTTACATAGTTCTGGGATGGAATATAATTTTTTATTGATAGGCTTAGTGAACATTTGGAAAGAAAACGGGTTATTTGTGATATAAAACAAAAATGATAAACCTATATAACACTTTAAGATACTTAATATGTGCCAGGCTCTGAGCTTCATATTTAATCTTGACAGGACATGATAATTACCTCATATTTCAAGGATACCAAAACTAAGAGAGGTGTGGTAAGTAACTCATGGTCACATCACAGAAAGTGGTTAAACTGAGACTCAACCAGAGTTCTGTTCCAAGTTCCTTCTTCTTGTGACAACTTGCCCATGAGAAATGAGAACTTTCCTGCCAAAGGCCAATCTTTGGCCTCAAGAACAGAAACAGACTGTCTGACCAGCAGGGTAGGAAGTGATGGTAAAACAAATTGAGGATTTTTTTCCATCTTTTGCTGTTTGAAACACTTGGTTGCCCAGGGCTTGATCTCAGAATTGGGCTCTAGTCCCCCAGAGAAGCCAGCATCCAGGACTGAGGCCAGGATGCTGGCCTACTAATTTTTTATGTTATAGTGAAGATATTCTTAAGGCACCAAATAAGAGGTTGAATGTTTCTTTTTATCAGCTTTCCCTAACCAAGACCAACAAATAAGTGAAGCATTTTACCCATTGGAGGACCATTAGGCAAAATGAAAAAGATACTACCTCAATTGTATTGATCTAGTAACAACCACCTCATTCTACATCCAAGGTCCAGAAAAGAAAGTAATTTGTTCATTGAATTTCCACTAATGAGGGTGTAGCCAGAGTAGAGGTCAGATACCTGTTCCTCACCCAGTGCCCTTTTCCAACTGTAGGTCAGGATAAAAGCTTTGGATCCTTTGGGCTGAGATAGGTGATGGGTTCAATGTAAGTGCTAGCTCCTGAGTAAATAAACTACAGTGACCAAACTGAGGTTGGAAACACAAAGAACAGAAACCATTCAGGGGTGCAGACGACCAGGGCACATGTCAAAGTTAGCAACACAGGAGCCAGTAGTTTATTCTACAGCACACCCTACCTGTCAGTACCAGCTCTCACAAACTGAAAGGCCACAGGGCAGGTAGAAAGCAATACACTTACTGCAAAGAGCTTAAAATGAAGATAGCCAATTCATGGAAAATTGCCCAACTCCAGAGAAAAGGATAGATGAGGAAGAATGAGTCAGGAGAGGAGGAGCAGGCCCCTTATAAACAATGTCTTGTGCTCTGCCAAGGTCAGCCAAGGGAATCACTGGGTCAAAACTACAGCAAGGATAGTAACCTAAGTGGGGTTTCCAAGGACTTTGAGGAAAGCAGCTTTGGCCTGAGTGAGCAGAAAGGACTGCAAACAGAACTGCATACAGTGGCTTCTGTGTGCTATCAACATGCCCCACTGATTTATGCTTCCAGTACACCTTGTACTTCCCTTGTCTAGACTTGGACTCAACCAAAGGAACACGGGTTCCTTCCTGGGGGACAATGATATTTAGAAATCAGTATCTGGGTAGCAACCATGGCCAGTGTTATTGGAATACTGTTGTTTCTAGGCTTTTTCAGAAGACAGATCTAGAAAATAAAAATTTAAAGGATCACGAGTTAGTATGTTACCTCCAATTTTATCAAATCAAATTTTAGGCTGGTGTTATGGCTCAGTGGTAAAGTGCTTGGCTAGCACCTGTAAGGCACTAGGTTCCATCCTCAGCACCACATAAAAATACATAAATAAAAATAAAGGTATTGTGTTCATCTACAACTGAATATATATATATATATATATATATATATATAAAATTAAAGCTGATTCTACCTGAAATTGTTCTATTCAATTTTCATCTCCCTTTTCCCCTAATGAGAAAACCTCTCTGGTTTCCAATTGTTTTCTTTAATCTATAATGCATACAATGTAATTTCAGAATTTCTTCACTGACATCAGTATTAAATAGCAAATCTAAGAGAAGTTCAATATTTCTCTACAGTTTTTTTTGAACATGAAATACATTTTATTAAGGGAGAATTGGTTCAAAAGTTAGTTGAAGCAATTTTTATTTCTGAGAGGTTTGGTACCAATCTGATAGCTTCATTAGATACATTTATTTGGGGGTGTTTGTATTCTATATTAGGGTTTGCTTTTTAATTTTTGCTGATAAAATATGCAAAACGTTTACATGGTTCAGAAGTGAAAACTGTAGTGAAGAGTAAACTCATATTCAACATTTTATTTGTTTCTGGTTTATCCTTCCTATATCCTATATTTCTTTTCTTTCTTTCTTTCTTTCTTTCTTTTTTTTTTTTTTTTTTTT
>NW_025999961.1:16177637-16184153 GCF_001458135.2 Marmota marmota marmota
TTTTTTTTTTTTTTTTTTTTTTTTTTTTTTTTTTTTTTTTTTTTTGGAGGGAAGTTTTTTTATTTCAAAAAGACACTTGTCAATATTCAGTATCAAAACAGTTGCACTATTGTTTCTCTTTCTCCCAACTGGCCCCAAAGAGACCACAACAAAGGAGAATACATTTTAAGCCAATAAGCTGCAGTAGGTACATCTAACAGACCTCACAGAAACCGCACCTAAAAAGTGGGGATTGGGTTGGGAAAGAAACTTTGAAAGATCAGCACACTGCCAGCCCAGACTGCAGGACTCTCACAGCCAGACAGGGTGGCCATGTACCCCAACCCCAAAGATGTAGTTTCAAAATAATATAAAATTTAAAAAGTTGTGTACATAAGCTATTCAAGATTCTCCAGCACTGACTTATACAAAGCACAATGAGATGGCACTTTTAGATACAGCAGCTTCAGACCCAGAAAAGGGTGATGAGATGAGTTCATATGGCTAACTCAGTGGCCAAAACATAATTTTCTTTCTTTCTTTTTCCAAGCAGGCAGGAGAGCAATTAAGTGGTCACCGAAAGATTAAGGGGCCCATGATCCATTCTGTGAACACTTGGGAATTGGGCAGAGATGGGAGAAAAATTTGGTCTCAGGGCTAAGAATATGGCTCAGGGTAGAGCATTTGCTGAACAAGTTTATGAGACCCTGGGTTCAATCCCCAGCACCAAAAAAACAAAAAGTCTCAGAGGTCTCACCATGTTAATTTGCTCATTTCTGATGAAAAAAAAAAAGCAATAATAATAATAATAATAATAAGAAGAATACAGTTGTCTAAAGATACCTTAAAGCTAAAAGCAAAATAAAAACGTAATAGCAAGGTTTTTGTTTTTTGGCTAACTCCTCTTGGAATCACCTTTCTGGTTTGGCTGGTTCTTTGCACAGATCAGTGAGGTTTGCCATAGTTTGCCTGGGCTCTGTTTGGCTCTCAGTAAGGCAGGCCCATTCCTCTTTTCCTCCTCTATGGAGAGGGCAATAGGGATTAGGCTGGAAAGTTACCTTCCAAAAGTGAAAAGGGAATTCGATTGCTGCTTCAGAGCTATGAAATTATTTGGAATGTTTTACAAATGGTTACTGTAACAACACAAAAAGTAATTACAAAATGTGTACATCACAACATGCTTTTAAAGACACTTTGCTTTGTGCTCACATTCCCTTAAATGCTATTCCCAAAGGTGCTCAGCCTCTAGCCCAGCTGGAATCTCTGGGAAGAAGCAGAGACAGTTTGGTGAAAAAGACAAGAGAGTGGGGGTAGAGGGGGTGTTGAAAGGAGAAAGCAGCCTTCCAGTTGAAGATCAGCCCTCAGTTTCAAGGTCAGCTTGGGGTTGGCTGGCCTCAGGCGGAGTCAGGGTCAGAGGGAGGAGCAGCAGTAGGGCGGGACTGGGGAGCTCTACATCTTATTCAGGTCAAGCAGAGTCTGGTCCAGCATCCTTTGTGTGCAGAGGTGCTCCTCTTTGGTGCATTTCAGCTTATCTTCCAAATCATCAATTGTCTTTTCCAGTTTGGCTACCGATCTCTTGGCAAACTCAGCGCGGGTCTCTGCCTCTTGAGTTTATCAGTGATTTTCTTTATTTCTTCCTCACATTTGTCTTCTTTTTGAGAGTATTTTTCTTTAGCAGTATTCAGACACTTCAGGTTCTGGTCCATCAGTCTGATCTGCTCATCCATCTCTCGGCAATGGGACTCTGCCAGTTCAGCTCGTTCCTCTGCGCATTCCAAGTCTCCTTCAATAATCACTAACTTACGAACCACCTCTTCATACTTCCTATCTGCTTCTTCTGCAGTATGCTTAGCTTCTTTGAGTTGGATTTCCTGGAATTCCATCTTTTCTTCATCTTTTAGGGCCCGGTTTTCAATAACCTTCATACCTCTCTCACTCTCATCAGCAGCTTTTTCTGCTTCCTCCAGCTTTTGCAGGGTAGTAGCTAGGCGCTCCTGAGCACAGTACAGCTCCTCTTCAACCAGTTGGATCCTGCGCTTCAAGGAGGCTCAGCCTGTTCCCGGGCCCGCCTTTCTCCCTCAACTTCCCACTGGAGGCGCTCAGCCCTCTCCTCGGCATCATCTGCTTGCTGCTGCAGAACCTGTATCTTGCGCTTCACCGCCTTGACAGTGGTGATCCCAGCCATGGTGCCCACCCAGCGGCTTCTCGATATCTGCCTTCTGCCTCCTCTCGGCGCTGCAGCCGCTTCTCACCCCTCCTATATTTCTTTTTAAAAAATAAGACTGTGCATATCTTATTTTCTTCCAAAAGTATTCATTGTATATACGCTCTTAAAACTTACTTTTTTTCACTTAACAAAATATTCCTTGGAAACATTCCTTATCAGTTCATTCCTTATCATACATAGTACTCTATTGTTTGCATAAACATTGTTTATTCAACTATTTTTACATAGAGAGGCATTTAGGTTGTTATTTATTTTATGAGGCAATTTTGGAAAGTTTTATTTTCCTAGAGTATTTCAACTAAGTTTTCAAATGTATTTGCATAAAGTTGTACAGAGTGATCTCTTAAATTTAATTTTTTTCTTCTGTTTCAATATTTATGTCTCCCTTATCTTCCAAACTATAAATTTCTTTTTATAAGCTAACAGCTTGAAGGAAAAAAGATATCAATTTGGGAAAGGTACCCTTGTTGTTTGTTATTTTGTCTATTTTCTCCTTTTTGTTGTTGTTGTTCTTGATTGCCTAATCAAGTTAGCTGGTGTTTTATTTATCTAGTTGATTTTCAAAAAAAAAATTCAGTTTATTTTTTTCCCAAAGACTTATTTATTGTTCTTCTATTTTTCTTTCCCAATCACGAATTTCTGCTTTTCAGTATTTATTATTTTCTTCTTGCTTTCTTTTGGTTTGTTTTATTGTTCCCTTTCAAAGTTTGGAATTGAAATGTTAGTTGGCTTATTTTCATTCTTCCATTTTTATTAATAAAATTATTTAAAGTTATTGCTTTTCCTCTGATCATTGCTTTCATTGTTCTTCTATCCCTACATTTTCTGTAAAATAGATCTAGAAGCCTGATTAGATTCAGGGTAAAGTTTTGATGCAACAATACTTTACTGTTGGTGTTTGTTGTGTATTACAAATTACATCACACCAAGAGGCACGCATTTCTGATTGTTCTAGTTTTAATGTTGCTAAAATTGATGATTAAATTCCAGTGGATCAGCCCAATTTCCTACTTTTTAAAGTTCCCATCACCAATTTATCCAATAGTTTTAGCCACTTTAGGTAAAGTTCCCAGACAACTTAGAGGTTACAAATGATAATAGGCTATTCTATTACTGCTCCTTTATTTATTTGTTGGATCATCCACAAAAAATTTAATTTATTCATATACAAAAAAGAAGTTTTCCTCCTTGATTATTTCATTGCTATAGGAATGAAATAGGATACTTGACTTTCTCCTCTTTACTCATCAATGTTTAGAGTACTGACTTAGTGATGTAGTATTATTCTGTTAAGTTTTTACTTAACTCTTTGGATTCTATACTTGTGTATCTCTTTTCTTCTCACCATGAAAATCTCAGTTCCTAATAACATTAACACAATTTTGCTCTCCACCCCCAATGTCACTATGTGTGTTACAGTAAGACAATTAAAGTCAGTATAAATATCTTTACGGTTCTTTTTCCTTTAGAATATACCCTACTTAGGGGCATACTGCATTTTAAAATGAAAAATTTTATTTAGTTGCGGCATAAAAATTATATATAGTTAGGTTCATTGTTATTTTGCTCCAATTTTATGGATTTGTTTTCCCTGTTTTCTAATAAGTAAAGTGTTTATATGATTCTTAAGTCAAAACTATATAACAAGACACATCTATAGAACTTTTCCTTCTCTCCTGGCTTCTTCATCTTGCGCCCTTTCTCCCAAGATGGAAAACCATTTTTATTAGTTTTTGGTGTTGATTTTGTTATTTCTTTTTGAAAAATTTTTTTGGTTTATCACCATTTCTTACATAAAAGGTGGCATACCATAAACATGGTTTTGCATCTCTCTGTATTTCACTTGACAGTATATCCTATAACTGTATTGATATCAGTATATAGATACATACTTCATTCCTTTTTATAGTTGTATAGCTCTTCATTTCTTGGATATAGTTCAATATACCACTTTCTTATTGCTAGATATTTAGATTGTTCTAGACTTTTTATTTTTTGCTATTGCAAATAATACCATTATGAATAGTTTTATGCCTGCAATTTTTATTTTACTCAACTATATGTTTAATAGATTCCCCAGAAATGGGACTTTTAGGTCAAAGGGTAAATATTCATTTTACTTTTTTAGATTTTGTAAGCATTATTTATTGCAAAGTGTCTGTCCCATTCCCCATGAATGGTCTGGGCATTCTTGTCAAAAATTATTTGACTTATTATGTGATGAGTTATTTCTGGGCTTTCTGTTCTATTCCATTGATCTGTATGTTTGTCTTTATGCCAGTATAACACTATTTTGATTACTGTATCTTTGTAATAAATTTTGAAATCAAGTCATGTAAGACCACCAACTTGGCTCCTCTTTTTCAAAAATGGCTTTTCAAGTTTTGACTATTCAGGGTCCTCTGAATTTCTATGTGAATTTTAGAATTAAGTTTTCTATTTCTGCAAAAAAAATCATTTTTGAACTCTTTATAGATTCTAGTTATAAATCTTCTCTTGGAACAGTAGCTGGCAAAGATATTCTCTCATTCTGTGGGTTATCTCTTCACTATGTTCATTGTTCCCTTTGCTGTAAAAAAACTTTTACATGTGGTATAGTCCCATTTCTGAATCTTGCTGTGATTTCCTGAGCTACTGGAGTCCTATTTAGGAATCTGTTGCCTGTGCCTGTGTCTTAAAGCATTTCCCGTATGTTTTCTAGTAAGTGTTTCAAAATTTTGGATCCACACATAGGTTTTTGATCCATTTGGGGTTGGTTTTTTTTTTTTTTGGTATGGGGTAAGAAATAGGGATCTAGTTTCTATCTTCTATGTATCGCTATCCAGTTTTCTCAGCACCATTTGTTAGTGTGTCTTTTATCCAATGTATGTTTTGGCACCTTTGTCAAATATCAGATGGCTGTAGCTGTGTGGGTTTGTCCTCTATTCTATTCCATTGGTCTACGTGTCTGTTTTTATGCCAGTACCATGCTGTTTTTGTTACTGTGGTTTTATAGTATATTTCAAAGTCTGGTTTGTGATGCCTCTAGCATTTCTCTTTTTGCTCAGGATTGTTTTGGCTATTCAGCATCTTTTTTGCTTCCATATGAATTTTAGGATTGTTTTTCCTAGTTCTGTGAAGAATATCATTGGTATTTTGATGGGGATTACATTAAATCTGTAAATTGCTTGCAGTGATAAGGCAATTTTAACCATAATAATTCTGCTGATCCATGAACATGAGGTCTTCCTATCTTCTAGTTTGATCCTTCTATTTCTTTTTTCAGGATTCTATAATTTTTGTTGTAGAGGTCTTTCACCTCTTTGGATTTATTCCTAGTTCATTCATTCATTCATTCCTTTTCTCTTTTGTTCTTTCTTTCTGTCTTCTTTGAAGCTTTTATGAATGGAATTATTTTCCTGATTTCTTTCTCAACATGTTTGGTTTTGGTATATAAAGAAGTTATTGATTTTGGTATGTTCATTTTGTATTCTCCTGCTTTGCTGAATTTATCAGATCTAAAAATCTTCCATGGAGTATTAGAGTCTTATAAATATAGGACCACATTATCTGCAAATAGGTCTAATTTAACTTCTTCCTTTCCTATTTGTATTTCTTTTCTTTCTTTCTCTTGTCTAATTGCTCTGGATAAAATTTCAAGTACTATATTAAATAGGAGGGGTGAGAGTGGACATCCTTGTCACATCTGTGATTTTAGAGAAAATGTTTTCAGTTTTTTCCCATTTAGTATGATGTTGGATATGGGTTTTTCATATATATCTTCTAATATGTTGAGGTAAGATCCTTTTATACCTAGTTTCTTTAGGGTTTTTATCACAAAGGATGTTGTATTTTGTTAAAAGTTTTTTCTGCATCTGTTGATTATGTGATTTTTACCCGTGATGTATTACGTTTATTGACTGGTGCAAGGTTTTCATAGGGATTTGAGGGAAGGCACGTCATAGGCAAGAACCAGAGTGGTCTGATTTTCTGATGAACAGGCTCATATTATGTATAGGTCACTGGATGTTCTGAGTTCTGTAAATCTAGAGAAAAGTTACTAATTAGAAATTCTTATGACTCATGTCTTTTTACTTCCTTTCCCCAGAAATAGCTGCAGTTATTCCTCTAAAATCATCTTTTATTGGAGAACAGAGGAAAATAAAGAAATGAAATTATCACTGGATAAGATAATGAAATAAATGCAACTTCAGAACAGGTCTGTGGATTGATGTCTGACATTAATTTCAAAATTTTCAGTCATTAATGTTTCAACTATTTATTTAGTTCCTTTCACTTTTTCTTTTCCTTCCACTATCCCCCCCACCCCT
>NW_025999961.1:16184164-16193865 GCF_001458135.2 Marmota marmota marmota
ACCCACCCATGACATGTATATTAAACATATTACAGTTCCTAGATCTTTTTTCCCCAGTATCTTTTGTCTTTGCTTTTTCAGTTTTTTGCAGGTTCTATTGCTATATAGATTGCTATATCCTCAAACTCAGAGATTCTTCAGTCATGTCTAGTCTACTAATAAGCCCCTGAAAGGCATTATTCATTTTTCTTATGTTGTTTTTCCTCTCTAGCATTTCTTTTTGGTTCTTCTTAGAATATACAACACTCTGCTTACATTGCCTCTCTGCTCTTGTATGCTGTCTCCTTTATCCATGAAATCCCTTAGCATGAACTGGGAAAGTAGCTCAGTGGTAGAGTGTATGCTGAGCATGTACAAGGCCCTGAGTTTGATACCCAGTACAAATAAAAAAAAAAAAAAACACTTAACATATAAATTATAGCTGTTTTAAATCCATGGTCTGATAATTCCAACATTCTGCCATATATGATTTGAGATCTGATGCTTGCTCTGCTTCATCAAACAGAAATTTGGGTTTTTAATGCCTTGTAATTTTTTCTTGATAGCTAGACATGATGTGCTGGGTAAAAGGAACTGTTCTAAATGTGGAGGTATGATTTAGGGGTAGGAAAGCATTTTGCAGTCCTGTTATTAGATCTTATACTTTTAATGAACATATGCCTCTGGACTGTGGACTTCACAAATGTTTCTCAGTTCTTCACTTAGCACTCCATCCCCCAAACATAAACAGGTGGGACAGGGTGTCTAAAGGGAGCTGGAGTTGGGTATCTTCCTTCTTTCATGTGAAAGGCTGGAGGGAATACTGTTAGGTATTTCTCTTTTTCCATGGGGAAGCCTAGAGCCAGTGGGAGTTGTTTTCCTTCCTCTAGGTCAGTTAGGTTGTAACCCCAGCAGTTAGACTGACCTAAGAGCAGATCTTGTTAAGAACAGAATGCTCTGGTTTATTTCAGAATGGTTCCTTTTCCCTTTCCTCTGCCAAAAGCACCAGGGGATTTTTTTTTTTTCTCTGAAACTGTGTGGACCTGATAGAACTCCAGGAGGAAAACACAAAAGTGTAGGAGCCCACATGATTGGGTCTCTGGAGTTTTTAACTCTCAGGGTTGCCCACATTGAGCCTCAGCAATTTATCAATTACTGTATGTAAATTTCCTAACTCCCTACTGGTTCTGTGATAGTTTTAGCTTGTGAGTTTCTTTTTTTTTTCTGTAAATTTTAATTATCTGCATCCATTTGTCTGTCTTTCCAATTTGGGGTAAGGGGGGTAGTTTGCCCTGAAATCTCACTTCTCTGACAGATATAAAAAAGAGATGTTTATTTTTCAATTTGTTTAGATTTATATTTGAAGTAAAAATGACAACTTCCAAGCTTTTTACAGTTGGACTGGCAACTGAAAGTCTGAACTGAATTTTGAGGGATGAAAGGCATTCCAATAGATCTGTACTGTACAATGTGGTAGCCACTTAGCCATATATGACTACTGAAATTTAATTAAGTAAATTTAAAGTTCAGTTCCTCAGTCTCATTAGCGACTCTATTTATTTCAACTGCTCAATAACTAGCTGTGATTAGTACCCACCACACAGGAAAACACAGCATATTATCATTCTAGAAAGTTCTATTGGACAATGCAGCTATTCAAAATGTAGTTCTTGTGGACTGTGATCTGTGGGGAGCTACTCACAGGAGTGCATGAAAATATTTTGGCTTGAGCCATGTGGGTTGGTGCACTCTCGCTACTCAAAATGTAGTTCAAGAGCCAGGGATGTAGCCTACTGGTGGAATGCTTGTCTAGCATGCACAAGGTCCTAGGTTTAATCCCTAGAACTGCAAAAATATATAAAATAGTAATAATAAAATGTAGTTCAACAGCCAGCAATATCCCCAACTGGTTTGTTAAAGTGCAAAGACTCAGATCCTATTCAGGACCTACTGTGTCAGAATTAGCTTTCAACAACATCACCCACTGATTCCCATGTATGTGTAGATTTGAGAAGCACTGTTATAGAGGTCTTGGGACTTGAGAGAATCAGATGGGTATCAGATGGGTGTGGCACTAGGACAGAGTTCATCAGAGAGTTAAATTGTATTCTGAAGGAACTACCAAAATATAGTACATGAAAACACACTCATAGCAGAAGCCAGAACAGCAGAAGTTTGCAGGTTGTGGCAGATTATTGCAAATTCTTTGGCTCTGTGGATTGTGATCTGTGGGGAGCTACCCACCAGTGTAAAACAGGAGTGCATAAAAACATTTTCGGTTTGAGACAAGTGGGCTAGTGCACATCTATAATTCTATTGACTCAAGAGGCTGGGGCAGGAGGATTTTAAGTTCAAGACCAGATTTAGAAACCTACTGAGGCCTTATCTCAAAATAAAAAAATATAAAGGAGGAGGGAAGTAGTTCAGTAGTTGAGTACCCTCAGGTTCAATTCCCAGTGCTAAAAAAAAATTAAAAAATAAAAATAAAATAAATTAAAAAAAAATAAGGGTTTGGGTCTGAAGAAGGACTTCATAGCAGTAATGTGAAGGACCAGATGGGTGGAAGTTAAGGGAGCAGATAGAAGGTTGTGACACAAGCTCAAATGAAATGATACTTCTTAGGCGCAGGGGTCTGAGAGAGAGGGGCAGGGGGAGAATTCAAGGGTGTTGGTAACTAACTGGATGTATCAAACTTATCATTAAGGAAAGGAAGAATTAAGAATCAAACTTGGACGACTGACAAATGTGGCTGCTTTAACCAAATCAAAAATCCAGAAGAACAAACAGATTTTCTGAGAAGGTACTGAGATCAGTTTGAAAATGTTACATTTGAGGTATTGCTGGAACATTTGCTCACTAGTTTTCCTACATGCCAAATGATGTTAATGATAGTATTTACCCCATGAGTCTGATGTATTAATAATCAACAGATGTCATGTATACTTTGTCAATGTTTAAGTGCCATATACCTGTTATCTGTTATCACTCCTGTATGTATTTGTAACCCAAAGGAAGGAGGCAGAGGAGAGACTAAAGATACTGCCTGAATTTGCAGGAGAGCAGCCTCATCCATCAAGTTCAGTAAGACAGGAGGCACTGGAGGAAAATGCTGAAAAGAATGAAAGATGTGAATAGTCAAGGAAGAAATATAAGATAACAAATCATCAATTAGAAATACACCCCAGATGCTTCTAAACATAACAAGTTGTCAAAGCTTTCCATCAAGTAGATGAAGACAGTGTTAAAATGAGATTTTGGAGAGAACACATATTGAAAAATTCAACTGAGCAATTAGCAGCAGCATTCATTGTAGATGAGAAACCCTCTCCAGAGCCACTTCTGCCTTAGAACATATACTGCATATATTACAAACTTCTATTACATTTGATTTTCATCTGCAGACAAATTTCTGGTTAAAATATAATATTTTCTAAAAAGGTGATTGCTAGTTCAAACTTATCATTAAGCATAAAGTTCCCTAGCTCTTGATTATATGTTTGGAAAACTTGTAGGAAGTTTAACCATCTGATTGATTAGACAGTACCTGGGAGTGAAATTTAACCCTTTGATGCAAGCTTTTCTTCCAGAATTTGTAGGTAGTGCTGGATTCTTAAATTTGTTTGGGGGGCTGGGATTGTGGCTCAGCGGTAGAGCACTCGCCTACCACAGGTGGGACCTGGGTTCGATTCTCAGCACCACATAAAAATACAAGCATTGGGTTGTGCCCATTTACACCTAAAAAATAAATATCAAAAAGGAAACAAAAAGAGTTTAAATAAATTTGTTTTGCTTTTGTGAACTCAGAAAATAGCCTGACGTCAAACTTCAGTAAGGCTACTCCATTAAATTCCATACGTTATCTATGGAAGAAAAATCACAGCATGGCAGAGTGATAGAGCCCTGGTGTCTTCCCAAAAGGAGCTCAAAATCTTATTGCAGAGATACTTTTAAACAAGTACTGAGGGAATGAGTGAATATTTTTAGAATTATAAACAGGCTGAGGACAATATGGGGGAAAGAGTCAGAACAATAGCTGCCATTATAGATCATAATTTGGAGTTTTATGATTCAATTTGAAGTTACTTGAAGGCTCTGAGATACGGCCTCAATCTAACATTGAGGTCAGCATCAACTTAAATCTCTAGTAGAGAACATAGTAGAAATCTTTTCCTTAGTTCAGCTGCAGTGACCACAATATCTGCATCTCTTCCCTTTAAAAGGCAAAGTGTATTTGCCTGTTTTTGAATCTGGAGTGATCTTGTAATTTGCTTTGGTTTACAGAACATGGATTATGTGATCTTTTCTGACATCCAAGGCTGTGCCTTAAGGTGTCTTACAGCTTCTGTCTCCACTCTGGTGGATGTTACCCACAGACCAACAAGAAAGGCCACTAGAGAACACGAGACTACATTAAGTTGATAGCAGATGTGTGAGTGAGGCCACTTGGGACCTTCTTCAACTCATTTGACTCTCTAGTTGAGGGATCAACAAACTATAACTTGTGGGTCATGGCCATGTTTCTGTAGGGCCCTTGAACTAAGAATAGCTTTGGGGTTTTAATGGTTTACAAAAATAAAATCAATAACAAAGATATGCAATAGAAACTGTTAGATTTGTTTCCACCACTGATGATGTCAGAGCTCTCATGATCCAATCACTTCCCCAAGCCCCACTTCTAAACAGTGCTGCATTGGGACCCAGCCATCAACACATGAGTTTTGGGGAACACTTCATATTTGAACTATCACCATAACAAATATCTGAGATAAATAAACTTATAAAGAAAAGCTTTATTTTGGCTTATAGGTTTGGAGGTTTCAGTTCACGGTTAGTTGATCCTGTTGCTTTTGGGCCTATGGTGAGGCATCAAATCATGGTGGGGATATGTATAGTAGCAAAGCCATTCACTTCATGGTTGGAAAACGTGAGAGATATAGATATAGATATAGATATAGATATAGATATATAAAGAGAGAGAGAGAGAGAGAGAGACACTAAGTTTCCACAATCCCCTTACAGAACATGCCCCCAATGATGTACAACATTCACTATTTCACTAGGCCATACCTCTTACAGGTTCCATCACCTCCAAATAGTGATATAGGCTGGGGATCAAGCCTCTGACACACAGGCCTTTGGGGACATTCCAGATCCAAACTATAGCAGAGGCTAAGTCTAAAATATTTACTCTCTGCTTCTTTACAGAAAACAATTTCAACCATTGTTACAGCTGAATGTAATCTTGTGAGTGAATACAGACAAAACTAGAGAAGAAACACCCAACTAATCCTCAAAATTGTGAGAGATAAAATTCATATATTTGCAAGCAACTAAATTTAGGGGTGGCTTGTTCTGCAGCAATAGATAGCTGATTCACAAACAATAAATGCTATTCAAAGAAAATGGAGACTGCCTCGAAGGAAAGAGTCTCTTAAAGCTTTTGGAGATTTTCTTCTCATTTATTTCATTTGGGAGAAGTTTTTACCTCCAAACTACTGTTCTTGGCTCTGTTTTGCATTCTAGGGAAATTCTGGAAGTTCTGTATACATATACATGTTAGTTTTTCAAGGGATATTCAAAACAATTTAGAATCAGGTATTGAAATATAATTTTTAAAATTAAAAAAAGGATTTGTAAAATAAAATATTAATGTCCTGAAATATCCTTCCAAATACAGAGGTCTGTTTTTTTTTAATATATTAATCCATTTGCAATGGAATATGCTTAGTTTTGTTATTGATAGAACTTCTTTACTTAGTGAGGTGAGCTGTCACTTATGCTGTGATAAAGGGATCCAATGGGGTAGCAATCACTTTACCATCTATATAGGGCACAGCTACCTACCAGGAACCAGAAAAAGAATGATAATCATGGTTTAGATCATCATTTACACAGTGCCAACTAAGTTCTGAACTTATACTGTTTCTATTTAAACTTAGTTTCATTGTACACACATTCTGAACTATATTTATCCCTATTACTTTTAGAGAACCTTCAAATCACTGTGATTTAAAGATGTATATTTCACTCCCCTATTCTTTTCCCTTTTGCCACAAAAAGGCTTTGATAAGGAAGAAGCATTTGAACCAAGAGTCTATAAACAAAAAGAAATGGGCCATATTTATAGGCTTGACACAACTGTGTGAGTCACAACTGGGATGGTGATCATGGCTAGACTTGGGTAGTGGTTAAATACATACTCAGACCTACTTGATTTTAGGCAAAGGACCAGTACAATCAATTCTTCATATTCAAATTTATATTTGGCCTACAGCAGTATGGTAGTTGCTTTACAAACTGCCCTACCCCTCAGCCTTACCTCCTAAAGATCACTGCTTTGTCCAGTTCCCTTCCCTTGGACTATTATTATCAGTAGCAGTAGTAGTAGTAGTAGTAGAATTTGGTATTAGGATTGAGCCCAGGGGCACTTAACCACGAGCCAGCTCCCTACCCTTTTTTTTTTTTTTTTTTAGAGACAGGGTCTCACTGAGTTGCTTCGGGCCTTGCTAAGTTTCTAAGACTGGCTTTGAACTCATGATCCTCCTGCCTTAGCCTCTGGAGACGCTGGGATTACAGGCATGGACCACCACGCCTGGCCCCTTCCCTTGGACCTTGAACAGTCTTGCGCTTGCTTTTGACCAAGAGAATGTGTTGGAAATGATGCTACAGGCCTTTTGGGTCTAGCTTTTATCTCAGGGCTTCTGACTTAGACTCAGAATGCTGGCTCTGATGAAGTTCAGATCAACTGGCAGGGATCAGAGCAGAAGCTAATTTGCTGATGCAAATGAAAACAGCAATATGATCCACTGATTTGGACTTACTGGAAGCTGTCCTCTTTTGAGAAGGATACAGGCTGTTTACAACACTACGTTTGTCTGTGGAATAAATGATGTCCTTTGTGAATTCTCTTGTGGAAGGTGGGATAATCATTGTTATATAGAAAAAAAAACTTGACAGAGCTACTGCCTAGCAGAGCTTAGGAGCTTAAGTGGATAAGCTTCCTCCTCTAGATATTTATGATATTTCAGAGACCAGATGACCAAAGGCAAAGATTACATGCTAAATTACATATTCTTGATTTGTTTCTGTTATTAAAATGGATGTAGATTAGACCATGTCTTCCCAGGTAAAAACAGAGAATTCCCGGATTTTATCAAATCTTATTAAAATATACATCATAAGAAAACATCACTGCTTTGGTAAAGCTCTCCTCAGGAACTCTAAAGTGATCCATAGTCAATAGGGAACAGAGCTTACTGCTCTTTAAGTTAAAGCTAGTATTCAACTCAATTATACTGGATCTAGTCCTAGGTGATTTGAAGTTGTAGGTGCCAGAAAAATCCAGAGGATTACTGCTGTGTCTGCCTAGGTGAAAGGATTTGTCTTCAAAGGCTCATGCCTGATGTCATAAAAAGCTCACATTGCATTAAAAGCTCATAGCCACCCTGTGAAGTAGAAGGGACAACTGATTGAAACTGACAAGTGATTTTTTTTTTCCTTAACAATGTTGATGGTTTTCCAGTGACATCAACACTGTGCTTGGCTTGTAGCACTATCTCCATCATATCCCTCTATCCTAGCACCTTCGCGGTACATATGAACCTTAAAAATTATCTTGTCTATTTGTTTATCTTTAGTCCGTGGGCAGTGCAGACAGGAGCGGTTCGGTTACACAGGAAAATCCTCAGGGAGTTTAAATTAAAGACAAAGACACCGTTTTACCTTAAATGGCTCCTGGAACCCTCAGCCTCAAGCTCCCCAGGGGGGCAGCGAGGTTTTACTGAAGAGGCCAGCGAGAGAGAGGGGAGCACACTAGGGAGAGGGCTTTTATTGGTGAACAAAGAATTCTGGGGAAAATCCCATCCAATGAAGGTCAAGGGGGAGCAGTGTTGCAAGGTCAAGAGGGGGCAGTGTTGCAAGGTCAGGTGCCATGATTGGATCTTTGGGACAGTGGTGAGACATGCCTCCACACGGACAAGCTCTCGAACCAAGAAGGGTGGGGAAAGCTCTGCCACATTAAAAGTGACTGAGCACCTCACACCTAGCGGGGTGGAATTCAGTCATATGCAAGGATGGTCTCCCACATTTATCTTCCTTTAAGAAAACAAATTTTAAAGGGTCTCTGTATGTCCTGTTCCATGAGATGTCCTTGTTGCCTTGTATAGTTGAACGAATCAAAGATATGCTCTCCAAGACTGGTTTTCATGCCTAAGGCTGGTCACATTAGCCCATTCACAAGATACTTTCCTGTGAGTGACAACTTGGGATACTCAAGAAAGTGTGGTCTTATATAACCTTGGTTCTTGCAAGAATTTAAGACTTCTCCCCCAAAAGAATTTCAAAGTCTCCACCTAACATCTATTACTTTTTAGATACAAAAATAAGCATTTTTCATAATTCTTTATAATAAAGAATTCTGGAGAATGCCTCCTTACTCAAGTGATCATTGGTATCAGGACAACTGATATTATGTGCTTAATATTTAATGTTATGTTTTCCCTAATGGGAAAATATATGAAGAGTATCATGTAACCTATGAAGGATTCTTGTTGTCAAATCAAGCTACCACACTTTCTTTTCAGCTTACAGGAAATTCTGGCACTAAAGAAAATTAACACCAAAAGGACAAAAAAATACAAACTGATAAACTTCAAAAAGTTAATGCCAGGAAAACAAAAAAGGTTGATGCTGTTATCCATAAAAAGAGACAAACATGAAAAATGCAATGTGTGAATCTTGATGATATCATCTTTCTTCAAAACCAATATACAAGACCTTTTCAACAATTGGGGAAATTTGAATATGGTCTAGATATTAGGTGATATTATTGAGTTGTTGTTTCTTAAATGTGAGTATTTACTGTGGTTTTGTAGAAGTCTTTAGTCTTAGGAAAAATGCAGGCTGAAGTATTGGAGGGGGGAAGCAGTTATAATAAATTATAAACACTTGTTCAATCTTGGACACATATATATATGTGTGTGTGTTCACTGAACTGTTCTTTCAACTTTTCTTGTGGCTGTTGCACAATCTCCCAGCCAAAGGACTGGATTAGGAATTGTTTTCAGATGGCACTCTTCCAGAGGTCCTGTGGCCTAAGAGTAGTATTTTTGTTATTATTATTATTACTTATTAATTTAACCAACTCCACCCACAGACTGGCACGACCAGAATCCACATACCAACACCCAGCTCTCATTGGAAAAAGCGGTTCCACTCCTCCAGGGAGCCATTAGTAGTGACGCACAGGGTGGAGCTTCCTTGAACTGTTGGTTTCAAGAGGAATCTCTTGAGAGCACAAGATTCCTTGGAACTCCAGTCCACACAGATCATTGTAATATGATGGGGACTCAACTTTTATTCCCCATCAGTTCTAAAAGGATCACGTACACTCTCGGAGAACAAAGAATACCCACCACCACCACCACTCCAAGGTTTCTTCTTTCCTAATTAGCTGTGTTTGGAGTTCAACAAGAAAATCCCTCCAGGAACTCCTGGAGGCTGTGCATTTACGCAGCTTGGAAAACGGCAAGAGATACAGAGGAGCGGGTCTTAAACAGAAATCCTAGCCTGAAGTCTGCCGTTAAGTTGTCTAACCTCTATCAGTCACAACTATCGAATGCATTCATAACACCACAGTGTTTGGAACGCAAGATCTAGAGAGAGCGCCAAGGCGAGCGCGCAAGGATGCCGCGGGCCTGGGCCCGCGCGTGCAAGCTAGGATA
>NW_025999961.1:16195482-16215009 GCF_001458135.2 Marmota marmota marmota
CCCCCCTTAGACTAAAAACCTCATTCAGAATGAATGGTCATTGGGTAACTCTAGCCCTAAAAATAGTCTGTTATCAAACAGTGACCAAATATAATTCCAGATTAGAGCATGAGGTTATTTGAGAGCCAGGAGGCAGAAGAAGGGATCAGTGCTTTTCCAAAATTGAAAAAAAGTGTTGATACATAATTACTTCTATAGCAATTTTCTAAGTGTAGAACATTGATTTTAGATGTTATAGTAACAGTTTTGTCACAATATAATCTTTTTCTTCTGTTAAGTATTTCACAGCAAATCTGAATGTTTAAAGAATGGAATACAGAAAACCACAAAAAACTTCAGCTATTGATTTAATCTCATCTGAAATTCTACAGGTAAGTATATCTTATTTTTAATTTAAAAATTATCTTAGTTGATGAAAAAGGTCTATTATAGTGCCCTTTACTGGGTTTTAGGTATCATTGATGCAGCTGCAATGTTTGTTATAATATATTCTAGCATGTTTCTCCAGAGGGTTTGAAGAAGGCAAGATTCAAGCTCTATTTAATTTGGTGGGTTGTATTCAAGTTCAGACTCAATTCTCTTCATCTCTGAGAAAATGATGCACTGAATACGTTCATCTTTCCCTTCTGGTAAATAATTTGCCTTTCCCCTATGCCCAACCTCTTCGTTCTGTCCACCATTGGATGATTCAGATAGAAACTCTTTTTTTCACCACTATATAATGTCCAGGCCAAATACACTTTTCTATTGCAGTTTTGCAGGTATTGTTGGTTATTATTGCTTGCTGTATATTAGATCCCATTGTATGGTAAAGAACCACGTTGTATGGCCTCATGACTGAAGTCAACATGTGGGATCAAACAGGGTACTCTTATATAATCTTGTGTAACAGATGCATTCAAAAATTGCAGGCTGCGTATGGTGGCACACACCTGTAAGCCCAGCAGCTTGGGAGGCTGATGCAGGAGGATCCCTTAATGAGACCCTGTCTCAAAATAAAAAAATAAAAATGAGCTGGAGGTACAGTTGAGTGGTAGAGTACCCAATCTTCCCAGTTCAATCCCCAGTGCCACATTAAAAAAAAAAAGTTGCAGTTTTGTAGGCTCTTTGCTAGACATCTCTTTTGGGATTTTTGACAATTATTTTTAATAAAAATTACATATTATAAATATTGATTTGCTTTTGTTACTGCATCTCTTGGCACATTGTGAATTAGAGGAAAAAGGGGTAGATGAAGATATGGTGATATGTAGGGGTCATGTGAGAGGAAGATGAAGTCACAGAACATCTCTAGGGCAGGGTCTTGAAAGGCTGACAAATGAAAAATTTGAGCTCCCTGAAGCTCTGAGACATTGAAGAATAAAAACCAGAAAGCTAGTGCAGATTTTTTAAGTTTACCATCCCTTGTGTTTCTGACCCCTAACATAGGTAGTTAAATAGGAAGCCAAGGACTCTTGCCCCCCTGTTGCATCCACAGCCCAGGCGATTAATACCAGCCATGCCCACCCTCCAGGAACCATTTCATGTAGGCCACATGTTACCAGCTTGACTAGGATCTCCTTTCAGTAGCATGGCCCTTAAGGATCATGAGGAAACCAAGGGAAGAGAGATTTTGGGAGATTTTATTGATGCCCCAAGGGATTCCATTTCATAGGACTAGAACAAACATTTGCAGACTAGGCCTGTTTTGTAAATATAGTCATCCCATGGGATTCATAAGTTCCATATCTGTAAATTCAGCCAACCATGGACTTAAAATATTGGGGGAAAAAAATGTGCCAAACACGTGCAGACATTTTTTTGTCGTTATTTCCTAAACATAGCATTTACATTGCATTTGGTATTATAAATAATATAGTGATGAATAAAAGTATAAAATAGTGATGAATTAAAGATATGCAGAGGTTATGTGCAATACTATGCTATTATGTGAGTGACTTGAGCATCCATGGATTTGGGTATCTGCAGGGAACACAGCCACACCCATTTGTTTAATATTTTCTATGGCTATTTTCTGTACAAAGACAGATGGAGGATATATGGCCTGCAAAGATAGCATTTACTATCTGAGTTTTTATGTAAAACAAATTTTACCCACCCCAGGCTAAAATATTGATTTCTACAACACTCCTAAGCTATACATTTTGAACAGGCTCTTGTAGTATAAAGAAGCACCATTCCTGTTAAAACATTTCATAGTTCTGCATTCACTTACTCTCAATGGGAAAGCAAAGACTCAAATTATTTCTTTTATGTAAAACTGTATTTGGTATTTTGGTTGTGGATTTTGCTTTTGAAGATTTATCACTGACTCTTACAGTATTAAATAGTTCCTTTATACTATTGCAAGCTCTCTAATTTTATTGGGTATCAGCACATTCTGGAAGGGCATACTCGGTTCCCTGCCCAGCACTCTGGTAATTATTTTGGAGATATTTGAGCTGAGTGGTCACGTCCCCCACCCCCATCTTCTTCAGGTGTGCCTCATAAGGTTCAGTTTAACTTGAGGGCAGGACTTGTCATCTTCACTGCTGCCGCCTCTCACACAGGACTTGAGTGAATGAACTAATGAATGAATGAGTGAAAATACTAAGGGGAAAGTAGTTGATGATTAAGCCTGACAGAAGAGAATGATAAAGATTTGTAACATTCCTTACTCAGGGAAATGATGGGATGTAATGTCAACTAGAGCAGGTTACTCTTCTTCTTCCAGTGGGTAAAGCTGTTTATAATAAAACAGGGACAAAAAGGCCAGCTTTCAAATCAGTATTGTTGCTCTTCTGTCTGATTTGTGTACTGTTTGCTCCAGTTTTCCTGGCTTCCCTGACCAGTCATTGCTTTCCCACTGGCTACTCTGTAACATGGTGTTCTCAGACTATACCCCCCTGAGTGCAGAGGTGTGTCTGCTTTTGCTCCACACTTCTCTTCCTTCCAAGGAATCCCAAGGCTATCCCAATCTCTATTCCTGCTTGCTTTGGGTTGCATGCCACAACCCCCAAATCTATAAAAGATTCCCATATTCAGGGACTGTTCTACCTACAAGAAAGTAGTACCCTGTTTATAAACAGTATATAATGTATCTTTTTAAACATTTCTTTAAAAACCCAGGTGTGTCTTCTACCTCAGCATATCAAGGCAACAGGCTTCCCTTTCCTTGAAGCTTGAATGAAAGACATTCTTCCATACATCTCAGAAAACACCCGAGAGTGGTACTGCTGCAGCCAGCGGGAATTTCAAGGGCAAAATTGGGAAATGGCAATGGAGTAAAGGTACTTTGTACTCACTATCTACTGAGAATGTGTAAGGGCCACAGAAAGAGGTATTCAACGTGATTTTATGTTTCCCTTAAACTCAATACCTCAGATTTATTCTTAAAAGTTGAACCGTTTTTAAAAATGTATGCCAAAATGAAACCCAGCTATGATGGATTGGCCAATTTTGAAGCCATCTAGCCACTGTCATTAGACTCACATTTTTCTATTTTGTTCAGAAGGATCTTTCAGTGTCCAGTTCCAGAAGCTAATTCTTGAGTGTTATCTAAGGCTTCCCTTGACTTTCTGGTGAAGGAACCCTATTGAAAATGGAGATGAGTTTAATCAGAGAGAGGCATTTAGTCTCTGCTAACTCCTGATGGGCACTACTTTGGTGTCTGTTTACTAAAAATATTTACAGAAGCCCAGTAACCTACTCAGGGTTATTTGGGATATAAATTCATTAACATAATTCCATTTAGCAATTTCTCCATTGTTGAAAAGTGACCTTATAAGGGAAGCTTGTTGAGACATTAATCTCTCAAGCATCAGTTGGAAAAGGTTCATGTACTTTGTTGCTCTCTGCTAGTTGCTAGAAGTGCCTACTATAGGACTTTTAACAGTACAAGTCATACCTAGAAAAACAAAATAGTTCAGTTGCAGGAAGACTATGAGGCAGGCAGAAGGATTACAGAAGAGGAGAGCATGTGAGAGAAGAAACCAGAAAGTCTACCGTCAGGAATGTATGAGAACTTATATTTGCAGAGAAACAACATCAGGCATTTGACATCCTAGAAGAACTAGAATCCTTGAACTCTAGGAGAAGGCTTACTGCCTGGAAGGAGAAACTAGATCCACTAGGATTTATTTGCATATTTAACTGTATCATATAAGTGGTATCATATAATACACATTTGGGAGCTAGCAGTGGAGTTTGTAAATGGAACCAATGTAGGCAAGTAAGAATGAATTAGAGGAAGCCTATAGAGTGTGGACTTGTATTAATAAGAGATAAGCACCATCTGCTTATCTCGGTGCCAGCCCAGCCCTAACCTCCACATTTAGCATGTTTTATTTCATTTAGTCCTCGTAGTAAGCCCATGAGGACGGTATTATTGCTGTTATTTTACAGATGAGGTAACTGAAGCTTTAAAAGGTTAATTTTCCCAAGTGGGTATTTGATGATGCTCAGACTTCCAATATGTAAATCACCTGGAGATGTTGTTTAAAAGATTCTGATTCAGAAAGTCTGTGGGGGTGTTGGTGGCTAGTTGAAGGTCTGCGTTCCTAGCATCCTCCAGGTAGTGTCTATGTACTGCACTTTAGAGAGGTGAGGGGCTAGGGCAGCACATTGGAAGCTTTAAAAATAATGCCGCCTCAGCCCCACCACCCTCTGAAATTGGTTCACTGGTTTGAGATACTGTCTGGCTTTCAGTGTTTTTCATGGTCTCCAGAAGATTATGTAATACATAGCAAAGTGAGAACCTCTGGGTTCAAGAAGAGTGAAAAAGAAAAGCAGTGGCCAGATGTCATTGGCTTTGCTTGTTTCTAATGTAATCAGAGGTCATCAAGCACAAAGCAGAGGTAGGGTGTGAAGATAATTAGGCATTTAACTGAGTCTAATGAATAATAGACTCAATTATATTGCATTGTTTATGAATTAATGTGTTTAGTTTGAGAGTTACTACTAGGGAGATTTCCCTCAAGGATGGATATTGATATGTGGGTTTTTTCCCTCCTTTATAAATGAAAGGATATGTTTGATTGTGTAATTGTGATTTGTATTTAACTTAATATTCACAGGATCTTTATTAGGCAATTAGGATTTCCAGCCCCTTTGCACCGTTGTTTCTTTTATGTAGAAGAAAAATTAGAATGTTGCACAACTGTCAGTGGTTTAGTTTGCACATGTGTTTTCTTGGAATGACCCCAATCTAGCATGCTTGGGCTTAAAGTTTAATTAAAATTTGTTTTTTGTTTTTTTTCCTCTCTGGCCCTTTTGAAATGCACATGATCAGAATCGGGGAAACTATTAGAATAATGCTTTGTTATTAGAAGATGCCTAGAGAAAAGTAAGCATAATCTAACAAATTCAGGAGTTTATTTTTAGATTCAGTTCATTCTTAGGAATATTTATTAAGTGGATAAAAGTTCATTACCAGCCTGCACAGTGGCATGTGCCTATAAGTAATCCCAGTGACTCGGAAGGCTGAGGCATAAGGAACCCGAGTTTGAGGCCAGCCTAAGCAATTTAGCCAGACCTGTCTCAAAAAATCAAAAGGGCAAGGCACAGAGGCACACACTGCACTGTAATCCCAGCAATTTGAGAGGTTGAGACAGGAGGGTAACAAGTTCAAAGCCAGCCTCAGAAATTTAGTGAGACCCTGAGCAACTTAGAGACCCTGTCTCAAAAAATAAAAGGACTAAGGATGCAGCTCAGTAGTAGAGCACCTCTGGGTTCAATCCTCAATCCAAAAAAAAGAAAAAAATGTTCATTACCAAACTTTGCACTGTATGCCGGTATCCCAAGCATCTACCATGTGTGAGACAGTGGGGCTATGGAAGGGAACAGGATTGATCAGGTCTTTTTATAGCCCAATTTCACATTCTCTTAAAGGGAACAGACAATAAACACAATTTTTAAAAAATATATTTTTAGTTGTAGATGGACACAGTACCTTTATTTTATTTTATTGAACCCAGTGCCTCACAAGTGCTAGGCAAGCACTCTACCACTGAGCTACAAAGCCAGCCCACCAATTTTTTTTTTTTTTTAAAGAAAATCCAGATAGCATTAAATGCTTAGAAGAAAATGAGAAGGATGTGATAGAAAACAAGGGCTGGGGAAACTTAACTTGAGATAAGGGGTCAGGTAAGGATTCTTCTAAGTGACATTTTGCTGATGTCTAAAGTTTAAGAAGCCAGCCTTTCCAAGAACTCATTAGTGGAATAGCAAGTGCAGACTCCTCAAGGAAGGGAAAGAATGGGATTGGGAAAGGGGTAGCAAATGAGATGAGAGTTTGTGTATATATAACTGAGTGAGACACTTGGTAGATCTTCTTCAAAAATGGTAATATTGCTGTCTTTACAGCTCTCATTTTCCTCGTACTTTTTTTGCATTCACTAACTTTTCTCTGATGAACATCTATTACATTTGCAATTAGAAAAATTTTATATAGCTGAGCACAGTGGTGCCGAACTATAATCCCACCTGGGATTACACCTGTAATTCCAGACACCTGGAAGGTTGAAGCAGAAGGATTGCAATTTTGAGGCCAACCTGGGCAATTTAGCAAGACCCTATCTCAAAATAAAAAATAATAATTAAAAAAAAGAGGGGGCATTGCTGGGGATGTAACTCAATGGTAGAGCATTTTGGGGTTAATTTCCAGTAATAAAATAAAGGAAAAGTTTTATATATTTTTAAAGGAATTAAATTTGATTTCTTTTTTCAGAAAATAGCCAGCATTTTTGCACCTCAGGAAAGAATTTCAGGTTATTTTGGCTTAAATAATTGTAACATTGCACTCTTTGTTAATTTTTTTCTCTGAACAGATTATTTCCTGCCTCTGTATTTTCTAGTGCTCAGTATATATCTGCCTAAATGACAAGTTATTAGTTATTAATACTTGTTAATAACTCCTCATATTTTAAGTTTTTAAAATATTTTGTTTCAGTTGTAGTTGGACGCAATACCCATATTTTATGTTTTATGTGGTGCTGAGGATCGAATCCAGCGCCCTGCACATGCTAGGTGAGTGCTGTACCGCTAAGCCACAACCCCAGCCTCCTCATATTTCAGATTTTGAGAGTGAAAATCTGCTTAGTCTTTCTGCGCAAAGACTTTGTGATGCCGCTTCACTGTTTGTATCAGGCTCACTGGCTGCAGTAAATTAAAGCCAAATCTCAAGCAGCTGTGTTTATAAGGACTCCCTTGATTAAGAGCCCAGTGGCCATGCAGCACACTCCCTCCTATCTGGTGGCCAAGAACATGAGCTTTGGAGTCCTGTTTGAGTTTTCCTCCACTACTTAACCAGCCTGGGACTTTGGACAAGTTATTGCTCTCCCTAAGCCTTAGTTTCCTCACTTGTTAAATGGAGATATAAAGATCTTAAAAGCACCTCAACTTCTGGGGGGACTCATGAAGAGTACATGAACTGGTGCCTGGGAGCAGTTACTGTTGATCTCACCACATGCTGACCCTGGAGGTAGACCCTGCCCACACTGACTGCAGCAGTAAGGAGTGCACAGATTGATGAGCAGGACTGCCAGCTTATTTTATATCTTCAGTACAATATGACTTGCCAAAAGAAAAATGCACAAGTTATAAGATGAATTATCAGAGTGAACACACCTGTAGCCCCATCTAGGTCTAGAAATAGAGCATGGCCAGTGCCCCAGAAAGTCCCCTTATCCTCCCTCTCCCAGTTGTATTTTCTCCCTCTCCCTGAAGAGTGCCTGAATTCTAACACTGTGGTTTTCTTGCTTTTCAATGTTGTATAAACGGAATCTACTCTTTAACCAGGTGTTCCGCCTTCTTTCACTCAACATTATGGTTGAGATTCTCCATACTACCATGCAAGTTGGTAGTTTGTTCATTATGGATAATATGGCATATTTATCTCTTTTATTATGGGTGGGTATTTGGGCTGTTTCTGTGGGGCTGTCCTGAATAGTGGACTAATTATTATTAACTCTCTTGTACATTTTTGTTTTAGCCCAAGGACCTAGATCAGCACTCAGGAAAACCAACTTAGAAATATCAAATGTTCCCCATTTTTTTTTAAGTACTTGCAAGTTGAGGCACCATAATCATCAAACATAAAACCAGCTGGAGTGCCAGATGGGATTTTTCTCCAAACACTTTCTCCTTCCTTGAATTTGATCCCCATTTTAGTGGAGGTTCCACTTCAAAATTGCAACCTTCTGAGCTAGCTGATGCACTTGTATTTTGCACTAACAAGGGCAAGACTGCAAAGATCAGGACAAAGAGGCAAAAAGCTAATTTACATAATGGAGTGGCAGGAGAAAAAGCCCAGATACTAACACCCCAGGGAGAGCAGAGTGCTACCATTCTAAGAAAGGAAGCAGCCTTGTGTCTTCTGCATTGTAGGGTTTTATGATCTAGTTGGGATCCTCCCACCATGAATTTTTCATTTGGGGTGGTTAACATGGCTTTCTGCTATGGCTTAGTGCCTCAGTTCTCTGTGCATACTCCTAAATAGGAAAGTTCCATTTCTTTTTAGTTTTAAGAAGGTAATATCTAGGGCTGGGGATAGATAAGATAAGATAAGATAGATAAGAACACTTATCTAGTGTGCATGAGGCCCTGGTTTCCATATCTAGCCCTGAAAAAAAAGCACCTATGATAGTGGTGGTTATGGGTGGAGTTTTTCATCCCACAAAGTGGAGTGATCTTATCACTCAAGATGGAGTGAGCTCTATTCTCCCTTCTCCCATCACCCTACTCACATCTGTCTACCTACTATAACATTTTTATGTATGTTTTTGTACATGTGTATATTGTACATTGTGCCTACATGGTACCAAATTAGCTTACACATAAATAAGTGCTCATAAATTTAAAGGACATACATTCATATGACTTTGAGTTCAAATAACTTAGGTAAATCCTTAAAAATAATTTAAACTTGTTAGATAAAAGTAAAGATATCTTTGGAATAATGAACACAAATTTTTTTTTTTTACCTAGGTTACTCACCAGTCAGGACTATATTTGCCTCTGTTAAGAAGTTTGAAATACAGCATCCATTGCTTTTAGGGTTTTTCTTTGGCAAATACTACTACTAATAATATTAATAATTTAAAATGTTAACTGTGTTTGATACCCTGGTTTTCTTGGGTAATCTAAAAATAACTATTGAAGTGGGTAAATTAGACATAAATGGAATAAACATTTTTAAATGTATGTGTTAGGAAAAACATCTCAGTCATTTGTAAGTGAAAATATTGAAACATTGGGGACTAGGGTTGTAGCTCAGAGATAGAGTGCTCGTAGCATGCATGAAGCACTGGGTTCAATCCTCAGTACTACATAAAAATAAAATAAAGATATTGTGTCCACCTACAACTAAAAAAATAAATGTTTAAAAAATATTGAAACATCAATTGCTAAGTTCAAGTATTCTTAAATTCTATAAGAATATATATGTGTTTGGGTCTACTAATAATTGTATTTTTATGAATTATTGGTATTTGAAAGAATAAGTTTCTGCTCTTCACTAAAAAGCAAGATCACTAAAAGTTAAATTCTAATTATCATGTAATTCTATATGCAAAGAACGCAAAAAACCTTAATATGTTTTAATTTAAATAAGCATAAAGTATTTTAAGTCATTGATAAAAGATTAGTTAGCTTAAATTCAGAAATTTTCTAAAGATTGTTTTAAATTTTAAACTTAAGGAAGAAAAAAGGCATAATATAACCAACAAGTAATAATCAACAAGAAGAAAGAGAAAATTATTTGGATGTATTTTGGGGGAATTTTTTGGATGAGAAGGGATTTTGTATGGTAAAGTAAGATTTTTGTCCTAAAGTCCAAGATGGGTAAAAAAGAGGACAAAATTAAGGATGTAAACAAGTTATAGAGTATCTAAGGAAGTTGTACAAGATTTGTGGGAGATAAATTATATCAAATTTGTGTAATTAAGTAGGCTGTCATTAACATTTAAAGGGAACTGTCTTAAGAATAAAAATTTTGTGTTTTATTAAAATAATTTCTTGTGTTGATTAGGTTTTCATTACTTGAAGAAACTCTTAAAAAGAATTAGGGTTTAAGTGCCTTTCTGTTTTAAAATCTTTTCAACACTCACTTTATAACTAATTAAATGACAATGTTAGATTATTATGATATATTTGACACCTGTATGTCTGTGACTAGAAACCTGAATGCATCTTGATATTGAGCAGGGGCAAGAGGCTAGGCTTTGCTGCTCATTATGCTCCACAAATACTCTGAAAAGTATTGGCAGGAAAATAGGTTAATTCAAAGCCAGCTTTGAAGGAAGATAGGAAGAGACTTTTTGTCTGAAATAATCATCTTAAGAGAGCTGAAGGGTGAGAAAAGCTTTTAGAAGAGAAGAGGAGGCAAAGTAGGACAAAGGCAAGAGATGTAGGCAGATTTAGTTACCCAGAGAACCTGTCTATCTCAGCTTCCAATGAGCCTCCTAATTGAGAGGAAGTTTACAAGTTCCTCAGTATGAGGAAGTTCAGAAGTTAGAACAATTTGGAACTTTAATTCACATCCTACAGAAAGCTATCAGGAAGTTGCTCTTAGTTTCAGAGGGACTGTTTAAACCCGAGAGCTAAATATGCTTTGTCTAAATGTTACACATGAGTTTGTAAAGTTAAAAGTATGTAGGTTTAATACATACAAGGTGATTTGTTAAGTGCTCTTTACATACATGAGATGCACTTGTACATCAGGTAATAATCTATTTATGGGTATTAGCACTGTTTCCTGAACAGACAAGAGTTTTAAATCTAATCTTGGAATTTGCTGGTGCTATTAACCTATGTAGACTGGTTAAAGGCAAAACTACAATATTAAGAGTTACCTTACTGAACTATGATTTTTATACATATGTGGGGTGGGGGGAACTTCTGTGTTGCTCTGATACTGAGTATTCCTGGCTTCTTTGTATGTTAAATGTATTCATGTTCCCCAAATGTATATGTATTCTAAAATGCAAAGTTAGGGAAAACACCTTACCAAACTAGTGTCCTCCAATTGTGGGGACAGGGTTTTTTTTTTTTTTTTTTTAGGTACATGTTTTTGTGCTCTTGTTTGTATTATGACTGTTCTGTTTGAGCAAATATAGTTAGATATTCACAAACCCTTGGCATTCCAAACTGTGATACTGTGATAATTAAAAGGATTGAACATTGGTCATCTAAGGAGTACCTCAGAAATTACTACATTCTATTTTAATTTTTAAACTTTTCATTTATTCTTAAGAGACAGAATGTCATTTAAGATATGTAATTGGCTAAAAGTAACCTGTTACTGATGATTTATATGGGGAGAATTATGTTATTTGTTACACTGGGGTAGGAATTTATATGTATTTTTGGAAAGACAATAGGGAGAACCTGATTAATTTTTAAGGTTGGCAATATGCAACATGAAAACAGTTTTTCCACCAAAAAAGGGAAATTAAGCGTTTTCTTAGCCTTTCCATTGGAGCTAGGTTGCAGATGTGATTATATCATGTTAACTAATCTTCAAACAGACTCAATACATGAGAGCTTTGTTTTCTTTTACTCCTGAGTAGAATGATATTTAAAGGGTGGGGGAGAAGAATATTAGCTTAAAATGTAAAAATTTCAACTAACATTTGTCAAAAGACCAGCCTTTCCTGGGCTAAGACTCTGCCTTTTGCACTGCTCCATGTTAGGATAACCCCCAAAGTAGGCAATGGGAAGTTCTAGTAGGGTGCAAAAGGGTTTTAAAAAGAAATAGGATTTGTAAATGATATCATGCATGATGGAGCTGATAAATTATTTATTGGTTTTTGTAGAAGGTAACCAAATATCAAAGGTATATAAGTGTTATAAAAATTGTGTTTCTTGGTTCAGAGCAGTCATACAAACTAAATGTGTTTCTGCTGTTTTTAATTTTGTTTTGTGTTTCTCTTGTAAAACTTTATAAATGTCTCCTGTTAATGTTTTATGAAGTACAACTTCTAATAGAATAACCTAACAATTTGAGCTAATAAGCCATCACCTATAGGACGGACAGGATGTAACATTGACTCTTCATACTAATGGTGACCCCAATTAAGTGGAAGGGGTAACTGTAAAATACAAAAGTTAAAATTAGGACTCACTATTACTACTTCATCTCTGGTAGAACTGGCCCTCTGGGTGTTCAACAACTGATACTTTGAAACCAAAGCCAAGGAAAATAAAAGGGCTAAGAAAAAATAATAGTGAATATTTTGACCCTTGTCCTTCAAGGTCAACTAGGACCTGGGGAAAGGTGGAATCCCTCTAAAGACCCTATAACTCTGAGTTAGTTGCTAATCAAGAGGATTGTGAGGGCCCTAGAGAATGGGATATCCGGATATATTCTGCAAAGAGGAGGAGGGTCATTGGAAAGGGAACTGTCCCCAGTGCTTCAAGGGAAACCACATGTGTTCAGCAACACCCTAACCCATCGTGGCAGATGGTATAGCTGGTAGAAAAAAAAGACTAAAGGTGCCAAAAGAATCCTCATAAGTTCCTAAAAGTAACCCATGAGGAATATCTCCAGAACTTAACAGGAAAAAAAGAAAGAGATTAATTTTAGGCCTAAATAGGGGTCACCTGCTTGGACTCAAACACTCATGAGGGAAATATAACCAAACACAAATGTACTAATATCAGGGTGGTAGAAAAGTAAAAGAAAATCATTCATGGACAATTAAAAGGGAAAAACAGTGGCTCTTTTAAATGTAACTTGGGGTTCTTATGCAAGATTGCCTGACGCTGAAGTCCTTCCATCACGTACATCCACATAAAAGATGGACCTCATAGCTCAGACAGGGGCCCTCTGTTTAGATAAGAAAAAAAAAATAATCATTTCCTTGTTTTTATCCCGAATATATTTTTTTAGTAGTCCATACTCACAGAGGTATTTAGAAGGAGAATCCCCTACATGGTTTATTTAGTTAGTTAGTTAGTTGGATGTGTTCTGACTTTGTCTCCCTTTTATAATTTACAATGATACTTCTACTTTTAGGCTTAAGCATCTGACCCTTATTGCTTATATGCTTCAGGCCAAGAAACCTGCAAAGGCAGATTGGCTGACACTCCAATGCCCTCAGACTAAGGAATGGACAAAAGACAAGGTGGCAAAATTGTAACAGGGATTTCGACTCCTCACTTTTGCCTGCAAAAATCTGATAGTTGGATAAAAGCAAGATTAAAGATGTGGCATCACTGCCTCCATTTGCATCTGTCTCCTTTGCCCTGAATTACCTTGGAGTCAGCAACAGGTCTGATGGATACACATCTTGTGATGAGTCAAAGAAATTTTCTTAGTCCCTCTTGACCAATCCTGAGATAGTGATGGACCAGATCACACTTGAAGATCACCTGCTTTGGCAGCTGTGCAGTGCCTGAAACTGTGCAAAGCCCCAAACTTTACCCTCATTTCCCTGTCTATAAAATCTCCCTAAAGACCTAAAAAGAGCATGCTACAGGGACACTGCTACATCGATGTTCATAGCAGCACAGTTCACAATAGCAAGACTGTGGAACCAACCTAGATGCCCTTCAATAGACGAATGGATAAAAAAAAAATGTGGCATTTATACACAATGGAGTATTACTCTGCATTAAAAAATGACAAAATCATAGAATTTGCAGGGAAATGGATGGCATTAGAGCAGATTATGCTAAGTGAAGCTAGCCAATCCCTAAAAAACAAATGCCAAATGTCTTCTTTGATATAAGGAGAGTAACTAAGATCAGAGTAGGGACGAAGAGCAGGAGAAGAAGATTAACATTTAACAGGGATGAGAGGTGGGAGGGAAAGGGAGAGAGAAGGGAAATTGCATGGTAATGGAAGGAGACCCTCAGGGTTATACAGTGGAGGAGGTAGAGAGAGAGGAGGGGAGGGGAGGGGAGAGGTGGGGAGGGGGGAGGGTGGAGGATGGGAAAGGCAGCGGAGCACAACAGACACTAGTATGGCAATTTGTAAATCAATGGATGTGTAACTGATGTGATTCTGCAATCTGTGTATGGGGTGAAGGTGGGAGTTCATAACCCACTTGAATCAAAGTGTCGAATATGATATGTCAAGAAATTTGTAATGTTTTGAACAACCCACAATAAAAAATTAAAAAAATAAAATAAAAAGAAAATCTCAATGTCATTAGACAAGGCTAAGGACATATGGGTCCTCTTGTTTTGGTGCATCTATACTGATTAAAGTTCCTATCATGCTTTTCACCCTTTCCTTTTCTGTTAGGTTTTTGGTGCTAGTGGCCAGACCTGTTTTGTTGAATCCCCAGTGAGGCTCTGGCCTAGGACTCTGGTAACATATGTAGCTGCTTCTAAAAAGCCTATCATTTCTCATATGTGGTTTTAAAATTATTTTATAAATACCATTGACATACACACAAACACAATTTGTATAAAATTATTTATATTCTAGTTTTTACTCAGCATTTTGAGATCTATTCAAATTGAAATACTATGTACAACTCGTGTGTGTGTGTGTGTGTGTGTTTGTATTTCCAGCTATCATAAAGGATTCCATTAGAAGGCATACCAGGTTTTATTTGTCTATTCTTACTGATACACATTTTAACCTTGAGTTTTGGGCTTTTGTGGCCTAACGATAAGCATACATGTCTCCAGGATGCACATATGTGAGCATTTTCTAGGATACATATCAAGAAAAGGAATGGCTGCTTTTCATTTTTACCAGATGCCACCAAGAAATTGTAGCAGTTTGTGTTTTGCCCTAGTGTATGATAGGTAGCATTTACCCCATAGGTATAGGTAGCATTTACCTGATTAATTTTAAGCTTTTTGATATTTTTCAGTCTGATGGGTTAAAATTTCAATATCTCTACCTGATTTTAATTTGCCTTTCTTTATTAATTTGCCTTCATTACTGGTGAGATTGAGTCTCATTTCATGTTTGTTGACCATTCTGATTTCCTCTTCTGCAAGCTGCTTACAGTTCATTCATTTTCTTTTTAACTTGTAAGTTTTCTACAAACTTTATAGAAACTTATATATATATATAAAACAATATTCACAGGTTTTTACAGATAGGTACCATATGAAAAAATATAGTAAAAAGATTCTGGAAATACCAGTCCTTTGTTTGCTTTATTGTAAATATCCTAAGTCTGTGGCTCATAGTTTAACTGTGTTTATGGTGTCTTACTCTATAATAGTAGTGATGTAGTTTAACGTGGTACTGCGTATTTTCCCTCTGTTTTATAAGGTAGGCTTTTTGTAACTTATCTATGAAGGTTCTCCTTACAGAGGTCACAAATATATTCTGGTATACTTTGTAGTAATAGTTTAATTCTTCACGTTTAGCCTTGTACAGAGTACTGAGTCCAATCCCAGTGGTTTGTGATGTCATTTGTCAAATCCCCATGTATGTGTGGATCTGCCTCTGGTCTTGCTATTTGATCATTTAACCTATATTTAATCTTGGTTTTATTTACTGTAGCTCTCATATGATTTTATAATCCCCATCCAACTCTGGCCTCATTCTTTGTTTTCAAAATTGTCTTGATTATTCTTGGATAATTATGGTCCTAGAATTTTAGGCTCTTTTTATCAATTTTTTTTAAATCCTATGATTTTATTGATTAATTGGGGAAGTAGGTTCTTTAGTTTGGAGTTTTCTTATCCCCAAATATTTTATCTCTCTTCATTTATTCCTAATTTTCTTTTTTTACATTCTGTAGAAAAATTCCGTAGTTTTTAGTTTTCTACCTCAGGTCTTGCACGTTTTTGTTAACTTAATCTGACATTTTAGTTTTTGTTGCCTTTGTATTTTTTCTGTTAAATTTTATTTTTTCATGTTTGTCATTTATATCTTGAGATCTCATAGCTGACCTATTTGTAAACCTACTCATCTTTATATATTATCTTTTCCTCCCTTGAGTTTTTGTGTAAATGATTATGTCGTATGAAAGTAATGAGGTTTTTCCCCTTTTAAACAGTTTTTTTTTTTTTTGGTCTCATTTTCTTGTTATAATGGATAATGAGGATCTCTGAGTAACACTGAAGGGTAGGGGCATCCTGTTCTTTTTCCTAGCCACAATGGAGATGTCTCTGAAGTCTGATTGTTGTGATTACTGTGGTTTCTTTAACAGATAAGGATATCTTATGAGAAATCTCTGGGGTTTTCCTAATTATTTGCTATAGCAGTATTACAGTGAATGATCTTACATACATACATCATTTTGGACATTTTTAATCCTAATGTTTGCTTGTTATGTGATACTCATCTTTATTGTTTTTATTTCATTATTTTCTACTTTATTATTCATCTTATTTTCTTTGAAAGAACATCGTAATTATTGACTTCTTGAGCTAAATATTTAGCTCACTTATTTTCAATCTGTCTTTTTCTGGTAATTAAAGAAGCCAGACTTAGAAGTGTGCCTACTGTATGATTGTATACTGGATACTGTGTGATTCCATTGATGTGACATTGTAGCGGTAGAAAAGCAAAACAAAACAGATTAGTGGTTGCCTGGGGATGGGAGGAAGACTTTCTTACAAGGCAACACAAAGTAGAATTTTGAGATGAAACTTTTTCTGTCTTGTTGTGCTGGTGGTTATCTGACTAAAAACTTATAAAACAGCATGATAAAAAGGGTATACTTAAAAAAGAAGGTGGGGGTAAATTTTACTGTATGTAAAATTATATACCAATAAATATGTGAAATGAATATAAAAATAAAAGGTAATTCAATTTTTTTAAGAACTACTTTGTCTTTAGAAGGTCATGAAATTTCTATAAGGACTGATTAAGTTATGTCTGGTGTGTTTATACGTAGCACAAATAGTTTCAGAGTCAAAATAATATAAAAAGGTGTTACATTAAAGGGTCTTGCTCTCGTCCCTTTCCTAATCCACCCATTCCTCCCTGCCTACCTTGTGTGTCTTTCTATCATTTTTTCTCATGCGCACATAAATATTTTTTATTTTCTCTTCCTTTCTGACATAAAAATTAACACATTATAAACATTGTTCCATATCTCACTTCCCTTAATATATTTTAGAAATCTTCCCATGTCAGACTTTATTCTTGTCTTTTTCTTTAAAACGGCTATACAGTTGTGAGGATGTACGAGGCATAGTTGGTGTAAGATATCTTATGAGAAATCTCTGGGGTTTTCCTAATTATTTGCTATAGCAGTATTACAGTGAGTAATCTTACATACATACATCATTTTGGACATACGAAGTTGTATCTGAAATAAATTTCTGAATCAAAATTACTAATGAAAGGGGTGAATGTGTTGTAATTTGAGTATGTACTTCCATTGTCCTCCATTGGAGGTTTGCATTTTGTATGCTAACAGAAATGTGAGAGGAAATTTTTGTCTTTCTTAATTCTTTTTATTATTATTACTGAATTATTTTAAAGTACACAGAGGTTCTTGACATCCTACTGCTAAATTCATCAGTGTTTGACTCTTAAAAATAGTAAACTTAAAATTGTTTTTAACAGTTTCATTGATGTATAGTTGACATGACCATAAAATTATTTTAAGTGAACAGGTCAGTAATGTTTACTGAATTTAAACATGCTCAGTCATTGCCACAACACAATTTTAAAATGTCACCATTCCCTATGCCCATTTGCAATCAGACCCAGTTTCATACCAGGCAATTATTGACCTAGTATTTATAGATTTTCTCTTCTTGGCCAGGCACTGTGGTGCACACCTGTAATCCCAACAGCTCAGGAGGTTAAGGCAGGAGGATTACAAGTTTAAAGTTAGCCCCAACAACTTAGTGAGATCCTGTCTCAAAATGAAAAATAAAAAGGTCTGGGGATGTATGTCAGTGGTAGATGCCCTTGGAATCAATCCCTAGTATCCCCTCCCCATACCCCTAATTTTTTCCCTTTCTGAATATTTAAAGTGACTCACACATTATCTGGTTTTGAGTGTCTAACTTTTTAAATGTAGTGTAAGTTTTTTTAGACACATGCATTTAAGAATTCTACAACTGATATTTGTTTTGGCATGTATTAGAACTTTGTTTCTTCTTTCAGGTGAGTAATATCCAATTGTATGGCCATGCCACATTGTCTTTATTCAAAAAATTTTTTTATAGCCAGTTGACATTATTTCACTTAACAAAATAATTCTTCCTGAATCACCTAATGTCTGGATTGTCTTTAATTTCTGCAGGATCCAGGCCAGGGCCATACATTGCAACTGTATCTGTCCCTGGATCTCTTTTAATCTGGAACCATTACTTTTTTCATGGCACTACTAGCTGAAAAAATTAGCTCATTTTCTCCTAAAACCCACCTCCTAGATTCCCTTGATTGTTTTCTCGTGGTATTTCTTTGCTTATGAATTTCATATATATATATACATATATATATATATTATATATATATATATTTCTTATATATTTCTTTATGTATTTCTTCTCTTTTGTATTTCTTGTAAAACTTGATTAGATTTCAATCAAATATTTTCAACTAGGATACATCACAAGTAATATTGTTCATATTTTATCTCATTAGGAGACAGATAATATGTATTTTTCCACCATTGATAATGTTAAGATTGATCATTGAGTTAGAGTTATGACACCCTCATCCTACAATGTAAAGTTTATATCTGTTCGGTCCTTGCATCTAAAAAATGTAATCTTTGTGATATTCCTTTGGTACTACACAGATGTTTATTTCTTCATCAGTCCTGAATTTGATGATCAAAACACTGATTAAAACACTGAATCTTCTTAGAAGATGGAAAAATATACCCTGTTCATGGATAGGCAGAACTAACATCATCAAAATGGCGATATTACCAAAAGTTCTCTATAGGTTTAATGCAATGCCAATCAAAATCCCAACGGCATTTCTTGTAGAAATAGAGAAAGCAATCATGAAATTCATATGGAAAAATAAACGACCCAGAATAGCAAAAACAATGCTAAGCAGGAAGTGTGAATCAGGCGGTATAGCGACACCAGACTTCAAACTATACTACAGAGCAATAGTAACAAAAACAGCATGGTACTGGTACCAAAACAGGCGGGTGGACCAATGGTACAGAATAGAGGACACAGAAACCAATCCACAAAACTACAACTATCTTATATTTGATAAAGGGGCTAAAAGCATGCAATGGAGGAAGGATAGCATCTTCAACAAATGGTGCTGGGAAAACTGGAAATCCATATACAACAAAATGAAACTGAATCCCTTTCTCTCGCCATGCACAAAAGTGAATTCAAAATGGATCAAGGAGCTTGATATCAAATCAGAGACACGCCGTTTGATAGAAGAAAAAGTTGGCTACGATCTACATTGGTGGGGTCCGGGCTCCAAATTCCTCAATAGGACACCCATAGCACAAAAGTTAATAACTAGAATCAACAAATGGGACTTACTCAAACTAAAAAGTTTTTTCTCAGCAAAAGAAACAATAAGAGAGGTAAATAGGGAGCCTACACCCTGGGAACAAATCTTTACTCCTCACACTTCAGATAGAGCCCTAATATCCAGAGTATACAAAGAACTCAAAAAATTAGACAATAAGA
>NW_025999961.1:16215742-16257141 GCF_001458135.2 Marmota marmota marmota
GGATGGGAAAGGCAGCGGAGCACAACAGACACTAGTATGGCAATATGTAAATCAATGGATGTGTAACTGATGTGATTCTGCAATCTGTGTATGGGGTGAAGGTGGGAGTTCATAACCCACTTGAATCAAAGTGTGGAATATGATATGTCAAGAAATTTGTAATGTTTTGAACAACCAACAATAAAAAAATTTAAAAAAATAAAAAAATAAAACACTGAATCTGTAATTTCATGAGATGTTGCAAAATGAGGCAGTTTTGTTGTTCTGTCATTCCATCTACGTTTTTCTATAAAAAGTTTTTCCTTTTTCAACCAAAGCTGTTTGCTTCCCTTGAAAAACAAGTAATGATGATGATATGATGATGATTTTTGTACTAGGAATTGAATCTCAGGGGTGCTCTACCAATGAGCTATGTCCCCAGCTCCGTTAATTTTTTATTTTGAGATAGTGTCTCACTAAGTTGCTGTTGGCCTTGAACTTGCAGTCCTCCTGCTTTAGCCCTCCTAAATAGCTAGGATTAAGGTGTGCACCCCTATTTCCATTGTATCATTTTTTTATTGTTTTTTTTAGTTATACGTAATAATAGAACACACTACAATATAGTTATAAAATCACAGAATATAATTTGTTCTAATTCAGTCTCCAGTACTTCTTTCCTCTCCCATCCTCCTGTTCTGTTCCCTCGGTTCTACTAATCTTTCTGCTGTATACTTACAGATTTTTTTAAAAAAATTAGTGTTTTATGGATGTACATGATGATTCACTGTCATAAATTTGTATACATACATAGGAAAGTTAGGTCAGGTTTATTCCACTGACTTTTCCTATTCCTTCCCTCATCCCTTCCTTTCATTCCCCTTTGTCTATTCCTCTATAGATCATTCTTTAAAACCAGGAAAAAGAATACTTGTCTCCCCACCTCATCAGTAATTTTCAAGTTAAGGATTGGTGTAATATCTGCTTCATTGAGATATACTGCATTGTCACTGTTCATCTGCAGATATCTGAAATAATGTATAGTGTGATAGTCTCTTTAAATTTGTGGGGTAAACCAAAATTGTCTGTGTGATTATTTTAAGTTTCTAACAAAACTTTTTTTCTACAGTGCTAAGGATTGAACTCAGGGCCTCATGCATGCTAGGCAAGTGATTTACCACTGAGCTACATCCCAGGCCCTAAACAAATTTTTAAAATGTTTTTCATACATTTTTGTTGTTGATTTGTAATTATATTGTGATTACAGAATGTAGCCTATACTCAGTTGTGTTTTTAGAACTATTGAGTGGTCTGTGTAATCTGATACCAGTTTTTTGATAAATGTTTTATACAGTCTTTAAAAAAGTATAGTAGTCTCTCAGTATCTGTGAGGGATTGGTTCGAGGACCCCTGTGGACACCAAAGTTCTCTTATGCTCAAGGCCCATATATAAAACAGTATGGTATTTATATGTAACTTATACATATCCTTCTGTATACTTTAAATAATTTGTAAATTGTATTACCTAATACAGCATAAATAGTTAGACTCTGTTTAGGGAATCATGGCAAAGAGAATAAGCCTACACATGTTTGGCACAGACATTTTTCCTAATATTTTTTATCTGCAGTTGGTTGTATACATGTGTCACCCATGGATATGGATGGCCTACTGTATTTCTTTTCTTTTTATTAAAAGAAAGATGCTAAATAATTCTATTAGATCAAGATTATTAATAATATTATTTGAAACACATTCTTAATTTTTGTTTGCTTGCTATATCAGTTACTTAGGGTCTTAGACCATTTTTCAAGAGATTGGACAACACTTAAAAGAAAATATGTATTTAGCTTATAGTTTTGGAAGTTCAAGAACATGATGCCAGCATCTGCTTGGCTTCTGAGGAGGGCCATATGTTGATCCATGTGTGGCAGGAAAGTGGAAGTGGAAATGGACGTGTACAGAAGGAGTAGATGTGTAAGAGGGACTGAGGAGTAACAGTTCACTCTTCCCACTGTCAGGGGAGCTATGTTAATACCTTCATAAGACTGGAGCCCCTGACCTAATTACCTCTCCCTGCCTCCTCATCCACCCCAGTGCTGGGGATTGAACCCAGGGATATTCTACCACTGAGCTATGTCCCCAGCCCATTTTATTCTTTTTTTTTTTCATTAAATTTTATTTTATTTTTTATTAGTTGCTCATGACAATACAATGATCTTGACATATCATACATTTGATTCAAATGGGGTATAAATTCTCATTTTTCCACGTGTACAGGTTGCAGGATCACATTGATTAGGCGAGCATTCTGCCACCAAGCCACAACCCCATGGTTACATAGCTTCTTGATTGGTAAATTATCTTTTTGGATAGTTCCTTCTATTAGGAACATAATTCCCTTTGTTGCCATTCAATTAGAATATGTGATGTTAAATCATGTACAACCACAAAAATTTATTACCCATGTATATACATCAAAATACATTCTACTGTAATGTATAACTAAAAAGAACAAATAAAAATTTAAAAAATACATATGTGATGTCAAAACTTAACTATAGAAGCCTTCTCTTAGTTGGCATTTTCAGCTGATAATATTCTTTCCTTTTTCCTAATATTTAAACATTTTGTATTATTTTGTTTTAGGTGTGTGTCTTATAAGCAGTTTATAGCAGAATTTTAAGCCAGTCTGTGAAGGCCTCCTTTTTAGTAGGTGAGTTATTTACCTTAGTTAACAATATATTTAAATTTACTTCTGTCATCTTTCATGTTTTCCATTGACCATGCATTTTCTCTGTTTTTTTTTTCCTTTTTCCTATCTTCCATTAAATAGATAACTTGCTTTGTTTCTTTTCTCAGTTTAGAAGGCATATGTTCCAAATTCATTCCTTCAATGGTCAATCTGAAGATTAATATGCATTCTTTTTTTTTCTCCCTATGATACTGGAGATTGAACCCATCATTCTCTACCACTGAGCTATACCCACACCTCATTTTATTTTGAGACAGGGTCCTGCTGAGTTCCTGAGATTAGCCTCAAACTTTCAATCCTCCTGCCTCAGCCTCCTGAGTTGCTGGGAATTATAGGTGTGCACCACCAGGCCCACCTTAATACACGTTCTTCAGTGAATTTTTTAGCAAAATGTTAAGGCTTATCAGTATCTCCTTATTCCTCCTGGATCGGCCAAGTGTGTTAGTATATTTTAGTTTTCCTCTGAAACATCTTTTTTGCAGACACAATATCATTTTTGACTTTGATTTTACTTTTTTTTTTAAACCATGTGGAAATAAATTTGGTTTTGTTCTCTTGTTCTCTTCCTTGTTGTTTATAGTTATTAGTTTTCAGTATCTTTTAATAATTTATTGTTCTTACATTCCATTCTTTCCCCAAGTTCAGTTTTTCTTCGTATTAAAGGACTTAATTGGGGCTAGGACTATGGCTCCAGTGGTAGAGCACTTGCCTAGCATGTGTGAGGCATTGGGTTTGAGCCTCAGTACCACATAAAAATAAACAAATAAAGGTATTGCCCATCTACAACTAAAAAATAAAGATATTTTTTTTAAAAAAGGACTTATTTGAGCAAGAAAATGAGGGCTTTATAAGTCCTAGTCTGTTTTAAGATGTCTTTATTTCATTTTCATTTCATCTGAATTCTCTAAAATTCATCTACAAAATAATTATTAGTAAAACCATCTCACCTACCATACAGGATTATTGCGGGGGGGAATAACTTTATTTTAACACTTTATAAACTGTTAAACCTATTCATGTATATGTGTATGTGTGTATAAGAGAGACATTATGAGATTATAGTGTTTTAAATGGGTTTTTAAAATTATTCTTGTGTTGAAATAATATGTACTGAAATAATGGAGAATAGTAACTAATAAAAATGTCATGAATTATACATGATCACAGATTTAGGGGAAAACCAGGACAAGATAAAAGTCAGGATCCTAACTTCTAGCTTAAGGTCATTACCATTCAGTGGAACTTTGAGTCATGAAGGCATTAAACCCAGGTTTTGGGCTTTGTTTTTATTTAGGCATGATTCAGCAGTACTAATTCTCAGTATATCCAAAGGAAAAGAGATACCTGCCTGTTTATTATATCACTATTTACATTAGCCAAGAAACTAACCAAGAAGTCCATCAGTGGATGAATAGATAAAAATAATGTGGTACACGTACACAATGAAATATTATTCATCCATAAAAAGGATGAAACCCTGTCATTTGAGGCAACATGAATGGAACTGGCGGGCATTAAGTTAAGTGAAAGAAGCCAAGCTTAGAAAGACAAATACTGCATGTTCTTACTCATGAGTGGAAGCTAAAAAAAATTGGTCACATACAAGTAGAGAGTAGAAGAGAGGTGACTAGAAGAAGGGAAAAGTGGAAGGGAGGAAGATAGAAAGAAGGTGAATAATAAGTACCAAAGTATAGTTAAAAAGGGGAATAGCTCTAGTGTCTTATAGCATAGTGTGGTAAGTATAGTTTATAACAATTAATTATACCTTTCAAAATAAATGAAGAGAAGAATTTGAAGGTTCCCAGCCCATAGAAATGCTAATATTTGAGGAGGTAGAAAATGCCTTTAACCCTGATCTGATCATTACCCATTTTATCCATGTATTGAATTACAACACTATACACCATAAATAAAAACAAATATATCCATAAAAAATGAAAAATTTTAAGGTTATAATAAAATGTTTTTAAATGTCTCTAGACAGTATATGAGAATGTCCACAAGAATTTCTTTTCCCCCCCATGCATGCTATTTAGTATTTTTTTTTTAAATGAGCTAGTTTGGAATTTTTTGTGAGAATATCTCTTCTCATTGTATTTGAACATTGTGTTAGCCTTCTATCACTGACAGAATACCTGGGATAATTAACTTTTAAGAAGGAAAGGTTTGCCAGCAGTGTGGCACCTGCCTGTAATTCCACACCTTGGGAGGCTGAGGCAAGAGAAGCGCAAGTTCAAAGCCAGCCTCAGCAACTTAGCGAGGTCATGATTCCAAAAAAAAAAAAGTGCTGGCCCAGTGGTTAAGTATTCCTAGGTTCAATCTCTGTTACCAGAATAAGAGGGGTAGTATTTTGGCTCACAGTTACAGAGGTTTTAGTCCATGGTCGTTTGACTGTTGGTTTTGAGCTGGTAGTGAGGCAACACATACATCATGGCAGGAACAGCGACAGAGGAGGCCTGTTTACCTCAGGGCAACCAGGAAGCAAGCAGAGACAGGAAGGGCAGGGGTTGCAGAATCTCCTTCCAGGCCATGCCCCCTGACTTTTTTCCACTAGGCCCCACCTACTAAAGTTTGGGGACCAAGCCTTTAACACATGACCCTTTGGGACACATTCAATATACAAACTATCACAAACATCTTTTCTTACTTTAGTAACCATTTGTATTCTTCTTTTGAGAATTGCCATGTTGGCCATTTCTTTTCGTGTTTATCTTTGTATTAATCTATGAGAATTCCATATTTTATTTTGGTGTTTCCACAGGTTTATTTTTCTCCCATCTTTGACTCTTTAGTGCCTGTGGAGTATGTTTTCGGTATAAGGAGTGATATATGTCAGTGTCTCCCCATTTCTCATATCCTCCTCTGGTTTTAAACTTGACCAGCAGGAAAAAAAAAGATATAAGCAGACTCAATTGTGCCTTGCTGCTTGTCAGTTTATTAATGTGTCTTAAGTTTTGAGTTTTCACAAACAGAGAGATACTAAAGGGGCAGGAGTGGGCTGCAAAGGGGTAATTGGCATATACACATCAGCGCTGCCTTCTGTGAATTTGATTATGGATCAGAGAAAGAGTAGACACAAATAGAGTGTCTCACTGTAGTTGCCTGTTGTACTTCTTTTAGTGACCTCGGTTCTTTATCAAAGAAGTGCGACAGAAGATACCAGGGGATGAGAGAATGTAGATACAGGTGTTTGCTTTTTGCCTCAGTACTAGGGGTAAAACCCAGGGCCTTGTGCAATGCAGCCTAACTCTGAGAAAATCCCCAACCCCTAGATACATATTTAAGTCTTGAGTCTGTACTGGTTTTTAATGCCATGTGTCCTTTTGGCATGATGATACCATCAACTGTGAATTCTGTGAACAAGTAGTTTTTTTTTTAAGTTTTTATTTAAACAGATATTCTTAGTTCAGAAAATGCCTAGTCTTTTCCCTTCCTCTCTTTGACTCTTAATCCCTTGATTCATAGGTGAATGCTGGTTTTTCTTACATATCTTATAGAAATTTCAAGCATTATTTTTGACAGCTGCCTTCTGCTGAATGTTCACTGGGTGAAACTGAAGGTCCTCAGAAGAAATAAATTAAGAAGGTAAGAAATAGAAATAGACTTGTGGCCTTTAAATGTACTGTTGTTCAAGTAATATAGATTTTTCAAGATTATTTCTTTAGAATCCCTTTTGACAATAAAAATCAATTTAGAGAACACAGATAGGATGGCGTAGGTGCCAACGGGGGAACAGCAGCTGAGCGCAGGTCTTTGTTGATGGACACCTATCACAGCCCAGAGGCCTTGCATGTATTATCATTTGTTTGCACTGTACTGATGGCTCCAGCAGGGCGACAGGAAACCCAAGGCTCTGAAAGGATCATAACAAACCTCACTGCCCTGGTTGGTAAAGGACAGAGCTCGAGTGTGGACTCTGGTCTTTCTGCCTTCAGAGCCACCTGTGTAGTCGGTGACTGAAAGTCTGATCTTTTCCCACTTTGGGGTTGGGTAACTTCTCTTTTTCTGCTGGTTTATTTTCTTCATGAGCCCATACACAGTGAATATCATAACCATTGTCACCTTTTCACTTTCAGAAACCATGGGTTATAGAATGTATAAAAATAACTTATTGTAATAAGACTTGCTGTTTTTAGTTCTTCCCATTATTGAAGAGTAACAGGGCCTCCATTGCCCATGTGCAATTATAAAATGGTGCACGTTAGAACACTTTCCTCTTGTTTCTATGAAATTTGTTGTACTATGCTGATTTGTTAGACTGAGACATAAGACTGGCATTTTACAACTATTGTAATAAATGTGTAAGTTGTCAGTGGCTGAAATGTAAATGTTGCCCCTAAGGGTCATGCAGTGAGTAGACATGGAGTGAGTAGACAAGTGAGGAAAAAAACATGTAAACCTAGTGTTAATTTTACGTCTAAAATTTTCATTCTAAAACTATCCTATTTCCTGCTTCTTTCATGTACTGTTTATGGCTATTAAGGGATTAGAGGAGGATGGGAGTTGGGTGGACAGACCTACAATAGTATTCTTATTCAAATGCAAATAGTATGTCAGTGTCCACTGCACTCTTTCTGTGGGCCTTCCTCTGTCTTGTGCTTTGACTCTTGAGAAAAATTGTTTTTGCCAAGAAAGACAATAGAATGTAAGTGAGGAGACAAGACATGTATATACATGCGACCAAACGGGGGACAGTTTACTGAAACATTCCATTACATTGTGTGACTTCATATGTAGAAAGCAATAAAAATAGAAAAGATTATTGGGTCCAGAAGTAATCAGGGCAAGTGAGTATGGCCTCATGGAGAAGGCAAGGCGTGTTAAGATCTGGTCATACTCATATGTATGAAGAGGCAGAAAAGCTGTGTGTTCAGACACCCTAAGGTCATTCCAAGGTAGAAGCTTTGACATTAATGTTCATCCTCTGCAGCAAATTCTGAATTCCCAGGAACCATTGCCCAGATAATTGTTGGTGAAGGGACAGCTATGAGAAGCCTCCTCAGCCTCCTCCTTCTCATGTTATCAATCTGCCCCTTTCACTGAAATTCCTTAGCATTTGATGGAAGCAGTCTGTACTGTACTCTCCTGCCACGTTGAACTGTTGCCTTGGGATTTTCTTTTCTTCCTAGAGAGACCTATTTCTTTGGTCTCATTAGTGTTTGGTGCAGTCTGTTGACACAGACCATGTCCAGTGAGTATTTAGGCACTCTTGACCTTGGGCCGTCCATAGGCGCACAAAAGCCCTGTGGGGTCTGGAGCCAGAGCGAAAGCCAGTCTGAAGGTGCTGAATCACATAGCTCTGTTTCCTTGTCTCAACTGGACTTTTGGTAAAAGCAAGTGTTCTTAGAAGTGTTCCCTTGCATGATTCTGATCTGGTGTGTGATTTCTGAATAGATTGGAATGGGAAACGTGAAAATACTAAAGACAGACTTTTTCCCCTGGATGCTTCATTGGGGGCTTTCAGTGGTTTCTAATTATGAGCAGCAGTGACACCCAGACCATTTCCCAACATACAAAAGGCACAGGAAATTGAGACACAACCAAGGAGGGAGAGTGGCGGTATAAATAAAATATTTTTTTGCCATAGGGTTTCCCTTACTCCAGATTTGGTAGAATCAGATCATACAGCTGAGAAAGACCCTTGGTTTATTTGGACATGTTGCTAGTAATACATCCTTGCATCAAACTGTTTACTGCATTTTCTTTTCCATGGCAGCAAAAAGAGAAGAAACGCAATTTCATTTGTTTTTATTGTAGATTAATTTTTAAATTTACCATTACTCATCTCTTTCTGTCCTTCCAGGCATCTAAGAAAAAAAATCGTATTTCATAAAAGACAGTTATTTGTATAGGATAAGAAGTATTCATTTCAAAATAATTGAAAGATATGTCTTAACCTTGGTCTTGATGTAAAAGCTAAAGTACACTTTTGATTGTTGGTATCATTTGCTTATAGTTAAATGAAGTTAAGTAGATTCATTCAAGTCAGGATTTGGGGTTTTGCTTTGCATCCTTTGTTCTCAAATACCAATTGAAAATATGTTTTTAATGGTGGAGTGCTAACCCAATTTTTTATAAATCTTCTAGAACCTGTGCCTTACGTCCTTCCCAGCTGCTGTGGATGGCCCTGACTCTCTTAACTACCCTTCCCAGTAGGATGTCACTGAGATCCCTCAAATGGAGCCTTCTGCTGCTGTCTCTCCTGAGTTTCCTTGTGATGTGGTACCTCAGCCTTCCCCACTATAACGTGATAGAGCGTGTGAACTGGATGTACTTCTATGAGTATGAGCCAATTTATAGACAAGACTTTCACTTTACACTTCGAGAGCATTCAAACTGCTCTCATCAAAACCCATTTCTGGTCATCCTAGTGACCTCACACCCCTCAGATGTGAAAGCCAGGCAGGCCATTAGGGTTACTTGGGGTGAAAAAAAGTCTTGGTGGGGATATGAGGTTCTTACATTTTTCTTACTAGGCCAGCAAGCTGAAAGGGAAGACAAAATGTTAGCGTTGTCCTTAGAAGAGGAGCACCTTCTTTATGGTGACATAATACGACAAGATTTTTTAGACACATATAACAACCTGACCTTGAAAACCATTATGGCTTTCAGGTGGGTAACTGAGTTTTGCCCCAATGCCAAGTACATCATGAAGACAGACACTGACGTTTTCATCAATACTGGTAATTTAGTGAAGTATCTTTTAAATTTAAACCACTCAGAGAAGTTTTTCACAGGTTATCCTCTCATTGATAATTACTCCTACAGAGGATTTTACCAGAAAAACCATATTTCATACCAGGAGTATCCTTTCAAGGTGTTCCCTCCCTACTGCAGTGGGCTGGGTTATATAATGTCCAGAGATTTGGTGCCAAGGATCTATGAAATGATGGGTCATGTAAAACCCATCAAGTTCGAAGATGTTTATGTCGGGATCTGTTTGAATTTGTTAAAAGTGGACATTCATATTCCAGAAGACACAAACCTTTTCTTTTTATATAGAATCCATTTGGATGTCTGTCAACTCAGACGTGTGATTGCAGCCCATGGCTTTTCTTCCAAGGAAATCATCACATTTTGGCAGGTTATGCTAAGGAATACCACATGCCATTATTAACTTTACACTCTACCAAAAATCTAGAGAAGGGCAGGATGCTTTGTGGAAAAGTCTTAAAGTTGGTGCTGTGGAGAACTCATGGAAAAGTCAGTGTGCTGGCTCACACTGAACTGAGATCATGGAGAACCCATAGATTGGAGGGCCACACATTACTAGTGATTTATTTTGACAAAATTCAAGTCCCTTAAAAGTGGTATTCAGAGGAATTAAATATCTTATAAAGGAATAAGGTTTTTGCCTGAAAATTAATAGGGCCAAACATTGAACATGTCATTCTATAGACTAGAATTTCCTAAAAGGGTTTTCTTAATTATAAGCTCATTAGTCCGTAACAGCAAAGCAGTGTGTTCTATTTATTGAACAGTTTAGTCACTTAAGGGTTTAGTGTGTATCTTACATGGGTTACCAATTTTTAAAAACTATATAGTTCTGTGTAAAAAAAAAAACTTCACTGACATTATACTGAACAAAATTAATTATATCTGTTTTTGGTCATTCAGAAGGCACTTAAAGATGTTGCGGCATTTTGGAGTTACCAGTTATTATTTAATGTTACTTCAAACTTTCTGGGTGTTTAAAATGTTATTATGGTGGTTTCAATACTGTATAATAGAATAGTGAATCAATTTTTATATTTGAGCTTTGTTCCAGTTACTTCATTGATCAGTTTATTATTGATAGCCCCATTAATGTGAAAGTCATAGTTCATTTATTGAGTATCAGTACTCTCTTGGACTTCATTTTATATTTTACTGTGGTAATGTAAAGAATAATTAAAGCAAGAAAATCTGAGTTATTGTCTTGTTTTTGAAGCTATAGTTCTCAGTGTTCTTAGATATCACTTTATCTGTTTCATTTTTCCCCTGGAACTTAGAAATTATATAGAATGCCAGGCAGTGTATTTCCTTTTAGAAAGGACTCTGAAGGCACAAAAGAAGGGAGAGGACAGAATGTTATGAGAAGAGTGTCCTTTATCAGTATTTGGGTTAGAAAAACAAGACTGAAGATCCAAGTTGCAATGTTAATCTTACCCTGTGTGTTTTCTCATTAACAATCAACTTGTGAATAAAGAGGAAAAAAAAGAAACAAGATGTTGCTGTTATTGTTTGTAATCAAAAAGGGCCTTATACGTAGTCTGAAGTCACGTCTGATTTATGTCCCATGTGCTTTCATAGAAGCACTGATGTATCCTTTGTTGGAAATGCTTAGAGTAGGTTAAAAAGGAGTATTGCCCCATATTCCTGGGATTATACAATTTTCTGTTAGAATTGATTTGAGATAAGTAATCCTTTCTTCTTAATTATAAGAGAGCAAAATATCAAATCCTTTGACAGGAAATAAAAGCTTGAAAGTATGTAGTCAGCTCTTGTAATACTCAGATATTTACAATTCACCTATATGAAAAATCTAACCTAAATTAAAGCTGCCATAATCTGTGGTTCTCTATAACAAGGCTATTTCTTTTTTCCTGGGATCAGACCTGATACAGTTATGATAAAATCAATTAAATGAAATGCTCCATGGAATCAATTTATGCCCTTGGTAATCCCCATTGTGTATAGAAGTCACTTTAAAGACTGATGATTACATTTGATCAGTGTTGCAGATTATATTGAAGCTTGAGAATCTAACTCAGGATTTTTAGAGAGAACTTTTAAAATAAAAAAATAATTTCCTTTCATTCTAAGAAAAGACCTGGGTAGGGAGGACCCAGAGTTTAAAGGATTGTTCCTTCTGAACTAAAGATTCCTAGGAGATCTCTAAAACAATTATGAAAAACAGTTGGGTCATTGTATTTTTCATTTTTACCTGTATGTTTCTTAACCTTTCAGGTAGTAAATATTAGCCCTGTGGTGGCTAACCAAATCAGCAGCCTTTTTAAATTTTAACTCATATAACTAAGTTTATTTTTTTTTCCTTTATTCTGATCATTTTTATTAATTCATAAGTTTCTAATTACATAGTAAGTCAGCTACCACTAGCCTGACTCTTTACTTATAATGTTTTTAGCTTTTTGGTCTTAAAAATATTCGACTTCTTTTGGTGGGGGGCAGTTCTAAAGATTTAACTCATAGCTTCATACATACGAGGCAAGCCTTCTACCACTGTGCTACAATACTAGCCTTCAATATTTTTAAAGCAGTCTTTATCTTAAATACACTGAAGAAGAATTTTATGTTTTTTTTATTTATTTTTTATTGTTGGCTGTTCAAAACATTACATAATTCTTGATATATCATATTTCACACTTTGATTCAAGTGGGTTATGAGCTCCATATAACTAAGTTTAATACTGGAATCTACCCTTACACTGTGCGTCCATCCCAGCTACCACAACCTGGTCATCCCATGGTCTTACCACATACTCTGCTTCACTTGCTGTGAGCACTAAGTCTGTGACCCCTAGCACCTTAGTTAGCTTTTGTTAGATTATGCTGCAGGTGGGCTGGGGATATAGCTCAGTTGGTAGAGTGCTTGTCTCACATGCACAAGGCCCTGGATTCAATCTCCAGCACCCCCGCCCCCCCCCACACACACACACACAAGATTATGCTGCGGGAACATCTAGGTCTCAGGGGTGAGGACCATCATGTTTTCTTTAAACCCACATTGCCTTTCACTGGTTGTGCGTGGTTGACTGAGGTCCTGCTCCCTGTGTCTTCTCGTTCCAGAACACAGGCTGAAAGGCAGCTCCTGCCTGGAACTCATGATTCTCATAGAGGGAAGGAAAAAAGCAGCTGGTGAAATACAGTGGCATATACATCCACTGGCCAAAACAAATTCAATCCTAAACCCAGTGACAGGGATGGAGAAGTGGATTCCTCTCACAGGAAGTAACTGCAGGTCATAGGGGATGAATCTAGTGCATCATTGTAATCTGTACTACTGTGTGAAAAGGAAAGGGGACTCAGGGGCCTGTGGTTTTGTTAGGGTTTGGATCTTAAATGTCCCTGAAACACCTATATACTAAAGTCTTGGTCACCAGCCTGTGGAACTATTGGGAGGTGGTGGAACCTTTAGAAGGCTGGATCTTATGGAAGGAAGTTAGGTCATTGGGAGCATGCCCTTGAAGGGGATATGGGGACCCTGGTCCCTACCCCTCCCTCTGTGTCATGTCCTGGCCACCATGAGGTGAACAGTGCTTTTCTGCTGTGATATTCTGTCTTGCCACAGACTGAAAAGCATTGGAGCCAAGAGACCATGAACTGAAACTGTAGGCTAAAATAAACCTTTCCTCCTTTTAAGTTAATTATCATCTCAAGTATTTTGTCAGAGCAATGGAAAATTAACACATATTTTGAGCTGGCTCAAGTAGAAGTTTTTCTGGCTCACTTGGAATTGATGCTTTGGGGTTTTGCCCTTCTCAGAGAGCTCTGCTTTTCACCCTCCTTAATCTTTCCTTAGTTCTACCCTAAATGGCCTTGGCATTATTGTGTTTCCATCAACTCTCCAGATACACAGCAGGCAGAACTGAGCTATTTATATTGAAAATACTTCTGAGCATGAGGTGGTGATGCAGCTTATTTTCTTGAGGTCTGGTAGGCAATTATTGCAGGATGGAGATAAAAGGATAGGAAGCTGAATATGGAAAATGTGGCAAGCCACATTTGGGGCTCGTGTATCCTATAATCCACTTGGACTTCATATCTTTTACATTAAATCAATTGGATTTTTTGTGAGTCAAAGACCAACTCTCATTGGGACTCCATCACACTCCCTTGCTTGGATTTTCCCATGTGTAGTTAAATTTGTGAGTCCATCAAAATAAATGGCAAATGCTGGTGTGTATTAAGTTATAGGCTTTTTGTTATGAGCCCAAATTTATCTAAAATAAAGATTCGAGAGGTAAATGTGTAATGAGGTCTGAGCTCTGTGTACCCTTATATATAACCAAATCCTTGATCCTTCCCCTCTCATCAATATCCAAATAGAAGTTTTCAGCCCCATGTACTACACTTTAGGAAGTCCATAAGCCACAGTGTGAAGATAAGAGAGTAGGGAAGTGGCTTATGATTCTTGTCAGCCACAGCCTGCCTCTACCACCACCCTTTCCTAGCTATGGCCCTTGTAGCCTGTGGCTCTGTCACCTCTTCTCATACTTCTCTTAGATGATGGCATTGTCAATATCAAATAATTCTAGAGGAAATAAATAATTCATTCTGAGACAGATATACTCGAGTGACCATTGCCCAGGAACATGGATTCAACTTACCCTGAATGATGTGTTTCGCCATGGAAAAGGTGAACTTTTATAGCCACAGAACAAAAGTACCATTACAAAACACTTGGTGGGGGTCTTAGGTAGGTAGACTACAGCAAAGAGGAGAAATCTTTTCTATAGATTTGAGATGTTACAGCATTTTTAGCTTTAGGGTTGGTGGAGGCTACAGGTCTGTTAAGCTTAGTGAAATATTCTCAGAGTTTTACCTAAATAGGAGGATGTTAGGTCAGAGGTTGAAAGCAAATGACTTAAAGGGATTAGGATAGCCAAAGATAATTTTGGCTCTCGAGCTAAAACATTCCATCTCTCCACTGTCAGGATATTCTACTCAGCCAAGGTCAACCAGTCTGCAGAATCTTTAATATAAATGAATTTTCTTTTTGTTTTTTCAGAGAACTTCAGCTTTACTTCACCTACTTTTATTTCCCTCCCAAAGCCTCGCTAATACAAGATTGCTGTGAATTTTAGCATTTTACATAGTTTGAAAATCATAAAGATAATTACTACCTGGGAAATTCAAGATCTTCAAATTCAAAATCTGACATTGCTGCTCCTAGGAACTTGCCAGTTACTTCTTGTGGTAATGGTCTTGAAAGGTAAAACCTCCAGTGAACCCACTGATGTGCTTCTTTGTATAGATCCCACCCATGCTCACTCAGAGCAATCCCCCTGTAATCAACTGAAACTTTCAGACAAAAGATGCTGTGTAACTCCCAAGAACAGGTCAAAAGAAGCTTGCAGCTTGTGGCTCCTCCTTTTGGACTGCATGTTTCCAAAAGAAGTCTAACTTCCCTGAGACGCTGTGCTGCAAGGAAGCCCAGGTCAGCCACATGGAGAGGCCATGTGCGAGGGAGATGCCCAGCCATCCTCCATTGCTCCTGCTGAGGCAGCTGATGCACCAGACATGAAGTGAAGACCTCATCCTGGAGTCTTCAGACAACAAGTTTGCATGAGTCCCTAATTGAGGGCTTCCCAATGGATCCTTATAAACTCACAAAATATTAAGAAATCATAAATTTTGCTTTATGCTACCAATTTTGGGGGTGGTTTGATAAATAGATAATGAAAATATTTCTTATCAAGGAATTGTTTTGTGCCTGGAGCCAAGCCTTCTCTCCCCGCATCTGACACTTCTTTCTACCTGTGCATTCTACCTCTGTTGTGTGTTACCCATAAGGAATTTCCAAAATGTCTCAATTGAACCCTCTGTTTCACTGTTGCCTTTCATACCAGTGGAAGGCAGGGTAGAGGTGAATGGTGCTTATATTCTCTCTGAAAGAAGTCCATTCAAGGCATTTCCCAGATAAAAAGATACTTATCTAAAGATAAATGTTGCCATTCTCTTAAAAGGTTGCAGAAGCTGCTGGGACATTTTAAATGTCACTTGTCTTGCTACATATGCAGAACCTGTACAGAAACAGGCAAGATAAAAACATACCAAAATGTTAACAGGAATTGCCTTTTGAAGCCTTTTTCTATTTTTAAAAAAATATTTTATTGCTTCATTCTCAATAATGAAGATAATTTTTTTAACAACATAAATGTTTGGGCATATTTAGGTAAAGGTAAAAAGAGGGATCAGAGACTGCCGTGGAGAGTTTGAGGCTGTAGTGGGTCAGAGGCTGGGCTTGCCACTGAGCCCCAACCCAGCATGCTGTGTTGTCAGTGGGCTGCCTCCCACAGCAATTAAGCATGTGAACAGTGATCAGCTAGGTAAGACCCCAGGGATGTCTGCTGGTGAGCTTCTGGGGTGCTCCTTCCTAATAAAAAAGACAAAAGAGAAAGATTTCCTTTGGTCAGATGTGATGTCTGTATTCCAACATTTGCAGCAACCTTTTGGATCCTATAGGAGAGCTAAGGTGATGAGTCTAGTCCTTTTTGACAGTGTTAAGCCACCAAAACAAACTTGAGCCCACATACTTCTGGACCCTGAGTATGAAAAGTAATCAATCTGGTAAGCCCAGTGATCTGGGGTTTTTTGTTTGTGTTTTGTTTGTTTCAGTACTTTGGTACTGAGAATTGAACCTACAAAGAGTCTACCTCTGAGCCACAGCCTCAGCCATTTTTAAATTTTTAATCTTGACACAAAACTGTAAATTGTGGAGGCTGGCCTTGAGTTTGTGATCGTCCTGCCTCAGCTTCCTCCTGAGTCCCTGGGGATTACTGGTGTGCACCACCTGGATGAGCCAGCGGTCTGTTACAGTGGAGAGCATCCTTATGATAGGAACATAAGGAATAGTTTCTCTTCCCAGGGGGACTGTTCCAGTAGTGGTGAGTGGGCCGATGTGATAAGAGAGAAATCAAACCGAATTTCAAATGTGGAAGAGAGAAACCAACTGATTTTTGATCTGCAATCTCTAAAGGTCTCAGTAGATACTGCAGGAGGATGGAGCCCAACCCCAGTGAGCAGCCTCTCCCGCACCATGAACTGGAAATTGAAGAAATCAGAAATGGCTCCTGTCACTCCTCCACAAGTGATTGCCTTCCATTTTAGGCAGCAAGGTCTACAGTTACATATACACTGACAGCAGGGAAAAAGAAGAAGCAAAATTCATGGGTTGTAGGCTGTAGCCCTGAAGAGTGTGTTCATCTCTCACCAATGAACCATCACAGTGGGGAGCTATTAGAGCAGGACCACAGGTGGACACAAACAGGGGGACAGGGTTGGGGAAGGGAGAATAGGGTTCCTCCATCTCCATGAAAAAAGATCACTCCACCTCAAGGTAGAGAACATGCCTTGTACTTCCTTCTTAAAACTAAAAAGAACTGACCAGGCATAGTGGTGCACTCCTGTGATCCCAGTTACCCTAGAGGGTGAGGCAGGAGGATCACAAGTTCAAGGCCAACCTGGGCAACTTGGTAAGACCCTGTCTCAGAGGAAAACAAATTAAAAAGGCTGGAGATGTAGGTAGGTGGTAGAGCACCCCTGGGTTCAATCCCCAGGGGGTGTCTGTGAGTGGGAACCTCAGAAAACTTTTCAACTATGGGCATTTCCCAGAGCACAGAGGCACAGTTCTCTGGGTGACCCTAGGTTCATTGTAATACCATTCACATTGTAGTTTTGACCACCCAACCCTTGTGTTTTGCTTAGGTACTAATGGGAAATTTTCCAATGTGGTGAAATCAGCACCTGCACACTAAAGCACCAGAGGGAACCTCAGTAACTGCTCCAAATGAGTAAAACACCAGGAGGGAGGGTTTCAGATCTACCAGGTGGAAAACCCCAGTCAGCCGGCTTCTCTTTTGGTTTAGCATGCTCTGTGTTCTCTTACTTTTCCTTGGCTAAATAAACCCTTTATGCTTATGCTGTATCTCCTGACTGAAATCTTTTTTTCAAGACTAGAAAAGATGGAGGACCCATTGCTTAGTAACCAAGCCAGGTCTTCTCATTTGGGACAAGAGGAGAGGCCAGGGACCATTTGCTTGCCTTTCACAGCTTACTTACTGAATACCACCAGAAAAGGCTTCAGGCCAGATAATAACAGCGTTCACTCAGCCTTCTTCATAAATGAGAAGCAGGAGAGAGTCTATGGGCAATTGACTAGGGCTGTGGACGCAGGTCTTGAAGTGTTTCACTTCCTCCAAGCTGCTATAATCAGATTATTCAAAGTGAAGTTTTTCAAGGTTTCAAAACAAGAATAGTTTAAAAACAGTAAATAGGGGTTAATTTGGTATTCAAAATTTGAGTGAAAATCAATTCTCTTTTAGCTGAATGAATAGTAGGATGAGGTTAACTACTTTCATTATTGGACTTCTTTTCATATGTGTACCTTTAAATTTTCTGCACATTATTTTTCTCCTTTAGTGAACCTTAAGTTATGAACAAAGCACATTTTAAAAGAACATTTTAGTGTGCATGTACAAAAGTGCAATAACAAACAAATCCCATCAATTTGTACAACTATAATGCACCAATTTAAAAAGCGGAAAAAATAAGAGTCGTTTTATATGTAGAAATAAAATTTTATATTTCTCAGCCTTAGATTGAAAGCAAGTAGAGTGGGCAATTATTGTTTTTGTCTGATGAACAACCTCATTTTCTAGAAACATCCACATGGTTAGTACAGTGGCCATCTTAGCTCAATGCGGCCAAGTCACAAAGACTGTGCCCTTTCCTCCCCCAGGATCCCCAGAGCCCTGAAGACAGTACCCTTGAAAGCCAGAATTGGACAGGCAGTCAGTATAAATAGGTAAATCGAGTCAGGTCAGAACTAGGAGGCCAATTTGAGTTGAGTCCAGGAAGTTGGAGACTGCCCCCTGAGGGACTGAAATGTTAATTCCTTCAGAGCCCTTCCTCCACTCTTATCAATATAACCTGCCTCTGGTTCCAACCTGTTCCTAAGGTAACCTGTCCCAGAATTGCCCCTCCCTACACTGAGTTGTAAAAGTTTTTAATTAATGTGTCCAGGGCTGCTCCATCCTGCCTTTACCCCTTGAGCCCACCTGTTTCCCACCTTTGGCCATCCCACTGGACATCGCCTGGGCCTAGTCACACAGGAAGGAGAGAAATAAGGGGAAGAGGGCAGGAGAACAAAGGAAGCCTAGGACATATAAAAATGGCAGAACACCTCAATTCTTGGGACACCAGGATACCCGCTACAGCTCCCTTCTCCCTCCTGGGAGAAGTCTATGTTACCCCTTTTTAAATGAACCCTGCTTTATATGCTCGCCTCAGCGTGCTTCTCTAATGTTATACTTCAACACTTGAGAGAGCAGAACTCATCACCAATAACCGGCCAGCTGTATCACCCTGGCTCACCTGACTACCTGGGTAGGCACAGTCCATCCACATTCCAATTTAGAATTACAACTAAGCAACCCAAACTAAGTCTGGGTAGTCTCTCAAACTAAGGAAATTTTGGTATTATGGTAATAGTTGTGTGTATGTTACTTTGGTAAGCACTCCACCACAGAGCTACATCCTCAGCCCTTTTTTGTGATGCTGGGAATAGAACCCAGGGCCACTCTACCACTAAGCTACATCTCCAACATTTTATTTTTTCTTTTCAACCGGAGTCTCACTAAAATTGCCAATATTGGCCTCAAACTTGCTATCCTCCTGTCTCAGCTTCCCAAGTCACTGGAATTATAGGCATTCACCGCCAGTTACCTTGCCGAGTCCTTGCTTCCCCAAATGCCGAAATATAATACCAGAGAAGCAAGTCAAGGCAAGTGAGGAATGGAAAGTAAAAAGTTTTATTAAAGGATAGCAGAAAAGACTCCCAGGGCCCCAGGAAGAAGGGGATCCCAAAGGTGGAATCCTGGGATGGGGGAAGTCTCGTCCTTTTTATACCTAAGGTTTTCTTTTGTTCTGCTCCATTTCTGTCCTTTATCTTACTTATTTCCCTTTATCCTACATGTGCTAGAGGATGCCGGTGGGAAGGCCAAAAGGTGAAAAATAGGTGGGCCCATCGGAGTCGGGTGGGGAGTAATCCAGGCAGGAAGGGCCCAGGGTAAATTATTAGCGCCTCCCTATCTGCTTCATTTAACAGTTCTTTTTATTATTATTATTATTATTATTATTATTATTATTATTATTATTATATTTTTTAATTAACAGTTCTTTAGGATGGCCAGAGTCTTGGGAACATTAACATTTCAATCTCCCAGGTCTAGTTTCTGATTTCCTGGACACAGATCAGACTTCATTTTTCTCTATTAAGCTCGATATCAGATCCCATTTACCTAGCTACACTAACTACCTATCTTTAAATATGGCTTCAGTTTTAGGGTTCTAAACTAAACTAAGCAGAAGAAACATAAATGTCCCATAAGCCTCTTCCCCCCAACACACACACAGTACTCCCTCTTTCATTATTGTCCTTTCCCTTCTCCTTCCCCTACCCCCTCCCATGGTGACACTTTTCACCTGTCTGAAGAGACCCGGCCCTTAAACTCAGCCCCTAAACTCCACTAGGCCAACCTGCTAACAGTAATAACAATTTAGTTGACCTAAGCCCTCCTGCCTCTAGTGACCTATATAGGTATTGTTCTCCTCTCCAGCACACACAATTTCCCTGGCCCTCACTCTTTTGCCCCAGAGCGTCCCCCACCTTCCCAATAAAACTCCTTTTGGTGCCTTATCCTTGTTCTGTGGTTCCTGGCCTCGCGCCCTTTTCTGCTTTATAGTTATCAACATCCTGCACCAAAATGGAACACATATTACACCTGAAAAACCCACACCGACACATCATTATCACTCAGAGTCCAGATTTGATTCTTGGTGAACTTTTTACTAGCGCCCCTGATGAACCCAGACTAATTCCATCTTAAGATTGGGAGCCATCGCATCACAAAGTCATGAAAAGTTAATTTCTGTTTTATTATAAATTACTGCGATTTCTAAACTTGCTTGGAATGCCTGCCCGAGCCTTGAACTCACCCATGCCTGGCTTTCCCTGACCAGATAACAACCTTCTCTGAAACTTCAGCGGTGCCTCATAAATTCTGGTGTTGGGATCTAAATTTACTCCCTAACTTGAAATGTTGAACCATTTAGATCATTAACCTACACTCTGCCTTTGTATTATGCTTGTCAAAATCCTCTTATCTATAAGTTCTCAAGACAGCCCCCTTTTGCAACTTTTTGTGCTATAAAACTATTCTAGAGAGCTGAGGTGCTGTGCTCTTCTGGCCCAAGGGTTTCCAGAGAGACAGTCCTGGCCAGAATCACAAGCTTGCTTTAATTTGATTTAAAATTGGAATGGGTGGTCTTTTCTTTGCATTGTGGTTTAACACCCCAGGCTAAGTCTGGACACTTGTTCCCCCAAAACACATCAGGTCTGGACACTTGTTCCCCAAAAACCAATGGGAAAGTAATGGTGAAAAACAGGAAAGGAGCTGTAATAAGTGTAGCAACACCAGATACGCAAGGGGATCCGTGCCCTTAGCCTTGTCTTCCAGGGGCTGACAATGACCTTGAGGTTTAATAGAAGGAAAAGTAAGGTCAAGAGTTGGGGGTTTGCATAGCTGGATGCTTTTTCACACTTGCCAAACCAAGTGATCTTGCTCAGGTGTGGCCTGTTCCATCATTCTCTCAGAACTGATCAGGCAGGACCTTCTTGGCATAGGAAAGTTGCTGTTGCCTTAAGCACAGTGTTGATTCTTTTCACAAGTTTTCTCTGCCAGACCTGTTATTCCTGAAATCTAAGGTGATTAAAAGATGGAAATGGCTTAGAAGAACTTAGAAGGAGGAAAAAAATAGACAAAACTGAAATAGAAAGTTGAGGGTACAGAAAAAGAATGTATCGAAAGAAAAGCTCCTCTGAGAGCTGGGATGGTAGCTCAGTTGGTAGAGCGCTCACCTTAGCACATGTGAGGCACTGGGTTCTATCCTCAGCACCACATGAAAATAAAATAAAGGTATTGTGTCCATCTACTATAAAAAAGAGAGAAAGAAAAAGAAAAGTACCTCTGAGTCATTGGAATTCAGGAAATTCCTATGAAACTTTATGAAACAAACATTGATGAGCAACCCAGTACCTGTCCTTAGCACCAGCCTACCTGCCATCGCCCAGGCTGTTTTCTTTACCAGGAATGTGTTTTGTTTTTTCTGGCTCTCCATTTCCTGCCCTTGGCCCATGTCCTTGCTTGCAAAAAGGAACTTGGAGCCAATGCACAAGCCTGGGGAAAACTAGATTGAAATTGAAATTGCTCTGCCCTGGGTTCACTCTAGTCCAGCCCCTAACTATTGTCCCTCTATGCACATTAGCACCACATACCGGGGTTGCTGTCTCTACCTTGAGAGATAGCCCACATTCTCCCTTGAATGTGTATTCCTTGATTTATCCCCAAAGCTTCTCACTCTCAAGATAAGCTCCATTCTCCCTTGAATGTATATTTCTAATTTTACCCCCAAAGATGTTTCTCCCTTGAGATAGCCTGCCCTTGAATGTATATCTGCTCTCCTACATAAATCTATGTCTCTGCCAAAGATCCCACTTGTCCTGAATTGAGATCCCTCTCTCCAGGAACTCTAGTTCTAAATGATGATTGAAAACAGAGTGGAAGACTTGATGAAGAGGACACGATAAAGTGACAAAACAAGTCTGAGAGGCAAGATGGAATCTAGATGGAGTTCAGGTCGGTGACTGGGGCCTCCTTCAGACTCTCAGTGGAGGCTGAGACTGCAATCACTGGAGAAAGCTTCAGAGCTGGGGTCTTGGGCTCATGGAAGTGGAGTTTTACTGATAGAAACAGAGAAAATGCTCATGTTCAGACTGACCCTTAGTCAAGTGCAGCTCTCCTTTTCCACTGCTGGTGAGCCTGAGTACTTCACAGACTTTGTAGGTGATAGCAGTATTTCCACAGATGCCAACCCCAGTGTGACCTCCCACCAGGGGGGCTGGATATGAATCAGAAGGATAAAGGGCAGGGTTGCCTCTATAGCTAGTATTACAAAGTCTTGATGGAAGACCCAGAATCTTCAGGAGATTCATGTTTTCAAACCCAGGGCTCCCCAACCTCTGCCCCATAACTAGCATACCAGCCTTCTCCATCCTGCCCATTGTTTCTCAGGTGCTCCAGACTCTTGCCCAGCCTACCTGCCATTGCCCAGGCTGTTTCCTTTACCAGGAATGTGTTTTGCTTTTTCTGAATCTCCATTTCCTCATCGAAAAAGAGAAAAAGTAATTGTCACTCTTTTCTAAAAGTGAATTGATTATTTAAAGGTGCTGAGGCTATTATCTTGGAGAAGAGAAGTCCCCAGGGCAGAGAAAGCAGCCCTAACTAGAAAGATCTGGAAGCCAGAACGAAGAGCAGTAAAAGGAGTCAGGGACAGAGATTTCAGCAAAGGATCAGAGAAAATCAGAGATAGAGCTGGCTGCTTCAGGAAACAGTGAATTCCTAATCCTAAAGGAAAGTGTAGAAGCTGGAGTTCTTTGGTAAAAAGGTTCAGGAGTTGAGAGTTAAATGGTTTGGAGTTGGAAACTGTAGCTCTGAGAGGGATGTTTGCATCAGCTTTGGAGTCTTACAGATCTCAGTTCCCTTCCTAGCTCTACCTCCCACTAGTGAGGTTACTCTTCTCTCTGAGCCTCATTTAGAAGTGGCAAGGAGATGGTTAAGAGTGTCCACATTGTAGAAGTTTTATGAAGCTTCACTGAAGCAGTAAACATAATGGAACCAGCAGGCAGTAGGTGCCCAGCAATTGGGAAATGTCAGGAGATCTCCCCTTAGTTCTAAATGATGATTGAAAACAGAATGGAGGACATGATGAAGAGGACTTTGCTGCTGCTCCTAGAACCAGAGTCTGGAAAGGCCACCAGCAGTTAAGAAGACAGAGGTTGGAAGCACATAGTGCATTCTAAGCAGAGGAGCATGAGGAAAAAAATAAATGGGCTATACATATATTTTTTTTCTGAATTTTCTAATTCTGTTCCATAACCCTTTTTAAGTCTATCTTTATATCAGTGCCACCTTGTCTTGATCACTTTGGCTTCTAGTAAATCTTGAAGTCAGATAATATAGGTCCTCTAACTGTTCTTGTTTGCAGAGTTGATTTGAATGTTACAAGTTAGTGTACAATTTGCAATCAGCTTTTACATTTCTACAAAAGAGTCTTCTAGGCATTTGATTGGGATTGCATTAAAGGTAAAAACTGAGGAAAGGATTTTTTAAAAATATTGTATCTTCTAATTTATGAATATCATCTATTTATTCAGGACTTATTTAATATCTTTCAGCAATATTCATAAAATTTCAATATAACTGTCTTGCACATTTTTCAAATTATTCCTAAGTATTTTACATTTTTGATGATATTATAAATGATATTTTTGAACTAAAGGGAGCTCTATCTCTCTGCTTTCTGGCTGCCAGAACATTTCCATCACCCTAAAAGTTTCCAAATGCTACTTTCCAATCGATTCCTAACTCAACTTCACCCCACTGCAGAGCAACCACTACAGTTCTCTTTTACATCTTATGCCAGTGTATTCATTCACTATGTATTTATTTTTTTAAGCCTTTCTTTTCTGATCTAACATAATTTATTTCTTTTGTACATCAGAAATTTATTTATTTTTTATTCTTGGCTCTCATTTCATTTTATGAGCAAGCACTTCATTATTCCATTTGGACTGCTTCCAATTCGGGGGTATTATGAATGAGATTGCTATGAAAGTCTTTGTTCCAGTTGTTTTGTAGACTTATGTTATCATGTCCCTTGTGTAAATACCTAGCAATGGAATTACTGGGCTGTGGATAAATGTGTATTTAACTGTATTACCAAATGTCAAACAGTTTTCAAAAGTGTTTGTACCATTGTACATCCCTACAACTTTTTTTTTTCTTTTATGTTTCTTTCATTATTTTTGTGTCCAGCCTAGAAAACTTTACCTACTCTCAAGTCTGGGAAATCTTCTATATTTTCTTCTAGAAGTGCTATGATTATAATTTTTACCTTTAGGTCTATGATCCATCTGAAATTAAATTTTAATTCTGGTTGAGAAGGAGCTTGAAATTCATTTCTCCACACAAATACCCAGTTGCTCGAGCAACATTTTTAAAAAAGACTTTCCCCATTGAGGAGTGTTTAGTACATTTATATCTAGTGTAATTATTAATATGATTGAGTTTAAGTGAATCACCCTGTTAATAATTTTCATTTTGAACATTTGTGGCTCTTTCTTGACTTCTTTTTTTTTTTTTTTTTTTTGAGATGGGTATTACCGGGGACTGAACTCAAGCACTCTCGACCACTGAACCACATACCCAGCCCTATTTTGTACTTTATTTAGAGACAGGGTCTCACTGAGTTGCTTAGTGCCTTGCTTTTGCTGAGGCAGGCTTTGAACTCATGATCCAATTACCTCAGCCTCCCAAGCCACTGGGATTACTGGCGTGCACCATTGGGCCTGGCAGATCACAGTAATCTTTACAACAAAAATCAGTCTTTTGAACACAACTTTAAATGAGCTGAAATCTAGCCTATTTTGGAACCATTCTAACATGGAGTAAGGTGAGAGGCAGAGCCTTATCTCAGGTAAGGTAGGCTCTTCACAAATAACACAATACAATATTACATCTGAAACATGAATCAAAGAAAGGCTAAGAGAGCTTTCAACTTTCTTTTTATGGAAAAAGTGGCAGAACATTTCCATGTTTTATAATGTCATCTTTAAACAGATTGGGCTTTCATTATCTTCCCCAAAATGCATTTAAATTCAAATTCCAGAGTGAAGAGTAAGAAAAAATTATACATATAACTTATTGACAACAGGTTACTTTATCCAGTTATAAAACAATCAACTGAAATTAATAAACACAAGCCATATTTGTTATTTCTATACAAATTCAAGACTTTTAGATAATTTTAGTGTGGAGAACATCAACTTGGCAAAGTGCTATCCTAAGCTTTACATTTAACTAAGTTTAACTTTTTTAAAGTACAATTTAGAATCTAGAGTGTACGGCAACAACAATCACTGGTCTGCATGGGTTAACAAATAATCAAAGGAGAGCCTTTAATCTCTTATGCATTTAGGAAACTGTTAATAGTCAGACATTAACTGAGTCAAGACAAACAGATATAAGACAGGTCTTCAAATGACAGTGTGGCTCTTTCATTTCAGATATAATGTATGAAAGAGAGCACTTATTAGGTATCTTGCTCATAAACTTTCATTTTATAGACTTTTGTATAACACTTAGACAAGGCTTAGACAAATATAGTTCTCAAATGCAGACACATACCTAGTTGCATATATTTAGGATGCCAACTATATTGTTATAACCTAAATAACAGTTGTTTGCTTAACCAGTTACAAAGCAATCACTTAAGATTTTAAAACACGTACAAACCCTAATTCTTTTAAGACTTAGTTTCCCCAAGTAATAAAACCTAACAAATACAAGAAAATTATCTTGGTAGATATGAGCATATCAATGTTTCAATTTCTGTTTTTTATCAGTGCATTAAAATTCAAGTAACTTTAGCTGACAGTGCTAATTATAGTCAATTTAACCACAAACACAAACTTTTTGAGATTTACCTTCCACAAAGTTTCTGTGACTTACTTAAACATTCAAAACTTCTTTATATTCTTAGTTTTGTCCTCTTTCATCTTGGACTTTAGTACAAGAATATGACTTTACCAGACAAAACACTTTCAATTCCGGAAACACTTTTTTACATTCTAATTTTCCATACTAAAATATATTTCCATACCTATAACTTTCTTGTATTTTTTTTTCTAGTTTTAGACCCTTTCTTAAATTCATATTCTGAAACAGCCCTTATGAATGTTTTCTGTGCATTTAATTTACGCAACAAATTTCATCCCAGGAGAGGGTTGGACAATTCAGCATATAGAGAAACTGTGTCTTAATCTTTTGTCTCCTAGGTTGCATTCAAGCAGTGGGAGCACAGGATATTTTTGAGCTTGACCTATCTCTGTTATCATTATCGCAATGTCATCAACTTTAAGTGAGTTCCCCACAATCAATTATATCCAGAGGCTCCTTTTGGGCCTTTAAAAAAATAGTAGGCATATTGATATGCAATGGATGAGGTCTTTTCCATCTTTCTCTTCAGGCTTCCTTGAAGATCCCTTTACAGAGGCTGCCTACAAAACACAGGTTGGCCATAGTTTCTGTCTTTTCCTTTTCTGGGTGCAGATATTTATTCTGCCATTTTTTCCAGGCATTTAGTTTGATGGGATGCTGTTTTAGCAAGAATTGTTTTGCCCCAGTGATGAATATCCCTTGGCCAAATTGGGTGTACTGTCAGATCTTAAAAGGGGAGATTATTCCTGTCCCCAGCTCATAAACTGACAGTGCTGGAACCACAGTCTTTGTGGCCAGAAGCCTCAGGGACAAGAGGGGCTGACAGGCAGAACAGAGGCCAGTTTTCTACAGCCCAGAAAGCTTTTCTGGGATTTTTTTTCCAGTTTAGGGCTAGTGTCCTTGACCCACAGTGAGATGATCTGTGGCTGCCTGGGGCCAGGCTGCAAAACCGTGCTGGGAGTGCCAGTGCTGGATTTAAGTCTTTTTTAAGCTCTTTCTTCTGGTGTCCTGCTACCCTTGCACATCAGAGGCAGTGCCTTTTGGCACCTTCACATTTGTTCCTCATGGTTCATACCCCTTATAATGAAACCACATAAATGCCTGTACACACAGAATCTGTTTCATATACTTTAACCCTGACAGACCAATTTTAACATTAAGATTGTACAGTAGTCCAGAAAAAAAAATCATTCAAAAGCCAGATTGTATTAGAGTAAACCCTCTTTTTCATAGAGAGGCTATACCTATAAGAGACCCATGCAGCCAATATCTCTCTGCTCAAGAGACTTCTGGTAAGATCAATGTACCTTGGCCCGTTTCTTAAAAGAGGCAGTAACAGATACAAACAAAACAAAAACATGACAATCAGAGGGAATTCTCAAGTCACAGCTGATAGGTAGGAATCTTTAAAACAGATAGACCAGATAGGGGAAAATCCCATGTTCCCAAATAGGTTGGCTTCATAGTTTAGCTATTGTGAATTGAGCTGCTATGAATATTGATGTGGCTGCATCACTGTAGTATGCTGCTTTTAAATCCTTTGGGTATAAACCAAGGAGTGGAATAGCTGGATCAAATGGTGGTTCCATTCCAAGTTTTCTGAGAAATCTCCATACTGCTTTCCACAGTGGTTGCACCAATTTTGATCTCTCCTTAAGGTCTGTAAGTCTGTCCTCAGGTGACCCAGGCCTCAGGGGAGCTCCATGTTGCCCCAGAGTTGAACTGAGTGTGGCTCTGGTTTTGGATGCAGATTGCTTACCCTGAATGGGGAACGGGGCTTTACCATGGTTACTGGCTGCTTGTTTCTGGTCACTTTCTGCAGCCTGGTTTCCCTGAACTTTTCTGAGCCTGGCATCCTGTATCAAGGTAAGGCCTCAGACCCCTGGGAGAAGTAGGTGGCACCCCAAGGGCTGATGCCTACAGGGGGGATTTCTAAAGTGCTAACCCCACCTATGGCTCAGAATCCCTTCTTTCCATGTCATCATTACTTAGGCCCTGGCACTTCATTTTCCAGCCACTGAGGCAAGAAGAAACAGAATCCTGGAGGGTTTCTAGTTACTTCAGAAGGGAGGACCAGGCAAGCTGGCAAGAGGGGCCAGCAGTCTCTTCCAAACCACACGGTTTATTTTTCCTCCTGCTATTTCACACATAACTTCAAATACTAATCACTATTCCAAAGGGGGAGCTCTATAGAGAGCTCTTATGGCTGGAAACCCCCTTTTCTTTGACTGCCAGCCCTTTGGAGTGGTCAGCTTACTCTACAAGGACTAGGATTCCCCTACCCACCTCCTCCCCATCCTTCTTGTTGCCCAGTGATGCTGATCAGGGCAGCCCCATGATGGAAGGGCCTCTTACCACTGCCCAAACTTTTTCCCATGCCAGGCTCCCTGAGGCAGCATATGTGCCCTGGATATATCAAAGGGCCTTTCAAATGCCCTGGTGTCCCCATTGCTCCTTCCACTGCCCACCCAGGACCTTCCACTGTGGATGTTGTAACATCTGTGAGGAGGTGAGTACTCCTCCTCCCTCTCCACTCACCAACCCATCACAGGGCATCTGGCCAGGACCAGGAGGCTCAAAGTATAAGTGGGCCAGGGGTAGGCATGAGACCATCTTCCCAGACTGTCAAAAGTGGCTCCCAGCCCCTCTTGGTCACTTAAATCTGCTATTGCCTCTCTGCACCTGACCTGAGAGGCTGGCCCTGTTTGCACAGGTGCTGACATGCAAAGGGCAGAGTCAGGGGGAGGAAAGGCAGTGCCTGTCCCACTCCTAATTTGCTGATACTAGATACCCAAACTCTTAGTCCAGCTGCTGCCCTGTTCTGGGGATCTTTGCCTGTCTTCATCTGGGTGTCCAAGTTGGAGTGTTTCCTGGATTCTGAGTGCTCTTCTCTCATGTATACACACTGCACAGGTTTCCAAGTGCAAAAAGCTGGCTGGGCCAGGGAAATCTTTTCATCTTTATCCAGTATCTGACAAAATAGAGACCCAGAGTTATTCTATATCCTCCTACAAGTGACACAAGGCAGGTCTTGTCTATAAAGACCTCACTCATGCACATTACCTGATAAAGCTATAGAGTCCTAACTGTGCTCTAACAATGGAAAGTGCCAGGTTGTCCCTGAGATGGAACCCTCTTGTAGAGCAGGTGGCCTAGAGGGCAGTGTTGTGGAAGGCCCAAGTATTGGGGGAGTATGGAGGCCAGATAGACTCTCCAGGCTTGTCCTCTCTGCTAGGAGTTTGACCACCACTGTAGGTGGGTGAACAAGTGCGAGGGGCATAGTAACATCCAGCTCTTCCTGCTGCTGCTCATGTCCCCTTGCCTGTACCTGGGTGCCCTGCTGGTGATGTGCACCATCTTCCTTGTGAGCACCAGCGAGATGCCATTTTCCTTGGACAAGGCCATGGCATATCCATACAGTCTCAAGGAGAGTCTTCTCATTGTTCCTACAGTGGGAACAGCAGGGGTTGTGGGGAGAGAGGGGTGGAGAGCTAAGGGGTGAGGTAACCGAGGGCTGGACTGATGTGGGCGGGGCTAGAGGGAAAAGCCCTTTGGAAGGACCTGTCAAGGACATGTTGAAGGTGAGTGGTGTCGGGGAGATAGGCCGAGTTGGATGCACTGTCTAGTTGAGAATCTAGCGGGGCCACAGAGAGGGGTAATCAAGGTAGAAAAGGGACAGGCAGGAGGATAGCGTGGTGGACTGAGGTTTCCCTTGGGTGTACTGGACCAACAGTCCAGTTCAGGGAGGAAGAGTAAGTGGGCGGGGCCACATGGGGCAGGCGCAGGGAGGACGGAGTTGGGTCAGGACACAGGGCCAGTGAGCCAGCAGCTTGGCTTCTTAGCCTGCTCACAGCTTCATAGTGGCTGTCCCGGCCACAGGCGCCCTGTTGCCACTCACTTTGGGACTGCTGATCCAGACTGTAGCAATGAGCACCGCCAAGCGCTCCTATGAAGGCCAGGTAAGTGGGGCCCAGTGCATGTGCTGGGATACCCGGCTGTGCAGAGGCATCTTGCACCTCTGCCACCTGTGCTTTCTCCACTGCCCTTGGCCTTGATGTTGGGTGCCTCATTAGTCCTTCCAGACCCATCTCTTAAGATGCAGCTCAGATCTCTCCTCCCCCTGGAGCTCGCTGGTCATTCTCCCTCCTGGGTGCTTTGCTTCCAGAGCCTACTGTGTGCTGGGCTGCGTGTTATTTGAGAGATGGGTATAGAGGTGAGTAAGTACATCCTGCGCTTGTGTTGATAAGCAACCTGAGATCAGAATAACACCCGCAGACACCCAGGCACATTCTGAGAGGGACAGTTCTGAGTGGTGTAGCACACTGGAAGAAACTGAGAGTTTGGTGAGGCCTGCATTGTAGAATAGGACATGTCACTCCTACACGCCCTGGTGTGATTGTGGAGAGGCCAGAGGACAGGAGGGCATTGCCTGTGAGAGGCACACCTGTGCAAAAAGGCATAGAAACCCAGAAAGTAGAATGTTAAGGGAATGATGAGGATATGGCTCTAATTCAAGCATGAGGTGGCATAGGCAATGAAGGTAACCCCATGGAGGGGTCAAGATTTAAAAGGCCCAGAAAGTCAAGCATGGAATTTAGTTGGTATGAAGTAAAAACCTGGGAGCCATGGTAGGATTTTTTTTTAAATTCGTTTATTGAAGAATAATTTACACACAGTGATATTCACCATTTTTTTTTTTTTTTGTCTGTGGTTAAGGATTCTGACCAATGGATACCATCCTGCACTCTCCACCATGATCAAGGTTAAACCAGTTTCATTACCTCAGAAAATCCTTTCATCATCTTCTGTTGTCAAGTTCTTTCCTTATGTCCTTCTGGTTTTTCTTTTTCCAGAATCAAGTATAAATGGATTCTTTGCCTTTTTAATCTGGTTTCATTCATTTAGTACAGCACATTTGAGATTCATCCTTGTGTGGTTCCCATCAGTAGTTTATTTCCTTTTACTGCTGTGTAGTATTGTATGGAGGCCCTACAGATTATTTATACATTCACCAATTGAAGGATTGTTCATTGTATCTAGTTTTTCTCAGGGTTTTTGTTTTGTTTGTACCAGGGATTGAATACAGGGGCGCTTAATCACTGAGATACATCCCCAGTTCCCCATGCCCCTTTCAGTTTTTCTTTAACTTTTTTTTTTTTCTTTTTGAGTCAGGGTCTCATTAAGTTGCTTAGGGCCTCGCTAAGTTGCTAAGGCTGGCTTTGAACTTGCAATTCTCCAGCCTCGGCCTCCTGACCTGCTAGCATTCAGGCATGGGCCACTGTGCCTAGCTAGTTTTTCACAGTTATAAATAAAACTGCTACAGACATTGGTGTACAGGCATGTGAACATTAAGTTTTCTTTTCTGTTGGGTAAATTCTTAAGGGTGGCATTGCTGAGTCACTTTTCCTATAAAGTGTGGAACTTTATAGGATATTTCCAAATTTGTCTTCCAAAACCATTCCTAATTTCTACCAGCAATACATGAGAATTCCAGTTGCTCCACATCCTCACCAACATTTGACACTGTCATCTGTTATTTTGTTTTCTCTTTTCATTGTAGCCTAATAAATGAGTAGTGGCATCTCATTAAGGCTCCAGGTTGTGTTTTCCTAATGAGTAATGATGTTGAGCATATTTGCATGTCTTTTGGGCCATGGGTATGTCTTTGGTAAAGTGTTTGCTTCAATCTTTTGCCCATTTAAAAAAAATGGCTTGTTTCCTTACTAAGTTTTAAGAGTTCTTTATACTGGATTCAGATTATGTTTTGTGAATCTTTTCTTACAATCTATGGCTTGTTACCTCATTTTCTTCTTAGCATCTCAGTGTTGTTGTTTCTCCAGTACTGGGGATTGAATCGGGGTGCTCTACCACTGAGCGTTGTTGTTCATTCTACGTGGAAAATTATGTGATAAACAGTTTCATTACCTTCTTTCCAATCCCAATTGCCCTGGGATTCCTTTAGTATGACAATCACTTGGCTAAAGGCTCTTTCAGGAAGACTGGTGGGCAGCATCAATGGGGGAGGGGGAAGCTGCAGACCCTGAGACAGCTGAACAGACAGAGGAGCCTCTCTGCTCATCACCTCCCGTCCTTTTAGTCACCACCCCACCACTGCCATATCTGGTGCCCCTCCCACCCTTGACTCCTGTGCTTGGCCCTTATCCATCAGCCCTGTGGTCTGCCTGTCTTCTCCTCTCTCCAGCTTCACTCCATCATTGAGTTTGCCTGGCAGCCTTTTCCCTTCCTCCATCCTGTGGTTCTTCCAGCCCCAGGTCATGCCATAGGCCATTGTCCTTCTTCCTCTGCTCAGAATAAGGCCCTCCGAGTCCAGGATCCCCAGTCTCAGGGGACCTAAATGTGGTCTGCCCTCTGGGATTCACCAGACAGGGCTTCTTTCCATTACTTGTCATTCCCTCCCTACTCCGTTCCTCCCTGCAACTTCTCCTGGAGCCACTTGCTTGGTAGTTGGTAGCAAGGACTCTAGAGCCAGACCACATAAGTCCAAATCACAGCTCTACAACACACCAGCAGGGAGACCTGGGCTATGCTACTTAACCACCTGGGCCCTGAGTTTCCCTACTGGTAGAAGAGGGAAATGTGGGTTAATTCACAAAAAATACATAGAACAGTGGCTGGTACCAGAAAGTGCCCTATGTGCTGTTGTTACTAGTACTACCATTTCTTCCCATAGTCATGTACACATTTTTGTTCCTCATCTTAAAAGCCAAGTCCCGCCCTCAGTGTTCCAAGCCTCCACTCCACCTGTTGTACCCTCTGTGCCTTATTCCATGAAAGAGTTGACCATGCTCAAGAGCTATAACCCTTTACTTCCTGGCCCCTGTCAGCTCAGCTGCAGCCCTTGCCTTTGCTGTCATGATGATGCTCTCAACAAGCCCAAAGCCAGCAGACAGTTTTCAGGCTACTCTTTCTGGACTAGACACAGCCTCTGAAACTGGAAGTAGCTGAAATAGCCCTCTTGCATGCTTAACACTTAATTCTCTCGGCTTCTCCTCTGCATGTACCTGGGTGCTATGAGCTGCATTGCCTACTCTTTTCCCATGATACCCTCTTTTTTTGCTACCCTGGCCACTCCACACAGTGCTCAGGGCCTTGTGTTGCTGCAGGCCTCACGACCCTAAAAGTAGGCTGGCCATACTCTTTGCAGTGTGCTTTCAACCCCCAGTGCAATGACAAGACTTTATCTTTTTGCTAATTGAATCCAGGGGCACTTTAACACTGAGCTATATCCCCAGTCCTTTCTATGTTTTTATTTTAAAACAGGGTCTCACTAAATTGCTAAGGCTGGTCTTGAACTTGCCTTCCTCCTGCCTCCCAAGTCTCTATGATTTCAGATGTGTTCCACTATGCCCGGCTTGACTGAGGCATCTTTGATGCCCTGAAATATTTCTGGCTGGGGCTGTATCTGAGTGGTAGAGTGTGTGCTTAGCATGTGCAAGACCCTGGGTTCTTCAGTCCTCAGCACACAAAGAAAAGAAATCTGAATAAAGAAGGGAAACAACAACAACAACAAAAGAATCATTTGTGGATAGAAGGAAATAGAGCAAGGAATAGAGATAAGCCTGAAGCCCTGATCCCCCTGGCATAAGAGGAAGAAGGAAAGGCAGCAGGAAGTTGGGCAGAAGATGAGGCAAGAAGAAGATGCCATTTAATTTTGGTCCTGTGGAATGTGAGGGTGTTTGAGACACAGAACTGGAGCCAGAACCCCAGGGGTGGAGTTAGTGAGAGAAGCTGATCTGGGTGCTTCAGAGCTACTGGATCCTATTTGTGTCTGACAGGATTCCATGTGGGGAAAGGAAAGTATTCAAATTTACTGCTCAGTTCTTAAAAATTTATTCATTATCATTCCTTTAAGGATTTTCCATACCAGATGTACAATCAACATTTTCTATACTTTATAACACCTAATCAAAAATTCTTTCTCCAAATTTAAGAATTCTGCATTTTTTTTAATGCTCTGCTGTTAATTACTTGATTTTTTTCTGGTACTAGGGATTGAACCCAGGGGTGTTTTACCACTGAAGCTGCATACCCAATCCTTTACTGCTTTGTGTATTGAAGTGTCGCCATACATGACTAAACAAGTCAGGGTCACTCCAAGTGAATTTGGGGAATAAATAAAGACACAGATGCAGAAAAGTACCTTTTCTTTGGGTACAGTGACTGCTCTTCAACTGCAGCTCCCACAAGAGGGGCAAGGCAGGCAAGAAAGAGAGTGAGGAGCACGAGTTGAACCCCTTTATTGGGGAGAAGCCATTCAAATGAGGCAAGGGGTAGGATTACTTACTGCACTCCTAATGTGAGTGTATGGCTGTGAGTGTAACTTAACCCCCTATGGGTGATGCCTACACCTGGAACCACGCCTCATTATCCGAGTGGAGTAACACCCAAATTATTGGGACCTGGTATTGCCATGCCAGGCTGAAACAATAATTGGTCAGAACCTGGTGCATCAGGACTTAAAGGCATCTGCATCCAGGGCAGCTGCCGACACTGAGGGCCTTCAGCCCAGATTTTCCTGTGCCATATGATTGTTGACTAGGAAATATGATTGGGCATCCCCTCTGCTACTGCCCTCCCTGATAGAGAAATTTAATGAAGGCACATTTTTAGAAGAAAATGAGAGGTGGGAAAGTGAATTAATTGGGAGTGGGTGTCTTTGGAGCAGTTGTGAAGTAGCATAAGGAAGATATTATATGGTATCTAGAAGGAGGACATGGGGGGACATGTGTGGCCAGTGGAGACAGGACAGGCATGCTACAAAAGGAGGTACAAGGTGATGAGGGAGCCCTGAGAAGGCAGGATCTTGCCCCAGGCCTACGCAGACAAGATATGCTGTGTTCCCCTATGTGTAGTGAGCTGGCTGCAAAATACAGCGAAAAATCATATGCCAGAAATAATTTTGAAATGTGAGAGCAGGACGGCTCTGTGACCTTAAGGGTCCTGCATCCACACTGGAAGGAGAGAGAGAGTGAGCCCACGTATTTATTTTTATGTGGAGGATACACAAAGGCTTCTCCACACAATATTCTTCACCAAATAAGGCAGGGGGTGGGCTGTCCAAGCCCTGTGGGTGGAGCTACAGAGTAGCCTCTAAAGCCAAGAGAAGACTGAGGTCACATGCTTTGCATAATAAGCCAAAAATAGCTTGCAATGCCAGACCAAAATCTCTTTGGCTTCAAGGCTGAGTAGAGGCTATGCAAATAGCTCAGTGGTGGCCCCCTACAGCAGGAGGGGTGGGTGCAGTGTCAGCAGTGTCTGGGGAGAGCTGATCACAAGTGGGTTGAGGGAGGACACACTTCCTAGGAGCTTGAGAAGGCAGGAGGCCCAGGGTCACTCTTGGGTTTCCCTAGACTTGGAGTTTTGCTCCAGACCTGGGTGGAGTCCTGGCTAACTGGCCAACTTAGGGACAGTCATTGGGAGTTGGATGTGCCCAGTCCTGCTGGTTCTGAGCTCCTCTTCCCATCCCCATCACTCTCCAGGGACAGTTCCTTCAGGGGGACAACCCCTTAGACCAGGGCTCTGCCAGGAACTGTTACATCACACTCTGTGCACCACTGGGACCCAAGTAAATTGGTAAACCAGAGGCTCCAGTGGTGGACCCTGGGGCTGGTGGGGTGGGGTGAAGCTGGATCCTCTTCCTTGGTCTCTTACACCAGCACCCAGGCCCTGACACTCACTGTTACTTTCCTTTGGGGTTTTCTCCAGGGCACTCTGGGAACCCCTGGGAACTGCCCTCTTCTTTCCTTTCTAGGTTCTTACCCCAAGAAATGAGGTAGAGGGGAACTGCAGCCTGGATGAGACTCCTGGATGAGAACACTGGGCTCTGTGCTTTCCAAGCTGAGGGGTGAGGGTTGTCAGGAGACCAGCCTAAGGTGGGTAGTGATTCCTTACATTTGGCCTGTTGCTCCCCAGGTACATGTCAGAAGCTGTGTGGCTCCAGAGGGAGGAGGGACTGAATGGGATCCAATGGAGGCCCTGTGCTCCCCATGAAACTCCCCAGCACACCATCCCACAGAACTCCCTGGGCCCAACTCTAAAAGTATGGATTTTGACTCACATGGGCAGGGCCCCCCAGAGAATGGCAAGGCTGCAGCTATCTAGGAACTGAGGAGTAGTAGGTGTGCATTGGGAAAGGGGTGTTTGTGGTTTGCACATTTGTTGGAGGAGGCCCCTGAGGTGGGGCTGGCCCTGAAGCTGAAACAATTGCAGCTCAAGGAGCAAGAAGGTGCAGGGCCCAAGTCACAGGGCTTCAGAGCACACCCAGGTGTCCCTGGATAGACAAAAAGAAAAGACTGCACTGCTAACTAGCTGGTTGGCCTTGGGCCAGTCCCTTACCTTCCTGGGCTTCAGTTTCCTTAGCTGTTAATGAGGCCTGAGACTAGTCCAGTAGTTTATAATGTTTTAAAGGAGATTTTTTTTTTAATTGGAAATTTTACTTGAAGTCCCATGTGAAACATATGGAGTGGAGCATCAGGAGTGCGGTGGGGTGGGTAACCCTCAATGCCCACCAAGGACCCTGTGGTGCCAGCCCTCTCCTTTGTCCTGCTTCCAGGGGTCCAGGGACTTGACTGTGAGCTGCGGGGTGAAGTTTAGGGACAGCCCCTATGCACTGACTCTGTGTTTATCTTCCCATCCGCCCAGTGCTGCAGCAGGAGGCCCCATCCCATCCAATGATGTCAGGGTTTGAGCCCCACGTGGAGGCCCCAGGCCTGAGCCCTCACTCATTTCCCTGTTGGAAGTGCTATGACCCCCCATGATTGTTTAATCTTTATAACTATTTTTAGCTGCTTTTTATGGCTGCTCTGTCTGTTCTAGGTTCAGAGAAGCGTGTTTCCTAGGGTGTGGGGAGGCTCTGAGACCAATGCCTCCTGGAAGGGAAGAACATTGCTCTCTGGAGACCCAAGCTCAGGAGCCAACACTGTCTGGCTCTTTGACATTGGGCAAGACACTCAGCATTTCTCTCATCCTTAAAATGTGGCAACAGTAATGATCACAGCAACTAACCTGGCTGGCTTCCTGGGAAGGGCTGAAGATGAGAAGATAGAAAACTCACCAGCCAGGATTATACCAAGTGCACCTCAAATGAGTCCACAAAATAGAAAGGGAACTTATTTATTATTATTTTTAATTGTGTGCACATGTGTGTATTCTTTAGGATTGTGTGTATGTGTGTGTGTGTGTGTATATGCACGCGCGTGCACGCACATGGGTGTATGGGGGGGAAGATTGTGTGTGGTAGTGGGGATCAAATCAAACACAGGGCATGATGTATGGTTGGCAAGCACTCTACCACTGAGCCACATTCCCAGCCCTTCTTTTTATTTTCAGACATGGTCTCACTAAATTGACCAAGCTGGCCTTGTGGTCTTCCAGTCTCAGCCTCCCATATAGCCTCCCAACAGGAGTTCACTGCCATAACCTGCTTAGAATTTTCTATATGCAAGATCTTGCCATCTGCAAATAGATAGGTTTTCTTCTTTCTCAGGTGGATACTTTAAAAATTTTTTTCTTGCCTAATTTCCGTGGCTGAAACTTTTAACCAATAGGATGTTAGATTTTTCATAAACACCCTTCATCAGGTTGAGGAAGTTTCCTTTTTTCTTTGGTGTGTGTGTGTGTGTGTGTGTGTGTGTGTGTCTTTTTTAATTATGGAAAGGTATTAGATTTTGTCAAATGCTTTTTCTGCATCAAATGATCACATTGATTTTTTCCTTCACTATTAATGTGATGTACTACATAATTGACATTACTCTAAGTTTTAGTGTTTAATAATTGATAGCATGGCTGATCAGGTCCAAGTCATGAAGATACTATGTTCCAGAAACTGGAGGGAAAATCACTGTAAACTAACCGCATAGTATGTACACATAGTATGCTGAGGCTGACTTTGGACCCTTGATTCTCCGGCCTCAGCCTCCCAAGCCACTGGGATTACAGGCATGCACCAACACACCAGGCTCTTTCTTGCCTTCTTTTGGGTTAATTATTCATTAGCTTTTCATTTAATTTCCTCTCTTGCTTTCTATATTATTATTATTGTTATTATTATTATTATTTTAACTGCTTTAGGGCAGGGTTTCTCAACATCTATATAGCTGATATTTGGGGACAAAATGATTCATTGCAGGGTGTGCTTTTTAAAAAAAATTTTTTAGTTGTCAATGAATCTTTTATTTTATTTATTTATATGTGGTGATGAGGATAGAACCCAGGGTCTCACATGCCAGGCAAGCGCTCTATCACTGAGCCACAAGCCCAGCCCCCAGGGTGTGCTTTTTTGTATTTAGCTTCCCTGTAGCTTTGCTGATTTTCTTGATTCTGCACATTGATGTTTTTTTTTTGTAAAATTTGAGAACTGTATGGTCATTATTTCTTTAAACATTTTTCTGCCCTATTCTTACTCTGTTTCTGATATTTGAACAACATGTGTCTTATTTTATAGTATCCTACAAGTCCCTGACATTCTGTTAATTTTCCTTCATTCTTTTTTCTTATCTTTCTTTCAGACTGGGTAATTTATATTGCTCAAGTTTGCTGACCCTTATTTTTGCTATTTTTAAGTTCTTTTAAACCCATCCAGTGAATTTTTCATTTCAGTTATTTTTATGTTCCAGAATTTTCATTTTTAGTTTTCCATTTCTCTGCTGAAATTCTTTATTTTCTAAGACTATAGTTGCCTTTACCTTTTTGAATATGCTTATTAGGACTGTCATAGAGTCTACAAGTTTCAATTTGTAGGACTCTCAGGACAGACTCATGTTTTTTCTTAACTATTGATCACATTTTCCTATTTCTTTACATGTCTGATAATTTCTTTTTGTTTCTTTCTTTGTGTGTGTGTGGGGGGTAGGTGAAGGGGAGGGATGAAACCTAAGTTGCTTTACCACTGAACTACATCCCCAGCTCTTTTTATTTTTTTTATTTTGAGACAAGGTCCAAGTTGTCCAAGTTGGCCTTGAGTATCTGGGATTATAGGTGTGTGCCACCAAGCCTCGCATGTCAGTTAATTTCTTCATGGTATATTATCCTGGACAATGGGAGTAGTACTTTGCAAATGTGTAAATATTTTGGATTCTAATATCTTCCTCTGGAGAAGTTTGATTTTTGTTTTAGGAAGGAGTTTAGTTTTTAGCTACCATTGTGACCTTGGGGTTTGGGATCTAGGGAGGTTATAGTTTGTTCAACCCAGGTAGTGAAAGGCTAAGGAGTTTCCCAAAGCCCTCTAAATTGCTCTTCTTTTCCTTTCTTTGATACTAAGAATTGAACCTAGGAGTGCTTAATCACTGAATCATATCCCCAGTCCCTTTTTAAAATTTTGAGACAGTGTCTTGCTAAGTTGCTGAAGCTGGCTTTGAACTTGTGATCCTCCTGCTTCAACCTCCCAAGTGGCCACCACACCCAGCTTCAACTTTCCAATTCTTTCTCCCTGTGAGTCTTGTCAGCACTTGTTTTTAGAATCAGTTGGGGTAGGTCTGTAGTGGGCCTTATTCCTTGACAGTGGTCCTTACTCCTAAGGCACAGCCTTTCAAAGTGTCTTAGTGACACTAGGTTGTTAACTATGTGTTAATGAGGTCTTTCCACTCTGCTTTGGTCAGAACCGGTTATTCCCTAGCAATGTTCAACCTCTAGTATTTCTATTCTTTTCTCCATCTCCTAGCAGCCACTTCTGTTAAGCCTTGGATAGTCTGACCCTGAGCACAGAGTTAAGGACTCACAAGGAACCCATACATGAACTTTTGAGATTCCTCCTCCATACCTCTTCACAGATTCTAGTTGCTTCACTTGCCCCTGAATCTGATTTCCATGTCCTCAGGACAGTCAGGCTCTGCTTGGAATCAGTTTGTCTGCCACACCAGGGAGCTGTCCCTGCACAGATAGCCAAGGTGACCATGGGACAATTTATGATTCCTTCTCCCAAGGACTGCTATCTCACCACTTGAATCAGTTGCCTAATACATTTTGTCATTTTACAGTTGCTCACAGTGCTTGGCCTACTTAACACAATACCAGCCAATTCGTCATAGCTGGAGGAGAAAACCCTTTCTTAATACCCAAATTCCTATTGCATTACCACACACACACATGTAAATTATCACTATTATATTTCTAAAGTAAAGCAAAGAGAGGAAGGGAACGAGGGAGAGATAGATATAGGGACAGAGAAAGAGAAAAAAATATGACTATAAGTGAAAGTAGAATATGACTCTTAATTCCTTTTTTGGGGGGTGGGGTCTGTGGCTGGTATTGGAGTCTATAATATTTATTCTAACTTGAATGACAAAAATCTCTAATCATACTCTTCATATCTATGTTAAAAATTTTCTACCTAGAGAAAGGTGAAAGCTCAGGATTAGAGGGAAGCAGTTTTCATTCTGGGTATCAAATATTATAATTTTTAATGAAAATGAAGCAAAGAATCAAAGGCCACATTTTTTTTTCCTGCATTGTTATACCCAATTCTAGCAGTCTGATGATTGACTTGTTCTTCAGTAAGATCCTAGATGCTGGGAGCCATTAGCCAAGTAGGTATGACAATTTCCTTGCCAGCGTACCCCATGTTGCTGACATTTTGCAGTGACATTGAATGTAGTTGACCTTGCTCAAGGACCAGGGCGGATTAGGGTGTTCCTGGTTTAACATAATCGGGTTTAGGGCGTTCCCAGTTTAGGTTCCAGGTTTAAGGTTTAAGATTATTCCTGCTGGGAATAGGGCGTATCCTGCTGCCTGAGTTCCCCTTGAGTTCTCACGGGATTCAGAGTATATTTTGGGAGACAGAAGCCCAGTGGAGGTGGATTTGGGCAGAGAACGTGGATTTGGGCAGAGAACGTGGATTTCCCCAGAACGTGTTTGTAGACGGCTGGTGTGAGTTCGGGAATAAAGAGTTGCTGTTTGAATCTACAAGCTGTGTGGTGGCTCGTGATTTTGTGCCCAGCCAGACTGCGGCATTTGGTGGCCCGTACGGGGAACTTCTGAAGCTTGGAGGTAAGTGAAATTGCTTGCCCCTGAGGAAGAGCGAAAGAATGGGTGACCAATTCAAAAAACAATGTGTTATTGTTTTGATTTATTTTGTTTTTATTTCAAGTTGCCTGTTCCTAGAACTTTCTCAGGCAAACTGGGGAAAATGGTTGACTCAAGGTTTGAAGTTGTTCGCCTCCGAGCAAGAGAAATTGTTAGAGGAAGGAGGCACCCCAGTGAGATCAAGAACAATTAGGACGTATGTTGATACAATACAAAAATGTAGCCCATGTCTTTTTAAAGACGAGTTATTAAGTATATCAATGGGACCATCATGGTATCCTGTAGAA
>NW_025999961.1:16258788-16266333 GCF_001458135.2 Marmota marmota marmota
CAATTGCAGTGGTATCAACCTAAGACAGGAGGCTGACGCCTAAAGGTCAGTTTTCCGATGACGGGTAAGAACCATATGTTGAATTGGACAACCTACCAGGCACGGTCCTTAAGCCACATTGCTTGTTTAATTAATCAGAAGGGGGGAGATGCTGGGAGCCATTAGCCAAGTAGGTATGACAATTTCCTTGCCAGCGTACCCCATGTTGCTGACATTTTGCAGTGACATTGAATGTAGTTGACCTTGCTCAAGGACCAGGGTGGATTAGGGTGTTCCTGGTTTAACATAATCGGGTTTAGGGCGTTCCCAGTTTAGGTTCCAGGTTTAAGGTTTAAGATTATTCCTGCTGGGAATAGGGCGTATCCTGCTGCCTGAGTTCCCCTTGAGTTCTCACGGGATTCAGAGTATATTTTGGGAGACAGAAGCCCAGTGGAGGTGGATTTGGGCAGAGAACGTGGATTTGGGCAGAGAACGTGGATTTCCCCAGAACGTGTTTGTAGACGGCTGGTGTGAGTTCGGGAATAAAGAGTTGCTGTTTGAATCTACAAGCTGTGTGGTGGCTCGTGATTTTGTGCCCAGCCAGACTGCAGCACCTAGACCCTGTTCACTTTTGAGCATTTCATTTTTGGAATACCTAAAATAGGATTACATGTGTGTCTGTGTATGTGTAAGTATACCTTTATTTCACTCTGCATCCAAATTTCAGTGTTACTTCCTGCATCTTGGGAAAACCTTTGCAGATGGATACTCAATTTTGAATACTTTCTCAAAGGTGTCAGGTCATGTTACTGGAATTTACATGCATGTATAGCTAATTTGACCCTTGTTACCTAATACTGATTACAAACTGGGCAAAAGTTGTTCTATGCCAATAAGGAATATTTTTGTTGCATACATTTGTATGCATTTTAAAAATTACCTTGTTTTTGAAAGAGTGAGGCTTCTTTTGTTCCAAATCTCCTGCTTTTATATTTTTGCCTTGTCTTCTGACCATAAATTGGTTTTCTGTTTTCTATGTAGAACCCCAACACAACAGTTACTTCAATTCAAACTTGTAAAATTCCAGAGGAGACATTAGAATGGAAAATGAGCTTAATCAAAGGAAAAAAGTATCAACAGACCAGTGTGTAAAGCTTAATAACTTTAATGTGTTTATTTTTGCTTTAATTTATTTTTGTTGTAAGGGTGAAATTTTAGCTGTTCATTTTGTATACAACAATATAGAATTAGTGATTGCATGAACACATTAGTCTCTACAATGCTAACTGTACCCCAGCACACATCAAAGGGACCTGAATGACGTGCCATACATTTTGAGTGACCACGGATGCCATGCACTCTGAGATCAACTGCAGATAATGCTCCACCAAACTGACATTGCAACTTTGTTTCAAATGACTCTAAGAGACAAGTGTAAAATATTACCAGTAAAAACAGAAGAGGACCAAGAGTAATGAAGTTTTGTCAAGATTTTGTTGTATTTATTATGAATGGTTTTTAAAAAGGAACTTACCAGAAAGCCTGATTGACGTAAGAGTCATTTGACCTGATATTTAGACTTGTGATTTAATTATCAAATATAATTTGAAGATTCCTAAAAGAAAACATTGCTAATAAATTGTGAATCCTGGTACCTTTTTATAAACAAACAGGCCCTTGTGATTTTTAAAGTAGCAAGAAAATGCTGAAGGAAAAAAATTTAATGATGAAATAAGTATAAATAAAAGCTTAAACAAAGTTACTATATTTAAATTCAGCAGAATAAGAAATCAGAACTTTTGAGCTATGGTACCATTCATGAAAAATACAGTTCAGTTATGGTATTTTTTTTTCCATTCTCTCCCAATCCTGCCTTTATTCCTCCTTTCCTTTCTTAATAACTAGACTCCACCTATAGGTTTTTTGTTGTTGCTTGGTATTGGGGATTGAACTCAAGGTCACTGAGTCACATCCCCAGCAGCCCCCCTACCCCTTTTTTGGAGGCAGGTTGTCATGAAGTTGCTTAGGCCTTGTTGAGTTGCTGAGGCTGGCCCTGAATTTGCCATCATCCAGTCTCAGCCTCCAGAGTCGCTGGGATTACAGGTGCACACCACCACGTCCGGCTCCACCTGTGATTTTGATTTATCAAATCAGAAGTTGGTTTGTATTAATTTGAATTTTCTTTTACAAGTTCTCATGATTAAAAACAAAATAACAGCAAAAAGTCAATTTCTGATCACAATGAGATAGTCTCATTACTTACCATTCACTATCTATAGAGGAAAAAATTATTCTATTTCAATAGAATTCTCATGGTCTAGGGAAGATGGCTAGCAGGCCAAGAATTTAGAAAGAGGTCATAACTTCTGTGGTTATAAAATAAAAGTCTTATATTTAGAATTTTAGTTTTTCTCCATACAGAAAATAGATGTTATTTTTGCTCAAAAATTCAAAATTAAAATTCCATGCCCAGTTCTTAGAATGTGTAAGGTAACTATGAATACCAAATTTATGATTAAAAAAGTCTGGCTTTAGTCTTCTGTTTGTACTCCTGAAGTATGTTAATTTTCTGTATAATTCCTTATACTCAGGAATAGTAATGATAAATAATTTCAGTTCTGGGTTCTCTTTTGAGGCATGAGAGTGTTACACTTTATACTCTTGGGAACAAAAATAAAAATGGGCCATGGAGAGATGTTCCATTTTCTCCTGTTCTTTTACAGAGGGATAGACAGCCTGTTTGACTAGACCCGTGGAGCCCATGCATAGCTGCTGTCCCATTAGGGTGAAGGCTTCTGGGGACACACATTCTCTCATCACCTTCCGTCATAAGTCAGTTAAAAAGTTAAATGTGCTATCATTAATTATCTCAAAACATTTATATTTTAATTGGATAATTCCTAATTTAAAATGTATTAATATAGCTGGTGCTGCATGCCTGTAATCCCAGCAGCTTGGGAGGCTGAGATAGGAGGATTTCAAGTTCAAAGCCAGCCTCAGAAAAATCTAGGCACTACGAAACTCAGTGAGACCCTGTCTCTAAATAAAACACAAAATAGGGCTGGGGATATGACTCAGTGGTCAAGTGCCCCTGAGTGCAATCCCTGGTACCAAAAACTAAATAAATAAGATAAAATAAAATGAAAAAGAAAGGAAAAAAGTATTCACACAGAAGCAAAAGCAGAAGTAATAGAGAAAGAATTGGGGAGAGGGACATTTAGGATACCCAGTCATTAAAAATGTAAAATAAGGTTATCAGAAATTACCACTCATAGGTTTTATTGTCCCTACACTGGGACAGTCTCTTTCTTGGTCCCCGAAGCCTCCATTGTCTCTCAACTCCCAACTCCATCCTTGGGAAAGCAGATGATCTAGTAACAGAATAATTAATGCAGTGTGCTTGGCTGTGGGCAAGATATTTACCAATCTCTTACCATTTATTATTACATGCAGAAAAAAATTCTAGTTCTGTCCTAGTTTTATGAATTTCAGCCCATTGGAGAAAATCATGAAATATGTTTTTCACCCCATTCAGCCAATACTAAGTGTTTTAATATCTGTAAGGGGCCCCCAATAGACTGTAAACCACAAGAAGGCAATGGTGGCACCTGAGTGGTCACCACTGGATACATTCATTTAGTCATTGCCTGGCTCAAGGTCTGTGCTCAGAAAAAAAAAACAAAGGAAATAATAAAATATATAAGCAGACTTTCTTGTAGTTAAAAATAGTGACTTTCCCAGTGAAATCTGTTCATAAGGTAGATATATTTATAAATGCAGTGATGCTTATATGTATTCAAAAACCTCATACAGTTTGCTTATAGAGATTATGTAAATGAACAGAGTTCACTTTGGGGTCTCCTGGAATTAACAGATTAATGACCATTTTCCAGGCTTGTCAGAACAATCATTCTTCCAAACTTATTAAAATTTCTTTTTGTTCTCTTTTTCCTGGTTGCCCAAAGGAATGTTGAGATGTCACTAAATAGATTTCAACTTTATGATCTGAATCGAAGTTGTGTAAGTGCTATAAATCAAAATTATTTATTTTAGTAATTGAAGACTAAAATGAAAGATAATGTGGTAGATGTTAACGTTTCAATGTGAAACTGAATTTCAAATAAATGAAAAAGGGCAAAGACTGCTTTTTATAATAGAAAAAAAAAGTTACGGGTTTTTCCATTGTTGCATCTATTATTCTTTCTGAATATATGCCTGAGATAAAAGGATAATCAAGATAATAAATACATAAAGCCTTTTTGGTTATAGCCTTGGAGTCTAAATAAGAAAAATATTCTTGGTTAATGTCCCAAGGCAGATTCTAGGTTTTCTCCATGTAGTAAATTTATCTTTCCATAATTATACTCAGCAGTCACCATTTTTTCTTTCATACACTCTGAGGAAGAGAATTTAAAATGTATTCAAGAGATACCATTTTCTTGAGTTAGAGATGTCTAAAGCACCATTTCTGCAGGGTTACTTTTGTAAAAAACATTATATGAGCAAGATGACCCTTTTCATTATACGAAGCAAGAACATTAAATTATCATGTGGTTCATTTTCATGAAATTGTCTGTTATAAAGTGGTACTCACTAGTATTCGTGTTGGCATTTGGAAAATTACCACTATGTTAAAACACTCTCAGTTGTGACCATGACTGTGTTTATTTGATTTCAGTTTAATTCAGACAATCTAAAATGAAAGGCCAACTATTTAGTATCTTTTAAAATTCTAAAAAGGAGTAGTTCCTTTTCACAAATGCAGAAATTCTAAGGATTCAGGATAAAAGCATGTCCAAGATTTGGAAAGGACAGTAAAGGTGTTTACGACAGCAATAAATGACACCATATCTGTTTTTGTTGGGGAAAACAATGGAATAGGGTCTATAATTTTACCACTTTACATTATTGAAAAAAAAAAAACCCTGTCTTCCCTTTTAGAATATTGATGTTTTAAAAAGTACAATTGTATCCTACTGATCTATGAGCAGATGTCAGGAATCACTACTGAACACATCCTATATATGGGAAAAGCCTGGTAATTTACATCTCTGATTACCTACCTTTATATTTTTCATATCTGGTTATCTCAAAGGCCATCCTCTCCCAATTCCTTGACCATTATTTCTACCTTTGCTTCTGCATGAACACATTTAAAATAATGATTTATCTAATTAAAATATAAATATTTTGAAGTAATTCATCACATTAATTTCTGGATTGACTCATGCTAGAAGGTGACAAGAGAATGTGTAGCTAATTCAGTCTTGCTCCTGTAGAGGTAGCAAGTGACCCAGGCCAATTTTCCTGCTACTCCTCATCCCCTAACTCCTACCCCACAATCAGCCACCAGGGCTTTTATAAGATTCTGCTTGTGCTCAGAGCTAGGAATGCTGGTCTTGGAGGTTTCCAGAATTAATGTGGCTAGGCACAGTGATGGATGCCTGTAATCCCACCTTCTGGAGAGGCTGTGGTAGGAGGAACACAAGTTCAAGACCAGTCTGTGCAATTTACTGAGACCATGTCTTAAAAATAAAAATAAAAAAGGCTAGGGGTATAGCTCAGTGGTAGAGTACTTACCTAACAAGTGCAAGGCCCTGGGTTCAATTCCCAGTACACACACACACACACACACACACACACGCGCGCACACACAAATTAGCAAATGGCAGGCAGGATTTTATAGTTAAATAATACCAGATTATAAAATTCCTTGAATAAATGAAGCTGTGTACATCTTTAAATACAACCTATTCCTTTGCTTCATGCTTGTTTTCATTGAAGTTTTAGATAGTGAAAATGCCTATGATGATTTTTCAAAATGAACAGTTACTACGTGTTCTCCTCAAAGTCTTTAAGTTGGATTTATTAAAGTGATTGTACATATGATGGTGTGGTTATTACTAAACATGTAAAAATTATCATAATCAACCTTCAGTGTAATAGTTTGTAGCTTAACAGTTACAAAAAGAATAATGGACAGAGCATTAACATTACTAGGAATCAGCAAAAATTTACATATTAGAAAACATATTAAGAAACAACGGAAGCCTCATGGTACTGACTGTCCCTTGCCCTTTGCAATATGCCACCTAGAGTAAGGGATCCTACCTTTAGATTTTAGACAGGTTCAAAGGGTGGGCAGATTCCTAAATATTGGATGTAATTTTAAATTACTGATTTTACCCTAAATTCACTCTGTACCATGTTTCATCCATTATTGGGGGGTTATCTGTAATGGCATCCCAAACAAACTTCCCAAACTGAAAGTGACTATTATGGAACTATGATCAAACCTTACATGTTAGGCAAGAGATAACTTGCTAAACTTATATATATATATATATAAAATATGAAAGGTAGGATGACATATAACAGAAATTTAGGACCTAGGAGCTCCTGTTGATTTAAATTATTTCATTGAATCTAGAGAGAATAGAGGAAAGAGTAAATAGGTGTTAAGTTTGCACTTCCATTATTATTCAATGTAGTTAATTTTTAAAATTGAGTTAAAATTTCAAAAGTGAGTTAAAATCAAACATGAACTTTTTCCTGTTCTATTATTTTCTCTATATTTTAAACTATCACATATAGTGATGAAACATAAAAATATTTATTCAACCTGGAGAGCAAATATAACTGCAAAAAAGCACTGAAAGATCTTGGAATGAACTTGAGAACTTCCTATCTAAGGTAAAGCTCTTACTTGTTATTCACATGAGGGAAAACTTGTTAGACTTCTGCTATCAATATGAGGTGCTAGTCGTCACATTAAATAAGACTATTTTTAAACTGTTTCTATTTAATCAGCCTCTTCCATGAAAGGATTAGTGCTACTAAATTGCAAACTGTACTGCTACTATAAAGAGTCATGGCGAATGAGAAAGCATATTTCAATATATCAGAATTTCCCAAAGTGTATTCCTTGAATGTTACTAGGTATTATTTTAAAAAGGTTCTGCGGTCAAATTAATCTGGGAAACACAGAGCTAACAGAAATTATGCATGTGGTATGTTTCCCGTTCCACTGCAGTATATTTAAAATTAGAGGCTTCAATGAGCTTATATGTACTTTCTAAGACCATGTTTCCCAAACTTCTTTGACCCTGAAGCCCCATATTTGGAAGAGCATCTTTGGAACTTGGTTCTTTGGAACACACTTTGGGGAACATCGAATTCTACTATTTTTTAGTGTGCAGCTAACAATCTCAAAAATTCAGATAATGTTTTAGTCCAGATGCAATTAAACAGGCCCCAGCATAGTAGCTAACAGTCATTACATTTTTCCAGAACTGCTGGAAATGCTGGTATAACATGCAAAGGTAATTCTGGGGGACTATAAAGGGAAGATCAATTTATGATGTGTTGAAAGAAGGGAAAAATAATTTCTGAAATCATTGGAAAATAAAGATTTATATAAAGCATATTTCCCTATACTTTCAAATGTACAATGAAATTTCATCCTTTTTCAATGTAAGCCTTACATTGAAATAGTTGCAAGAGAGATCTGCCAACAATTCATGGAGGAAAGGAAAAAAAAAAAAAAAAAAGGAAAGTACTCCTATA
>NW_025999961.1:16266338-16272695 GCF_001458135.2 Marmota marmota marmota
AAAAAGAAAAAAAAAAAAAAAAAAAGGAAAATCAAGGTATACCTGGCAAAGGAAAAAGTGATCCCTTCTTTGCTTCTTGTCAATCCCTCATGCATTTCCACATACTCCAGTGACTCATTCCAATAATGTAATCAGTTTCCTAGATCCACTTCAGAGAGGATTCTGTCATGCAGTCCCTTTTACCATTTGTGCAAAATGTCAAAGTCAATAAGGTGTTTTAAATTATCCAGTTTGCATATGCTCCTTTACTATATAACACTCTCTGTGTAATACTCCACATATGCAAGATACAATAGGCCAATATCTTCAATCCACAGCAAGGATTAGAATGTAGCCATTAGTTGCCAGAAATGAGTATATATGCATATAGTCATGTTGCATCAGAACAGTGACTCAGAGTTAATTGCCTCGTATAAGTTGGTCACATTAAAAAAAAATTCAGGTCTTGGGGACTAGTGTTGGAGCTCTCTACATAAGTAGAGTTTATTCCTATGATTAAAGAATTGCAAATATACTGAATTTTAAAAATTTCCCATCCTCCCATTTCTAACCCATTTAATGAGTACAAATTGCCAAAGAAGCAGCAGCAGAGCAGTGCATTAATGAGGATCTGGGATTGCCCTCTTGCTCAGGAGCATGTGGTCATTCCCAGCTTCATTTCCAAAAGACTATAGAACCATCCCAAAATTTGGCACTGTGGAGACTATTGGCAATTCAAACTCAGGTTAACTAGGGAGTAGGGGCAGTCTCAGATGACAATTCCAAAGCTTCGGCAGTGCTGTTTAGGGAAGCTTTACATGCAAACTTCTCAATTTCCCTATAGGCTAGATCCAACTTTCCTGAGCTTCTAGAGAAGTGGGGGAGGCAGCCAGTACACCACAGGACAGCCCAGATGTGCTGTTCTCAGACCCCTAACAACTGGAAAAGGATCAGGGAGAGAGAGCTCCAGGAGGACAGGGGAAGGGAACAGAGTACTTTGATTTTGTACATAACAATTAACCAAACCGCTATTTTGTCCATGCTTCTACCTTTAAAAAATTACAAACCATAGTAGGGGGGAAAGAGGCAGAAAAGGAGTGTGAGATTTACACTCTATTTGGTTAAAATCAGAAATGAACTAATTCTACAAAGCAAAATTTAAAAGATGCCTTGTGAACCTCAATTTTTTTTTTTAAAAAAAGGCATGTACATATCGTGTACACTCAGCACTGTATCTGTTAAGAAATTTGCTTAAATAAATAAGTACAGAATTTACTAATTTGGTACCTTTTTCATCTTCACCAAAGCTTCACTATTTTCATTTTGGACAATATAATGTACTTCGCTTGTTATGCATTTTTACATTAAGCAAAAATATAAAAAGGAAAGATACTGTGAACTGTAAAATGTTGGACCTTCAGTTAAATGGTGGGTGATTCCAGATAAGAACATCCTAGATATTCAAGCAAACTCAGCTACCTGGTCTGAATGCCCATCACTGATCACAATAATTTGTTTCCCACATTTCTGTTCCCACCTCTGCCCTAAATACACACATCCAAATGTTCAGTGTCTTTCAAGGAACAACTGCTTAAATCTAAAATGGCAGCAGATATTTTGTACTAAAACATTCTATGGCTAAAAAACAATAATCAAGATTCTAACATTAATGTTGGAAAATACAGAATACAAAATCTTGGGAAATCATTATTAATTCTCATTGCAGTCAAAGATAGGTAAGTTCTTGGAAGTATCAAGACAAACTGCAGTTCTTCGCAGCATAAGTTAATCATTCTCCTGAGTTCTTTCCTGGAAACTGCTTCAGGAAAGCTCTGCAGCTGAAGGGGAACAGAGGGTAGGGCACCATGGGTTGGAGGCGGCCAGTGAACAGGCATTTGTAAGGACTAATGTCCACTCAGAAAGAATAAAACCAGGTGCACCTGGGGGTGGGGATGCAACAGAAGTTTAGCTGTTAGAGCTGCCTTCTTCAGGCAAAGAGGATAACCCAGCATTTTCTATAAATTAACTTATAAAATGCTGAGGCTAGAAAAAATATGACTTTGGTGATTGATAGGAAACAGAACAGCAAAGCCAGGCCTCCAAATAATTCTAGGCCACTTATCGATGTGGGTTCTTCTTTGAATTCTCATCCAGCTTTGCTGCCACTGCACACAAGTCCCCCACAAGTCCCTTTAGTCGAAGTGGGGCCGTTTGCCTTTGCCTGAGGAAGGCTACCCAATGTGGATAGAGGTTTGCAACCAAATGTGAAAAGCTTCATCCTTTTCATTGGCGAGAAAAAGCATGCCCCAGTAGTTCACCACATAATTCCAAAGTCTGGGAACGTGTTTCTGGCTTCAAGGAACACATGCAGTTCTAGGCTGTTGCTTCTCCAAATACTGCTTGAAAGATGCTCAAAAGCTATTAAGCTAGGGCTTGGGGAAAACTGCACAAAAACTTGCAGCTGGTGTTCACTTCAGGGTGGTAATCTCACCTGCTCACTCCTTTCACTTCCAGTGCAAACTGCCAGCTTTCCAAGGAGCACTGTGACTCATTCAGTATGGTTTTCCTCTATGTGTTCTTAAAGGTGGAAGGAATGATGGCATTGTGATTTGCGGTTTTCATTTCCCCTAATATGATTTCTTGATTAGCTAAGATGAAAAATTGTGGTGTGTGTTATGAAATTAATAATTGCCCATTACATACAGGAAGGTGTAAGCAAAAGGTAAGGTCATGCATGATTAGGATAAACATACAAAGGTTCATCAGGTGGTACCCAAAATCTATTTAACTAATAAAAGGAGGAAGGGAAAAGGGTTATTTCTGCTGTGCAGGCGCTGCCTCTGATCGCCCAACCTCACAGTTTTTCTTAGCCTCCAAGAGCAGCCCACAAATCATAAACAGTTCCAAATCTGTTTCCAGGCTGCTGCTCAGGAGAAAACATGGACTCAGGAGGACCACACATTCTAGGACTACTTTGCCCCTTGACTGAACATCAGCCCCTGACTTATAGGTCACAATGGCCTGTCTTATGCAGGAAGGGAGGCTTGTCCCACCCAGGGTTTCAGAGGGGACATAAAGGCTGATGCCTGGAGGACCCTGAAAGGGATCTTAAAAAGAATCTTAAGAAGGAGAATACATGGTGCATCTGCTGTTCACTTCATACATGTGGATCTACAGCTACCTATTTATATATTTTGGACATAGAAGAGTTGGGGAAACAAAGAAACCATTTTTCAGCCACTCAACTACATTGGCCAGGGGTATCCTCTGTTCATCACTGCAGGGGGTGGGGTGGGGATTCAGTGTCTGGGATGGATGATCCTAATTACAATTCCCACACCTTTCACTACATTAAAAGAAACCAGTGTGTCAAAAGTCCTTTAGTCTAAGGCAGCTGAGACCCCGAAGGGTTCACTGCTCTTCTGCTTTGCTGCTATTCCTGAACTTTACCACCATGACAGTAATATTATCAGGGCAGCCTCTGTAAAATGACTGTAATACTATGCTTTTGGCTCCAAAGTGAGGTTCATCCAAGCGCTCCTTGATGAATCGGACTGCTTCTTCATTGCTGAAGGCATCCCATAGGCCATCTGATGCCAAGATCATGAACTCAGGCTGGAGCTTGTCCAGGTCAAAGGTGAGGATGTCTGGGTCTGGAATGACCACATTGAGGTTTTTCAGCGGATAATCCCCCAGGGAGCGAGACATGGCCAGGATTCCCTGGACCCTCCAGGAACCATTGAAACTGATGAAACCACCTAGAAAGACAGAAGAAGCCCATTAGCTTGCCCAGCTGATATCTCCCACACCTGGCACTGTGAACATGTACAAAAGGTTGACCTACTATGTGTAAGCTGGGCCACAGTACTTTCCCTCACCAAGCAGCATTCTGCTGCATGGCTTGGAGTTTGACAGCCTTTCAGGAGATCCTAATGCCCTCATCCTTAAACCTCTAAGGCCTTCAGGAATATATCAACTAGAGTATAATGGTAGGGTACACACAAGGGAGAGGCATCAGTTTTAACCCCGTGGAAGCTCAGTGACTGCAGTAGAGAGCACTAGGGTGGGAACTGGAGGAGAGTGGCAAGGGAGCGCTGAAAGGCAGGTAGCAGACACCAGAGACATCACTGGAATGATCACTTAGCCTACGGCTGCCCTTGGATGCCCGTATGTACATCTCAAAACTGTTGTGGTTTGGATATAATGTGCCTCCCCAAAGCTCATGTGTGACCCAATGCAAGAAAGTTTAGAAGTGAAATGATTGTGTTACGAGAGCCTTAACGTAATCAGTGTATTAATTTCCTGATAGGGATTAACTGGATGGTAACTGCAGGCAGGTAGAATGTGGCTGGAGGAGGTGGATCATTTGGGGTGTGCCTTTAGGGTATATTTTTTGTCTGTGGTGAGAAAAGCGCTCTCTCTCTCTCTCTCTCTGCTTCCTGGTGCCATGTCCTGAGCTGCTTTCCTCTACCACTCTTCTGCCATGATGTTCTGTTTCACCTCAGGCCTATAGCAAATAGAACCAGAGTCTATGAACTGAGACCTCTGAAACCATGAACCCACAAATAAACTTTTCCTCTTCTAATTATTCTTGTCAAGTCTTTTGGTCACAGTAGAGAACAAGCTGACTGATACCCTCCCCCCTAAACAGGTTTGGGATTAAGGAAAAGTACATTTTAATATATACATTGAAGGCTCAGGCCAGGCTGCTTGGATTTGATCCCTGGCTCTGTCACTTGTAGCTATGTGTGACTTTGGATGAAATTTTCTCTCTGTTCCTTGGTCTCACTGCAAAATGGGGACATTATCTACTATTGTTGTGAGAAATAAAGGAGTCATTCCATATAAATCATTTAGCACCATGCTTGAATAATATAGGCTCTCAGTAATGTTATCTATTATTTTTCTTTAAAGGAGGTAAAATCTGTTCATTCACATATTTTTTTTCAGGTATTTATTAAATACCTACTCCGTGGAAGGCAATTTGTAGGATACAACATTATACAAGATCCAGACCTTTCTCTAAAGAAATAGACAGTCTGGCAGGAGAGATAAGAAGACACACATTAAATGCTACAAGCACAAAGTAGTATTCTTTCAGAGGAGAATAGTATCTGCTAAATGCTGAAAGCAGAGGGAGGACAGAGGGATGATTTCTGGGTGTGATGAGCATGGGGGAAAGGGTGTTAAATCTGGGCTTGACTGATGGATAGGACTTCTATAGGCAGGGATGCAGGAGAGCATTCCAGGAAGCGTGGTCTAGTAGGCAGGAACATGGGCAATGGAGTCAGTCCTCATTTCAATTCTGGTCCTCCCATTCACTAGCTGTGAGTCACTGAACACACAAGCTTCTCTAAGTGCCGGTTTGTTGGCTGTGACATGATTATCATCCTCATAAGATAGTTAAAGACAAAAAGTCTGTAAAGCTCTAGGCTTGGCTCCTAGAACAGAATGAACACAAATGAGTGGCACTTGATGTTGATGTTGATGTTGTTATTGGAAACAGCATAAGGAATAGAGAAAGACTATTATGTACAGTTTTTGGCCCAGACTGGTTGGAGCTTATTGTCACACTAATCAGGAGTGGGAACACTGATCAGAGAAGACACACATAATGATGACAAAACTAATCCTTGTTCTTTAAGCCTCCTATAAATATACCCTTGACCAAATAAAGAACAGAGCAGGTGAGATTAATCTCCTTAGAAGTGGTGTCCAAATTTACTTCTATATACAATCACTGTAGGGTGGGAGTGGGGTGTTGGGTGTGACAGGGAAGAGGAGGGAGAATGAAATGGCAGTGATATTTCAAAACAGAGTACTGGATACAAAGATGACAGCTCCGGATGTATCATGTACACATCCTTGTCTGTGTTATGCAAGAGTTGTTATGGCTTAGCTTAGTCAGTAAGCATCATATAGATTATAGGATATCAATAAACAAGATAAGGTAAAATTATAGGATAAGTAATATTAAGCTATTTTAGTTATAAGTTAGAAGTACTTAAGAACTTAGCCTAAGTGATCTGTCTTAAAAGGAACTATCTTAATTAGAGTGTGCAGTTAAACCAGTTAAGAAACTTTAATTGCTGCAACCTCTACTGTTGAGAGCCACAGCCGAAGGGGCCCCAGCAAACTTCCAGCTGCCAGCAAACTTCCAGCTGCTGGCTGATGATTGGCTCACAGTGGCCCCAGCAACATCTAGCTGATTGGCTCCTCGGCCCCAGCAACATCTAGCTGATTGGCTCCTCTGCGGTGATGCTCATTGGGCTGTTTCCCTGCCCTTTCAGACCACGGAGCTGCTCATTGGGGGACTTTTTTGGCTCCGCCCACGTGACCCAGCCAATCGGCCTCAAGAGCAGGAGGATTGTGGGAGGT
>NW_025999961.1:16274024-16306268 GCF_001458135.2 Marmota marmota marmota
ACAAAAAAAAAAAAAAAAAAAAATCCCCAGCTACTGCAGACAGATACTTGTAACATTGTAACAGCCCACATAACTGTTAGATTTAGCTTCTGAAACCAAGCTTGCTTTACCTAGTTGCAGACTCCTGCACAGGGTGAAATGATTTTTATCCTTAAAAGTTTGTGTGCACAGAGGTGGGCATAGCCAGATGGCTAATAAAGGCTCTCCAATTTGGACCAAATTTGGACTGAGAGTTTTTTCTGAATGATCAGCCCACAACAGAGTGGGCCACCTGGATCTTAAATCCAGGCTCACAGAGGGCAGTTGTGGGGAGATGCTACCTTCACACTTAAGGAAGTCAGAGCCTTTTGCTAACACTTCCTGGAGCTCATCAAGCCTTGATAGATGTCTGAAATCATTGTTTGTTCCATCTCATCAACAGAAATCTGACCAAAAGCTTTTATTCAAAACTATTCTGCATCTCAAGCAGTCACTGAAGCAAGGGCTTGTAATAAAATGCAAATACTTTTTGACTCCATAGTACAGAGTCCTACTGTGAAAACTTAAATGTGCATTAGATTCACTTCATTTACTCATTGGGCAGAAGCTGACCTACAGAGATTGAGAGTCAAACTGCAGACAGCAGGGATCCATGCTGGTTAGAGACTAGTGTGCCTGAGCATTGCACTTCCAGCTGGTCTGCTGCCTTGTGTGTCATGAAGTTGTCAGTCTGTGGAGCAAAGGAATTCTTTCCTTCCACAGACTATCCCAAATCTAGTTTTGAAAATAGAATAATCAACTGATAATCCTCCTTGGAGTCTTTGTCCAAATGTCAATTTAGTGAAGCTAATATGGACCACTTTTCATAAAACTGCAATTTCCTGACACTCCCCATTCCCATACCAGCTTTATGTCTCTCCATAGCAGTTATCACCTTGCAATATTCTATATAAGTTGGTTATTTTTACTAATTAATTTTTTTGGTTAACATCTATCTGATCCATTCCCCACTCCTAGGCCAATTTCAGAATGTAAACTCCATGAGAAATTTTTTGGGTAGAGGGCGTGTTGGACAAATTAATAAGGGACCCTTCCACCATGCTCTGAAATATTTATTATACTAATCACTGAACTTAGTGATGGAGATGAACAAGACTCAGTTCTTGCCCTCAAAGAGCTCAGTCAGGAACATAAGACAGCTATGTATGCATTGTGAAAGGTGATCCAAGAGGACCACTTTGGATACTGTAGAAAGACAGAAGACCTAACCTAGACTGGGGGAGCCTTTGCCACAGTGACATGGAAGGCTTCCAAAAGATATCTTGAAGTTGAATCTCAAGGGACAAGTAATTGTCATCCACTAAGAGTGGGAATGGCACTTGCAAAGGCAGAGAGGTATCAGAAACAAAGGTCATTTGGGGAAATGGTTAGTAATTTGGCATGACTAAAGGGAAGCAGAATATGGTAAGAGATAAGAATGAAGCAGGAAGCAATGGCCCAAAGATCTTATTAATCTGGAAAAGGGGTTCCCTTCTGGAATATTTAGTCATGAGGAGGGGCAAATTCAGTGGCCATTTATTTGGGCGGAAACATTACAAAGTCACAGCTACCTCAGTAGCAGCCTCTGTAGTGACCCACTAATTTCTAGCCCAGGAGGTCTCCAAGCAAGCCCTTTATCCACCAAACAAGATGGCAGACATTCTCTAGAGGTAGTCACATCTCACCAGCTCTCTTTATCCTTTTTCTTTCCTTCAGTTGGTAAGGCTTGTGATCATGAGACAAGGGAATGGCATTCCCATCTTTGTCACACAGGACTCCTCGTGAGTCACCCACATTGGCCACAGTGAGGTCTTTATCTGATAGCAGAGCAATCAAACATGTTGTGCCTGAAAAAGAGAGGAGAGAGGTAGGGTATGAGGTCAGCAATGCATTGAAGTTCAGTTGCTTCTCTTGGTTACTATTCTTCGGTCATTAAAACTGCTCCTGCTGGGTGAGAATTTTACTCCAGCTACTCTGGGAATGATCACAGTTCATTTCAACAACATTGATCAAATCTGACAGTCAATTTTCTTAACGATGTTAGAGTGGCACTGAAATAGGCTAGAATAACATTATCATTTTCCTAAATCACTTTGTCTCTGCTACTCTTAATTTAAAAACATCATGTTTAAAAGGATTAGGAGAGAATCAAAATCAGTTTGAAGCTCCAGACAATTGGTACATATTTTCAGCTTCTGATTGGTGCTCAGTTTCTGAGAAGTCCCAGACAAATGTGAGAAAGTTGGGGGCAGTGTGGGCTCCTCAGGTGGGGTTGCAGGAAAAGCTGGGAAATGGCAAATGTACTCTGTGGTGCCCTAATGGAGCTGCTGTCGTCAGGAAAGGTTGAGCCTGACTGTACAAAATCTGACAGTAAAGATGGTGACAAGAAACAGGTCAGCTCCAGTATGATGAGGGCAAGCTATAAAGGTAGAAGCAGAAAAGCATATGGTGATGGAAGGAAAGAGATCTAGGTAGACAGGAGTGAGCATCGGAGATAGAGCCAAAGGGGAAGCAAGACTGATGGTCTGTTTGTCTAGAGCCCACACAAAATACTTAACGACAAGCTTTCCTCAATCCTCTTTGAATTGAGAATGGATGAAAACAAGTAAAGTTAACAGTATGGCCTGGTTGGAAACTGCCATGACCAGTTCCCTTCGGTTTCCTCCATCCCTCCCTCCCTTTCTGATGATATCAACTGTCTATAAGTTGTAAAGTGCACAATCATTCATCTCTTGCCTCAAATTGACAGCTCCTTTACTTGATAAAATTGTTCTTTAACATCTCCGGCCTCATGAAGAAGGTTATATTCCATAACAAGAATGTAAACTGCATCTAAATAGCTGTTTAGTCTTCACAGAACAACAAAAAACACTAAATTCTTAAATAAACAAAAAATAAATGCAAGTTGATTTCAGTAGCAGGAGAATAGTTATGATAACTAACATATTTGGATATTGTATTTGTTTGAAATTTTATTCTTAAGCTTAATTAACACAAAACTACCTTGATCAGAAATGGAAAGACATGAAATGTTTGTAACTCAGGATTTCTAATATGAAAAGCCTTGTGAAAACAGAGACTATTCTCTTTGGTTATCATAGCAATTTTGTACCTCTTTTAAAAAGTAGCTATAAGAACGAAAATGTAAACACAAGCACATTTCAAACAAACTGGAGGGTTGGGGATGTAGCTCAGTGTTAGAACGCTTGCCCAGCATATGTGAAACCCTGGGTTCAATATCCACTACCAAACAAACAAAAAGCCCATCAAAAATTAAATAACTGGAAGTTGTTAATCTCAGGTTTTGATACAAGTTGCATTTTTTTGGTCTGTAACTATCCTTATTTTGTTCTCAAGAATCTGATTGGGTAAACTTGTCTGATATAATCAGAGCATAAATTTTCCTTTAAGACACATTCTTAAAGTTTGAAATGTGAAACAGAAACACTGCTTTGTTGGATGTTACATGGTTTATGAGCATTGTATCAATGTAACTTTTGAACCTCTCTTTGTAGGGCCCTCTTCCTTTCTCTCTATGCTCTCTGGGTGAGCATTCCCCTGACTTTAGATTCCATATCATTTGCCTATGATATTAGCACGGCTGACACTCCTGAGGTCCATACCCTTCTGCCTAGTAGGCATTTCTCTCTATCTGCTGTTCCAGGGAAAGCCTCTGGGACCTCCACATAACAGAAGGAAAGGGATCCACCTGGCTGAGGTATGGGCCCCTTTCCCACCCACTTTTCAACCATGGTAGCTCTACATCTGTTAGCTGTATTGAGCCATCCTTTAGTATTTTTTTTTTCTTATTTTTAAAGGTGGGGAAAAGGAGTCATTACTGCAGCTAGAAAAAAAATTGAAATTTAATCCTATCTGTGACTAAGAATAACTGAAGGGTTTTAAGCAGAATAGTAACAAAATGAGACTTATATTTTGAAAGAACACTCCAGTGGCAATGTAGAAGACATATAAACTGGAAGTTGTAAGAGCAGACAATGAGGGTCTGAATTAATGTAGTGAGCACAGGGGGAAGATTTTTAAATCAGAATAGATAGGTCATAGAGAATGGGGGGAATGAGAGAGAAGAGGAAAAGTTGAGAATAATACTATTGGATCTAAATGAGGGAAACTGGGTGCTCCATGGACAAGGACTCAAGGGGTGTCTACTAGGGGCTTTCTCTTTTCCTGCCACTCTTAGGGAACATGCTTCAGGGGTATGGCAAGAAGCAGGGGTTGGTAAGCAAATAGGTAAAGAGCCTGAAATCTTAAGGGCATCATGGAAGTGCAGAACCAACCTGGAACCACTCTGTCTTGTTCTGTGAGACAATAAATGCCTTTTCTATGAGAGGTTTTCTGAGTCTGATTTGTTGTTGTTCCTTATTATTACCCTAATTGATTTTGGGGCACAGTCCTATAAGGGACTTATTGATGAGAGATTTAGAATGTGTCTGCTTCGCTGTATTCACATGCTATTGGATATACTTAGGATTTATGACCTGCTTTTGTTAAGAACACAATGCCATTGTTTCTATAGGTCAGTTAAGATCTATTTCATGATGCAGATTTTAGTAAAGAATTACCTATGTTAGCAAGAGTCTTCGACCTGGCCAGAATGACTGAGACCAAATAGTAGAAATATACAACCCAAATGTCTCCATTTTCCTCTCTACTGAAAAACCCTGCCCATATCCTGGGTGGGTCCTTTGTGAGTCTAGAGAAATAATCTGTATAAAGCTACAGAGCACCTGGGGATGAGGGGTATCCACATATCAAGAATAGAAACAAACCAGGATGCTTTATGCAAGCACCTTGTTGTTCAGGCTTTGCAGTCTTAGTCCATATTTGTAAGACACAGTTTATAATCTAATTTTTCTTACAAGCTGCTCTGTTGCTGAGAAATTCCAGAAAAGTATTAGGCTGGAAAAAAATTCAGAAAACCACTTGTTTTGTATGCTGAGATAAAACATCCCCAGTATTCTGGCTATTGCTTTGAGGTAAATGAATTATTCCATTATAGTACCATTTATTTACAATCAATCAAACACACACACACACCAAAAAAACAAAAACAACAACAACAACAAAAAAACAAACAATAGGTTTGCCAATATTGCTTAATTCTGAACATCAGAATGTTTCTAGATTAACAATTTAATATAGATGAAAATTTATTTGAAACTCTAAAAAAGATCTTTGAAATTTAACTTTATAACTTCACAGAGGTTTTTATATTTTCCTTTTTGGTACAAGGGATTGAACCCAGGGGTGCTTTACCACTAAGCCACATCTCACCATTTTTATTTTTCATTTTGAGACAGGGTCTTGCTAAGTTGCTGAGGCTGGCCTTGAACTTTTGATCCTCCTGCTTCAGCCTCTTGAGTTGCTAGAATTACAGGTGTGACCACACCTGCCACCTGAGTTTTAAAAAATCCTAAAGAAGTGAGTTCACACAGAGTAGAATTCAGTGTCTTAGCTAAGTGAGGTCTGGCAAGCTATTCGCCTTTGAAGGCTCAGAAAAATGGCACCATAATCTCTCCTCAGTTGCTCAAGCAGAAACCTATGCGGCATCCTTGGTTTTTCTCTTTTCCTCATTTCAGACATTGTCATTAAGCTCTGTCAGTCACTCTAACCTGCAAAATATATCTTAAATTCTTCCAGTCTCTTGCTCTCATTGCATTGACTAGTGCAGGCCACTGTAATTTCAACCAGTGGCTATTTCAGTAGTCCAAGTGGAAAACAATGGTGGCAGGTTCTGTGTGGCTTTGCCCCCCCCCCAAATGGCAATTCTTATTCTCTTGCTCAAGGTCTCCCTTCTGTTGCTCAAACATGGCAAGTCTTTTGTCATCTTTGGGCCTTTGTACTTGGTGATCCCTCTGCCTGGTATTTACTCTGTCCTTGACATTGGCTGACTTATGTAACTTATGCATATGGTATTATCTTAGGTCAAGTATGACATCTTCAGAGAAGGCTTCTCTAACAAGGATCTTCTTTATTTCCTTTATTGCCCTTATTGCCCTCATAACACACAATTATGTAGATACCTTGTTTATTTAAAACATTTCTTTAGCATAGTCTTTCCCTACAGAACATAAACTTCACAAGGGTAGGCGTGTTGCTTGTTTCCCTACTCTAATGCTAATGTCTAGAATATCGAAGACACTCAATATTTGTTGAATAAATAAATAGATGAATGAATAAGCAATCACACATAAGGTCTGACTTAACACTATGCTGATTTCCTGATGCCTTGCTCTGACAGGTCATCCCAGTTCAATACCACGTGGAACACCATCTCCCACACAGTGCCATATAAGCAGTTATTCTGTTGAAGCAAAATACATCTGATACATTGGCTGAAACATGATGATACCCTGTACAAGTACAACACATGCTTCCATGCACACTGCTTATACAAGGAGAGAACTTTCAGCCCAAGTGTGTCCCAAGTTCTTTTCTCCAGTCCAGGATCCTGGTCCAGTGCAAAGGAAACACAGGAAAGCCTCCATCCTCACCACACCTTCCAAAGCCACTCCACCTTGTGAAGCAATAACAGTGTATCATGGTGGTCTTTATATAAAAAATCTGGCTCTGCTTTGGACTCCCATTTGTAATTCAGCAAAATAGGCACTTTTAAAAATTTGTTCTAATTAGTTATACATGACAGTAGAATGCATTTTGACACATCATACATAAATGGAGTATAACTTCTCATTCATCTGGATGTACATGATGTGGAATTACACAGGTCATGTAATCATACATGCACATAGGGTGATAATTTGGATTCATTCTACTATCATTCCTATCCCCATGGCTCCTCCCCTCCCTTAACTCCCCTCTGTTTAGTCCAAAATACCACTATTCTCCCCCATGCCTTATTGTGAATTAACATCTGCATATCAGAGAAAACATTCAGCCTTTGGTTCTCTGGGATTGGCTTATTTCGCTTAGCATAATATTCTCCAGGTCCATTCATTTACTGGCAAATGCCATAATTTCATTCTTCTTTAAGGCAGAGTAATATTCCATTGTGTATATACACCACAGTTTCTTTATCCATTCATCTGTTGAAGGGCATCTAGGTTGGTTCCATAGTTTAGCTATTGTGAATTGAGCTGCTATAAACATTGATGTGGCTGCATCACTGTAGGATGCTGATTTTAAATTGTTTGGGTATAAAACTAAGAGTGGGATGACTGGGTCAAATGGTGGTTCCATTCCAAGTTTTCAGAAGAATCTCCATATTACTTTCCACAGTGGTTGCACCAATTTGCAATCCCACCAGCAATGGAGTGTACATTTCCCCCAACATCCTTGCCAACATTTATTGTTGATTGTATTCTTGATAATTGCCATTCTGACTGGAGTAAAATGGAATCACAGTGTAGTTTTGATTTGCAAAAATAAGTACTTTAGGTGTTATCTTGGTAATTCTTATTTTCCATAGGGAAAAACTCATCAATGTCAATTACTCATCAGTCTATTTTTATTTATTTATTTATTTATTTTTTATCAGTCTATTTTTTAAAACTAGCATTCTCTCCTTTGATTTAACTTGTGAGAAACACACAAAGTAAGGGTACACAAGAAAACCTATTCTGGACTTATTCTAGCAATCCAGAATTATTACCCTAGCAACAATAATGATGATAGAGGCTGCCTGCCACTTAAGCATTTGTTATAATGTTAAACATTTTATTTACATTACATAATTTAACTTCTCTGGAACTCCAAAACAAGAGGAAGTTAACTTCACTTCCAGGCATCTTTCAGCTTGAATATTTGTGTATTGAACTGAAATTGTAAACTCCAATGTCTTCAAGAAAGTAGGTTATATATATAAAAGAATCTTATGACCTTCTAGGAAAAACTTTCCCCACTATTTTTGACAGGAATGGGTATTCTAAAACATCTTTCTAGTCTAAGGGCAAACATGATGGTAACTGGCAACTGACATCATACTTCAGTGTTTGGGAGTGGTGGGGCATATGGCAAACTGGAGAGGGACCACAGCTCCTTAGCCATCTAGGTTGGTTCCATAGTTTAGCTATTGTGAATTGAGCTGCTATAAACATTGATGTGGCTGTATCACTGTAAGATGCTGATTTTAAGTTTGGGTATAAACTCAAGAGTGGGATGACTGGGTCAAATGACCTACATGCAGAGATGTAGGCCCATGTGAAGAATCTCTCAGATTTTTCAGAGGAAGCCATTTCTATATAAACTCTTCTGATTTTTAAACATTTTTTTATTTAAAAAAAATAGTGCAAGCCAAACAAAAGGCAATTGTGAGTCAAATTTGGGGTAGCAGTTTGTGATCCTATACTCTTGAGCTTCCCCCACAAAATGATTCTCCACAGTATACCTGTGCCTAACAGTAGTTATAACAATGAAATCTCACATTTATGGTCTGCTTTATAGGTTATGAAGTGCTTTCTTACCTGTTCAATTTTCAAAACTCATCAGAGAGAAATGATCATACACAACTTTTCTCTTTCCATGTTTTTTTATTGGTGCATCCGAGTTGTACGTAATGATGGGATTTGTTACTACATATTTGTACATGCACACAATATAACAATATAATTTGGCCAAGATCACTTCCTAGCGCTTTGCCCCTCACACACAACTTACAAATGCACAAGCTGGACAAAGAGATCTTAGGTATTTGTTTAAAATCACATGGTTAGTGGAAGGGAGAGGAGATTATGACAGTTACATAGGTTCCATAGCTAAGGGTAATGTTTGCATCATATCTCATGGTTGCCTAGTGGCCAAATGACTGCATATCACATATAATTCCATTTACATGTGTTGTTTATTATTTTTTGACCATTAGACTGAAAGTCCCTTTTAGGGTCAGAACGATAGTGCTTTGTACAATGCACAGATTCATAGTGTCCTGCTTGGCTGAGGATTGGAAAGAGGGTAAGAAAAATGGGGCTGCTTTTCAATTTATACCTTGATACTACCTAAATATAACATGTGTATTATATATTCTAATCATGTAAATATATATGTTTTTACTTTAAAATGTTAACAGTTATCTAGGTGAAGGGAGTTGGGGCATTTTTGTTGGCTTTTTCATACTTTTCTGTATTAGAAAAAGAATTTTTTTTTTTTTTTTTTTTTTTAGGGGATGCATGCCAGGCGAATGCTGTACTACTGAGCTATATTCCCCAAGCCAAAGTTAATTTTATATGCTATTTAAAACCACAGTTTAGGGGCTGGGATTGTGGGGGATCAGTGGTAGAGCGCTAGTCTAGGACAGGCGGGACCCAGGTTTGATTCTCAGCACCACATAGAAATAAAGGCATTGTGTTTTGTCCATCTACACCTAAAAAATAAATATAAAAAAAGAGTTCTAAAACCACATTTTATTAATAACATTTCAGGAGCATACTTTTTTTTTAAAGAGAGAGAGAGAGAGAGAGAGAGAATCTTTTTTGTAGATGGACACAACACAATGCCTTTATTTTTATGTGGTGCTGAGAATCAAACCTGGGTCGCGCCAGTGCTAGGTGAGCACTCTACCACTAAGCCACAATCCCAGCCCCAGGAGCATATTTACTGCATAAAGCTAAGTATATAAGATATGAAACAGAAGAAAAGAGAACTAACAATAAGGCTACAGAGAATCAGATGGTACAGATAGAAAAAGGCTGAGAGGGATAGTGGTGACAATGATGACAGCAACACTTTTAATAGTTCAAGTCCAGATTCACATTCAAACATCAGTGACTATCTATCAGTGTCTTGGTGACAGACAAGTGAGCCTTAGCTGTCTTTAGGTTCCCCCTGCATGGCTGTGCTACATCTCTGAGCAGTGCTGTTAATTCTTCTACTCTGAGGAAACAGTCTGCCCTTATAAGCCTTGCTTAATAATGCATGTGGACATTCACCTACACAATACTAGATTGTTCATGCTAATAGTGATTCCCTTCTGTAACATTAGGTCTCTTGTATGAGAATAAGGAAAATTGATATATTTCTTTCTTATGAAAGAGAAAAAAGTGTGGAGGGAGGAAGACAGACAGACAGACAGACAGACACACACATTCTTCTTATTTTGAGGATTTCAGTGGAGGTGTTACAGAACAAAGGACCATTCATTATATGCAACATAGGAGAATCCACATTTACAGGGTTGGGAGAAATAAAATTGGTTTATCTGGTAAAGATTTGACAATGAATGTTAGTTAAATAACACAATTTCAGGGCCTGATGACTGACAGAAATTATACTGGTGCACAACATATTGAAAAAAAGAGTAGTTGAAAAAGTTAATTCACGAAAGTATCACATAGGAATGATAAGATCACTTTCAGCAGAAGTTTGCAGGCCCACCCTCCACAGCCAACACTGTAATCAGCTCTGTCCTGCAACACAGATAAAGTACAAGCTGGCTCTCAGAAAACATCCCTGGTTCCCCATTCCTGTCTGAATAATCTTTCAGCCCTCCACAAAGCTTGCCTTGATTAGAGCTTTTCATCAGTCTTTCCTCTAATAAAATTAATGCCATGGCACAAACAGACTTGTCAGGGTTGATATCTGGTCTGAAAGATGAAACAGTAAGCTCTAACCTTCCTTCTTCACTCTTTTTCTCTCTTTTATTGCCTAAGTTCTTGCAATCCCTGCTCAAATATGCTCAGAAGCAGGCCCTCTTCAGAGTCATATGGCTCAGTCAAGATAATCACCTGACACATTAGTCTGGCTCTATGCATAAGGTTATTAAATTAATACTAATTAATGATTCATACCACAAATTGATAGCTCCACTATAATGCATCTCATAGTTATAAATTTAAAAATTAATTTATGTTAAAAGAAGTTGATGGAAAGTGACTAGAAAGAGACCTATCTGTGTGTAAGGACATATATGGGCCAAATCAAGGGCTGTCATAATTGAGCATTCACTAGGTGTCAGGCTATATGCTCAGTTCTTAGAATATATAATTTTTTAAAATTCTCATAGCAATCAATGAGGTATATTATTATCTCCATTTTACAGGTGGTACGACTAAGATTATGTGGTTAGCTCAAGATCACACAGCTAGCTCGAGGAAGAATCAGACAGTCTATTGCCAGGATGTTGCTACCTCATATTTATTGTTTCCTGTGAATCAGAGAAAAGATAGCTCCAAAAATGGCCATAATACATACTCAAATTGACAAGACAATGACCAGTGTGAATGGTGCCTTTTATTGCTGTGTAGTACAAACATGCACTAGGATATGGATAATACTGCCTATAGGCTGTATCCTGCCCCCACTAATCCAAGGAACAAAAATACCACAAGATAGGGTTAGTCTGTTGTTGTGAGCCAGCCGTGGGTTGTGTGAGCTAGGCGCATTTGAGTACAGGGGCGGGGACTGGACTGCGGTTGCTGCTCTAACTGTGCTGTTTGATGTATGTTTCATTTTCGCTCGTTCTGCCTAAGATTCCCCACACAGCATCTGAGATGGGTGTGACTTTCAAGATGTCAGTCAATCTGCTGACCACAAGACATCACCAAGCAACCCCCTGAAACCTAATCCTGCCGCAGTCTGGCTGGGCACAATCAGGAGCCACTTGTCAAAAGAAACTAACTTTATTTTTAGAACCACACACGCCAAACAAAACAGCCTCTCAGGAAAAACCCTCAGAGCCTCAACTGCCACCACCGGCTTTCCACAAGCCTCTCTCTCTCACACAAGCTTCTCTCCACCTCCCACAATCCTCCTGCTCTTGAGGCCGATTGGCTGGGTCACGTGGGCGGAGCCAAAAAAGTCCCCCAATGAGCAGCTCCGTGGTCTGAAAGGGCAGGGAAACAGCCCAATGAGCATCACCGCAGAGGAGCCAATCCGCTAGATGTTGTTGGGGCCGCTGTGGGCCAATCATCAGCCGGCAGCTGGAAGTTTGCTGGGGCCCCTTTGGCTGTGGCTCTCAACATAATCCCTTGCCTTGTTTGGGTGGAACTTTCTCGAATGTCTTTTCCCCCAATAAATAGGATGGTTTCAGGCATGCTTTCTCTCTTTTGCTTGCCTCTCTGGCCTCCATTGTGGGAGCTGAGGTTGAGGAGCCATCACTGAACCCCAAAAAAGGTATTTTCTGTCTCTGTGTGGTTATTTAGTAACCAGACCAATTCACCTGGAGTGATCCTGACTGACTCAGTTGTGTGTTGCGGCAGTCTGTGAGGAATTCCAGCAGAACATTAACAACACACCCAAGGCCAGAGGGTACTACTAAGAATAAATAAAGATTTTCCATCAAGATCTGAGGTACCAGGATGGCAAACTATCTTTGTGGGCTTCCACAAAGCAGTGATGAGACATACCTAGTATTAGCAAGGAGGCTTATGGACTGGGCACAGACCAAGGTACCCCACATTGTGCTTCCTAGGGGCTGGAGATATAGCTCAGTTGGTAGAGTGTGTGCCTCATATGCACAAGGCCATTCAGCTCCTAACCCTAGCATGATACACACACACACACAAAGTGCTTCCTCTCACCACAGGCTAAGAGAATAACATTTTGTAAGAATCAATTACAAAAGAGATTTTTCTTTTCCTCTTTGAGATTTCTGCATAAGCAAAAATATCAACCATTGAGTTTGACAATGGCTGCATGTGAAGCTATCAGCAGGATGACAAATTCTATTATTTTAAATCCTAGTGTTATATTATTTAATTCTGGGTTTAGTTATCCTTGGGCTCTTCCCCAGCAAACATAGTCATCAATAAGATGACTAGAAGAAATGAGAGCCAGGGTATGAGTACCAGAAAGATCTTTTCTACCCTATGTGAGTAAACAAGAAAAAAAATCGCATTAGTGGGAAGGGACAGTCATAATTCAAGCTTTCAGAATCAGATGGAGTATTCATTTAATTTTCACACTTCATCAGAGTTAAGTATAGATTTGTCATCTGATTTTTATGAATACTATTTTGAATCTGAAGTGTTCTTTAACTTCACATTTCAACTGCTGTAATAGTGATGTTTATTTCACACTTGGGTGCAGCCTGTGGGCACTGGTTCTTTTTTATTTAAGTATGACATGTTAAAGAGAGCTTCCTCTTAAAACTGTTCACATGACTTTCACAAGCCAAAGTAGGTCCTTTTGCTGCAAAAGCCTTCATGTAAACCCTCCGGGCATGACTTTTCGGAGGTATAAGCTTCTGTGATACTCATTAACATACTGCTCATAACTATCTGTGACATTTAGTTCCCATTATGACAAGCTCCTGAAATTAATTTATAATTACATAACCACAACCTGAACTCTAAGTGTAGTATCTATTAATGATAAATAAAATTAATTTCACGGTTGCTTTGATTCTTCCTACCTAAGTTAGACAAGCACTGGAGATATATATATATATATTTTAATATCTGCAAGATACAGAACTGTATTAAGAGTATGGAGATCAGACAAGATCGGGCACGTTGAATCAAATGTATGATATGTCAAAAAAAGATGTAAAAATATATATATATATATATTTTTACATCTTCATGCTATTTGAATGTTATCTTCAGTGTGATGTCTCACTTTTATTTAGTGTTCCCAGAAAATTACAAGTATTGACTCTGCTTTTTTATGAATGCCATGGGAGTTGGGGTATAACAGGTGATTCCAAAATGGAGTTTTATTAAAAGGGGCATTTGCCTTTTAATACAAGGCAGAGAGGAGAAAGAAGAGAGAAAAAGGATAGGAAAAAACTGGAAACAAAAGACATAGCCTGATTCATCTGGTTCTTAACAGAAACACATTCTTTGACTTTTTTCCTCTTAGTGTAGAATCCACCTTCTTGCCTATAGTTTCAACTAAGAACAAACATGGCCTTTGAGGTTACTGAGTTACACTTATTTAATTCCTTTACAGAGAGCTATAATTCTATTTACACATACTTGTGTTCATAGGATGATATTTGGAGATATTAATTGAAGTTTCTGTTCCTTTTCATTTACATGAACTTCCTCAGTTCAGTTTAAGGCACTTATTACCACAAGGTAGATTAGGATTGCTATGGCTGAAATGCAAAAATAAATAAATAGTTATACTTAGTTTTGAGTTTCAAGGAGATCATGGAAACTCACAAAGAGACAATATTCTCAAGGGAAATTTTTTTTTTTTTTTTTTTTTGGTGGGGGGCACTGGGGATTGAACTCAGGGCACTCGACCACTGAGCCACATCCCCAGCCCTATTTTGTATTTTATTTAGAGACAGGGTCTCACTGAGTTGCTTATTGCCTTGCTGCTGCTGAGACTAGCTTTGAACTCAAAATTCTCCTCCCTCAGCCTCCCAAGCCGCTGGGATTATGTGTACCATGGTGCTCGGCAAGGGAAAAATATCTTTTGAGTATCAGCCACAGTTATTTAGTCCATTGGTATATGAAACTGGAGCAAACATTAATTTTCCTGGCCATAAGTCTTCTCTTCCTGCTCTCCTTGACCAGTAAAGCTGGACAGGTAGCAGAGTGATAGTAGTGGGAGATGAAAGGGAGATGAAGAAGAAAAGAGGGAGTCTTTGATTTATGGATCTCCAAGAATTATGTGGAGCTGAAAGAAGAGAAGATGGACCACACTTCCTAAGACAAAGCCTGGGAAGTCATAAACCTGTCTCAGTATAAAGGAAAGGGGTGAATGAGAAGCTAGCCTGGACAGTCAAGTGGGAAGCAGACAACTGTCTAGAACTGCTGCTCCCCAATGTAGAAATGGTAACTCTTGGTATTAGGTAGGTTAGTTAGCCATGAACAGGTGAGTAGTGGGAAAGGACAATGAAAGACATCAGTTCTATGCACCAAGAAAAATCCAGGAGCTATAAAATTGAAACACAGGGGAACCTTATCTAAACAGACAAACATTTGGAGATCCGGAAGGCCTAACCTTTCCCAAGCTGTAGAGAACTATAATCTCTTGAGGGAATCATTATTAAAAAATCCCAGAGACCTTAACTAAAACAGACTACGGTTTATTATGGTTTCCTGAATGCCATCACCATCTCTTACAATTGCCCATCCCACAGACAGGGAACAAGAAGCTCACGAAGATTGCAGTATTTAAACAGAAAAACTGGATTTTGATTCCAAGTTTAATACCCTAAATCAAGCTTTTAAAAATATCTGCAAGATACAGAACTGTATTAAGAGTGTGGAGAGGAAGCAGTCAGGTTTGGTAGCAAAAGAGCTTTACTTAAAGATTCTTTAAAGTTTATATTTGCTTTATGCCACTAAAATATCATACAGTAATATACAAACTAGATGTTCAAAGAAATCTTTCTGGTATAGTATACAAATGATGTATAAAATGGTTTTTAAAAGTTGCTTTTTTAAAAAAATATTTTTTAGTTGTAGTTGGACACAATACCTTTATTTGTTTATTTTTATGTGGTGCTGAGGATCCAACCCTATGCCTTGCACATGCTAAGCAAGCATGCTACCGCTGAGCCACAACTGCAGCTGCCCTAAAATTTGCTTTTGAATTCATGGCTGAACAGGAGAAAAAGCATGTGATTTCCCTGGAGGCCAACTACAATAAGGAAGTGAAAAGCCCAAGAGATAAGTGAAGGAGAGTTGCTGCCTAGTTTGGAAAAATATTATCAATCATATATTCTCCTGGTTCCATGAGATTGTCATTGTGAAAGGGGCTTAGGGCATTTAGAATGCAATGTTTCCAGTGCACCAGAGAGAGCGTTGGTCAGTCTTTGGAGTTTGCAAAGTGATACCAAATCCTTTTTTCAAGGACCCTGAGTGACATTACCAATTTTCATTACCAAATAAGGCAAGAGGCTCAGGGATTGAGAAACCAATTCAAGAATATTGTCTGGCTTGCCACTGAGCCAGAACGTAAGTTGTGTTTCAACTGCTCAGTCCCAAAAGTCTGGGCACCTCCCCAAACCTGAAGTATATTCCAGACTGCTAGTTTGAGCCTCTGATGAATAAAATGAAAAGACTTCTATTTTCCAAGCATGAAAAGAAAGTCTTAGGAGTTATAGTCCCAAGAGTTCAAGTGGACCCTCAAGGCATGAGTTATGTGAACATAGCTGATAGAGGAGCTAGCCAGGTCAGTTAAGAACAAGGAGATTCTATAATTAATCAGGGAAGACTAAGCTCTAACTAGATCTAAATATTCTTTTGACCTTAACTGCTACTCATAGGGATGGCATCTTTTGAACTGATAAGAGCACTTCAAGGGGCACAACCTCCATTTATTTAAACCCTACCCATAGGATCCCTGGAAAGTCCTCCCACTGGTTGACAGCTGAGAAATGAAACTTCTCAGAGACCCACTGCCCTTTTGGGCCCATTCTGTTGAACTGGAGGTAGTTTTTTTTTCCACTTGTCACCACCCTATTTTCCAGGCAAATGTAGTCAACCTCTGACTTGAATGAAAAGTAATGTTTTTTACCATTAAGCATGATTCATGTAATTGAATGTTGTTTAGAGCTTTATCAGGGAAATTTTGTCTATATATTTTGCTTTTTAAAAAATTTTTTATAGTTGTAGATGGACAGAATGCCTTTATTTTATTTGTTTATTTTTATGTGGTGCTGAGGATCTAACCTAGTGCCTCACACATACTAGGCAAGCGCTCTACCACTGAGCTACAGCCCTAGCCCTATATTTTGCTTTTCGTAGTTCTTTACTAATCAAAAAGTTTTGGGGAGTTCCCTTACATGGAGTTGGTGGTCCAGGCCCATGGACAGCACAAACTGTTAGGTGGCAAGGATTTGGGGAGGGAGTGTGCCTCAGCTTGTGATTCCCTAGTGGCATTGTTCCTGATTTGCTGGGCTTCTGCAACACTGGCTGCAATAAGACTCTTGTAGATATTTTTTTCTTTTTTGGGGGGTGGGGTGGGGTGGTACCAGGGATTGAACTCAGGGACACTCAACCACTGAGCCACATCCCCAGCCTTATTTTGTATTTTATTTAGAGACAGGGTCTCACTGAGTTGCTTAGCACTTTCTCATCGCTAAGGCTGACTTTGAACTCGAAATACTCCTACCTCAGCCTCCTGAGCTGCTGGGATTACAGACATGTGCCCCAGTACCCTGCTGGTCTTGTCGATCTTATGAATGATGTTCATACAGCCTCTGCTATGGTTTGGATGTGAGGTGTTCCCTTCAAAGCTCATGTGTGAGACCACACAAGAAGATTTAGATGAAAAACGATTGGGTTATAAAAGCTTTAACCCAATCAGTGAATTAATCCCTGATGGCATTAACTGGGTGTCAACTGAAGGCACATGTAGGGTAAGGCTAGAGGAGGTGGGTCCTTGGGGGCATGTCTTTGGGGTAATTTGTGCCTGGCAAGTAGAGTCTCTTTCCGCTTTCTGATCATCATATGAGCCACTTCCCTCTGCCACAGTCTTCCACCATGATGTTTCCGCCTCCGAGCCCTGAGGAATGGAGCTGGCTTCTCTTGATTGAAACCTCTGAAATCATGAGCTCCCAAATTAACTTTTCCTCCCCTAAAATTGTTCTTCTCAGGTCTTTTAGTCACAGCAGTGAAAAAGTTGACCAAAACAACCTCTAAACTCATCTTCAAGCTAGTCTGGAGGATAAAGTTATTTGTTCATTGAGGAGGCATTTCACAAGTACTTTCTGCTATGCCAGGCATTCTGGTAGGTACTGGGAAATCAGAAACAAAAGATACAGTTCCAAGGTGAAGAAGTCATGGTTTAATGGAACAGGGGGCTAGAATAGAAAACAGGAGAAGGAGGAGCAGGTATCTGAGCTGAGTTTTGACTGATGGAAATAAGAAAGCCAAACAAAGTGGGAGAAAGGCTTCCATTTGTGTAGGTATGAGTTATATGTATGTATATGGTATGGTGGGAAGCTAAATAAATGAATGAATGAGAGGGTATTATTTTTTCTTTCATATTTGAGAGAGACTATTATAATTTTTTAAATGATGAAGACCTGAACATGAGTCCAAATATATGTCAAATCTCAACATGGAAATTACTGACATTAAGAAATGTCAAAGCTCTTAAACATTACTGAGTTGCAAATATTAACAGATATCTACATACCATTTAAGAAAATGGTGTTTAGAAAGAAAACATGAAAAAAAACAAATTCTCAGTCTGACTTTAGAATGTTCAAAAATCATCCATATGGAATTTTCTGTGATTACTTAATTAATAGTGAAGATTTTGACCATATGCTCTAGTGCCCAATTATAGTACTGTAGAAAGTAAATTACCATACTTGATTTTCTCTTATTCTATTTTCAGTGCACATGTTTAACCTTATGGAGAGTCAGGAAATATGTTACTCTTACCTGCTTGCAAATTTAAACTAATGTGCAACAGAAAATTCCAAGCCATAAGGATCTTAAATTAAGAACACATGTTATACCAGTCACTTGATATGATGGCTGAATAACATCCAGCTGAGGAGCATTTAAAAAGGTGAAGGAGTGTCTCAGCACTACTTAAGAATTAAATCTCTAAGGCAATAATTTAGAGATAATTATCAAACTATGCATTGTACTCAAAACTTTTAATTAAAAAATAATGAAGTGTCACTTCTTGAATAAAATGTCTTAATGCAAAGGAAAAAAGCAAAGAGTTATCTGGAGATAAAAGAATGCCTTTCATTAAGTATTAGCAATTGGCCAGATAATACTTTTCAAACTATGATCATGGACTGTGGCAAATTCACACGGCCTTAGAGAAGGCACACAAATGCATTAACTTATCTCTGACCTAAACATAGTAGATTCATACCTAATTTCCAAAGGGGGTAAATGTTGCCTGAGATCCAGGATCAGCTTTAGAAGCCAGCTTTTAAAGATTCAAAGACTTGCAGAAATCAGATTGTAGCACTTATATTGAAGAAGTTTATTTGATTCAGACTCCAGTTTTATCAATAGGTGAAAAGTAGGTTCATTTAATGCTTTCTACCTAAATTGCCAAACAGCAGAAGTTCTTTATTATAACTTTTTTTTCTTTATTATAACTTAAAATATGATGAGGTGTAAGCTTCATAAAATTCTAAGACAAACTGAGTCTTGGAGGTTTCAGTACTATAATAGTTTCAGATGAAAAATATATGCTACCTTCTTATTGCTTCCACATCCAGCTACTCTGTTTTCTAATAAGGCAAAACACCAAAACCTTGATCATTTTTTCATAAGGAAGAGTCTTTAATTTCTTGATCCTTCAGATGTCAAAAAAGGATATAATGTATTTAAACCACTAGAATGTCTTAAGGATAGCAAAATCATTTATTAGGAATGTCCAGGAACCAGTAAAATCAGAACAGCCTGTAAAATCATTTCTTCAGCGGCAGAACCACTGAAAATGGAAGGATTTACACATGGTTTTCATATAATTACTAGAGAAAGGAGGCTAGGCTCTAGTACATACCAAGGAGATATGCCAACAATGAAGAATGAAAAAGATATCAGGATGGAGTCATTTTTGCTTCACAAAAGAAAAATAAAACTCTTACTTCACTTACTATTATATGCAACTTATAGCCATCTGTCTGTTGTAAATTTGTATGTGACAATATGACTTTGCCTTGCTAAAGAAATGAACACAGATTTATTTTTCATAAGTGCAGCTTCAAATAACAAACATTTATTACCTCACATAGTTCTGAGGGTCAAGAATCCTGAGTATCTTAGCTAGGTGGTTGTGTCTCATGGTCTCTTGTGAGGTCATAGTTAAGCTCTCAGTCATTTCAAAGCTACTAGGGTATGCTTCCAAGCTCATTCATGTGGCTTTTGGCAGACCTTACTTCCTCACCATATGGGTCTTTCCACTGGCTTCCTAAGTGTCTACATAACATAGCAGCTGAATCCCAAAGCAAGTGATTTCAGAGACAAAGAAGAGCAAGAGAGCACTCCTAGGTCAGAAGCCACAGTCTTTTTATAACCTAACATCAGAAGTATTATCCTATCACTTCCACCATATTCATTCATACAAAGGAGTGACTCAGTTCAGCCACACTCAAGGGGAAAGGAATTAAGATTCACCTCTTGAGTGCAGAAGTATCCAAGAATCTGTGGACATGCCTTTAAAACCATGCTGATGGTTACCATAGAGCCAGATAATAAAAATCTGGGCTAGTAAGGATTTTTAGAAAGGAATACTGACTTCTTTTAGGATTTAAAAATGATGGCTTTCTAGAGTATCAATCCTCATCAGATCAAGAAATGCATTCATATAGAATTTCATGGAAAAAAAGAAGATATTTATATAGCCTCAAAGGAAATCTCTTAAAATCATGGATCTCTGCTCTGAAAGTGCCCTTGAATTTGCATCATTAAATGCAATTCAATCCTCAGCACTGTGAGAGAGAGCAAGCAAATGCCCTGGCTAGTGACCACAGAGTTTTAATGACCAACAAGGGGACTGAAGGTAACATTAAAAAGGAGGGCAGGAGAATCCCAGATAAACAAAAGGGAACATGCACTCTTCAATAAACTACACAGTTCTGTGATGTCTTGAATAGTAGCTGGATTGACTTAAAAACCAAACTCTACAACTACAAATGTAAAATTTACCATTTACTGAAGAATAATAATAGCAGCTCACATTTACTGAGCATCTATTCTGTACTAAGCATTGCTCAAAGTACTTTACACATAATCCTCATTATCCTTCACATAATCCTCACACCAATTCTAAACAGTATTCTCAGTACTACCATCTTATATAGAGAGGAACTAAGACACAAAGAAACTAAATAATTTGCCCAAGGTCACAAAGGTACCAAGGAGAGAAGATGGGATTTGAACCAGTTACTCTAGCTCCAAGGTCTATACTACTAATTTTATAGGACCTGATTTCCTTCAGGTTTTGTCTTTTCCCTTTATTACTATTGCATATATATACTTACAATGAGTCATTTCCTCAGAAGTTAAGAGTATATCAATAATCTATGTCAAGTCTGTAAATATAGTGTATGAAGAGGATTATCAGGGAGGATCTGAGATTTTTGCACACTAATTTGCATAATTAACACTGCCTCAAAAGTGATTTTTTAAAATTTAAGATAGAATAAATCAAACAGAGTCCAATCTCCTCTTTCTTAGGAAGCTATGTCAGAGCTTGATTTGGAATTGCTGGTATATTATTTCCCCTTTATTTCTGGTAATGAAAATAAAACATAAGATGTATAGCTTATTAAGTGTAGGTGACCAACAAATGTTGAAATCAGTGGGTTGAACTAAACATGACCCTTTCTGAGTATGTTTGGCCATAAGCACTACAAAAAGAATATAATATATTTAAACCACCAGAATTTCTTAAGGATAGCAAAATCATTTATTAGGAATGTCCAGGAACCAGTAAAATCAGAACAGCCTGTAAAATCATTTTAACTGGTGTTCCTGGCAAGGATTGTTATTTACAATCATACATAACCTGACTTTAGTTGGCAAATAAACCAATCATTCTCTTACGGGGTAAGTTTTAACTTTGAACTTCCTATCATGTTCATATAATTTTAAACCTGCATCTATTATTATTATTGTTACTATTTGGTATTGGGGATTGAACCCAGAGGCGTTCTACCACTAAGTTACATCCCTAACCCTTTTTATTTTTATTTTGAGACAGGATCTCATCAACTTGCTTAGGGCCATGCTAAAAGGTGGAGGCTGGTTTTGAACTTTGATCCTCCTATCTCAGCCTCCCATGTCATTGGGAATCCAGGAGTGTACCACCATGCCTGGTTTTATGTATTCTTTCAGCAAGTATTTCTACATCAATAATAACATTAAAAAGAGAGAGAGAGAAGTTGTAATTCTAGCTAAATGCCTTCAGACAAATGACCTACCCTCAGTTTGTTTCAATATTATATCTTAAAGCACATAATCATTCATCAATGATTGTTCCTTGTGGTATTCTTCCAAGTCACTGGAATTTACAAGTTCCATCATAACTTCTACTATCAGCATACACCTGTAGTATCTTCCTGAATTCTTTGCTTTAATTGTATCTGACCTCTTGCTTTGTCAGACAAAGGAAATCTGATTCTTCCAACCCTTGACACTGACCAGAAATATAGTCATATGACCTGTCTGAATTTCTGCAGCAAAGGAATGTGTTAGTTGTTCGTAGCCATTCTGAAGGTATTAAAACAGAATGGTGGTAAACCATACTGGGTTCCCTTTCAGGAAGGACAGTAGGAAGCAGACTTTGGGATCAGGCCTACTTGCCTAAAATTTCTTTCCCCTTTTTGCTTAGAGGTTATCTCTGACATCCCATTTCTTTTCTAAGTGGATTATATCAAAGGAATCCATGACAGGAAGAACTTTTGGAAACCTTTTTGCTCAAGAGAGATTGTATCTATAATCTCTGTTGTGATTAGGATATAGTAGGTACTTAAGGACCACCTTTACTTCACATAATCTAAAATTCTGATATTTATATGCTAAATGTGGGGAAGGCTTTGAAAAACACATCTGGAAGCAAAAATATTGGGAGCCTGGGTTCACCCAAGAGTCTGATTTTAACTGATGGTTCTCTAATTGACAAAACACTCAAATTCCCACATTTTATCTCTTGAATAATAGACATGGATATAATGGGGACAGAAGCTACTTAGTCCATTCATGCTACTGTAACAAAATACCTGAGTCTAGGTAACTTACAAAGAATAGAAATTTATTTTTCACAGTTTGGAGCATTGTTTTCTGATGGCATCCTCATATGGTGGAAAAGAGAAGAGATGGAAAGGCAAAAGGTACCCTTCAACCTCCTTTCTAAAGTTACTAATCCCAAATAATTTCCTAAAGGTCCCACCATTTAGAACTATCACACTGGTGATTAAATTTTAACATAAGAATTTTGAGGGGATATACTCAGACTATAGTAGTTGCTAACTGGGAAATGATGGGAGAGGTTATTGTAAAATGGAAAATAGAGCCTGCAAGATTTAGTCTGAAAGTGGCATGAAACAGCTCATAGTCTGCTCACGTGGCAGGTATGAGGTAAGAAAGTTTCCCAAGTTTCTATGGACCAGCTTGAGTTCACTCTTTTCTCAATGTTTTCCCAGAGCCTCAAGGAGATCATACGCAGTAGATGGTAGGGTCATCTGATATAAGGAATATAAACAAGTCACATTGTTTTACAGAAGAGTCACTGAGGCAGGGCAGTTAAAGGCTTGCTTTCTTTTAGTCAGGACTGCTCTACATCCCAGCAGAAGAGTAGCAAAGAAGGGAGAAATTCTGTGTGTATCTGTGTGTGTGTGTGTGTGTGTGTGTTAAGAGTAATGGTAGAGGAGAAGATAATTCTATAAGATAGTAAGTATAAATATGAGTTCATAGAGGTAGTGATAAACAGAAAAAAAAGGTAGCATGTTAAGGGTTTCTTTAGGGAAGCTGTTACTGAGAATGCAATTTTATTTTATTTTTTCAGTGTTGAGGAATCAGTCCCAGGACCCAACGCATGCTAGGCAAGTGCTCTACCACCAGCCCAAGAATTTTCAGACCTGATTTCTGATATTAATAGTGAAAATAAAATACAGCCTGCCTGCATATAGCTTTTTTCTTCTCAAATTTTAAAGTGCTTTCATTTAGCTTTACTTATTTGAATTTTAACATCCTAAGTGTTCAAGCTGGATTAATACGAATTCCATTCTGCCATCATTAATGAAAATAATATGGGATTTGGAGTGAGATGGGCAGGGGTTTCACAACTTACTAACTGAAGGACCTTAAAAAGTTATTATCATGTGAAACTCAGCTTTCTCATTTGTTCTCTAAATCTGATTCTTTAAATACATCAGAGGGTGTTTGACAGGATAAAATGAAACAACTAATGCAAAACGTTGATCACAATGATCTTTTTCCTTATGTGTCAGGATTCAAATCCACATTTTCCCTTTTACATATGAGCTGCCATCAGACCACACGGTTAGGATTTTGGATTGTATATATGCTGGTTCTGACATTAGAATTGAGGTGAGGCAATAATAAGCACCATGATCATTATAAATACTTAAAGGCACTTGAGGTGTAAAACCACAAGTGCATTAAATATAATGAATTAGACTTCTATTAGTAAGATGACCTTCCTGAATCCACACTGACCACAGTTCATCAAGATTACTTCTTTTACACTGAGTTGCATGTTAAGGAGTACAATCTCACTAATTAAAATTTTATAGGGCATGCACACTGGCATCCTGTCAGCATCCTGATAAGCTTTTATTAATGACTACAGAAGACCTAGGGCCCCCTTTTCTAATATTCTACCATGTGGGAGAGGCTTTTTGCCTTTGGTGTCAAGGATCTCTGTTTATTCATATGGAAAGGGGGGTAGTAAAAGGGAAGGTAATGAAATTCTGCCTTGCAATATGGTTGAGATTCTCCACAACAGTTGATACTAGCCCAGCTACTTTTTGAGCTGAGTTTGAGCCAATTTTCTTCTGGATTTATGGGCCTTCTCTTGCCTTTTCTCTTTTATTTCTTTCTGCTCAATGTCTTATTACAGTTTACTCTGCAGAAGCTTGTTCCTCCATTTGTGCCCCAGGGTTCTGTCCTTGGTCCCCTTTCTAACCTCCTTCATATACTTGCCTAGTGTAGTCTCACTTGTGTCCACATCTATAGCCACATCTACCTACCAAATCTGTGCCTACCTACCTACCAAATCTGTATTTCTAATCTTAGTATCCAACCTATGGGATTTCTGCATTCCATTTCCCTTTAGGGATTTCAAACTCATTATGTCAGAAAAAATATTCATTCTAGACTTGCTTCTTTATTCATGTAGCAGGCATCAAAGAATGACATTATTTATCCAAATCCAGAGGCCTGGGAATTAACATTAACACCTTTATTCCCATAGCTAATTACCCAGTAAGTCTTGCTAATTCTATCACTTTGTGATCTCTGAAATTCCCCTTTCTCTTGGTCATTTTCTAATTATGATATGAGCATAGTGGTTAAAAGCATAGGCTTTGGGTCACATTCTTACAGCTATATAGCTGATCAAGGACTTCAGACCTTTTAAGCCTCAGTTTCTGAAAATGACATAACTTGTTGTTTAAACCAATTAATGTTTGGTACTTGGTCCATGGGGGCCCTCCACATAGTCATGTTTTATTCTGTTTCTCCTTTATTCTCTGCTCAACTAGTATTTTGCAAATTTAAGTGCACATAAGACTTATTGGAGGGCTTGCTGAACCCTACATTGCTAGAACCAGTCACAGAAAATTTGCATTTCTATTAAGTTCCCAGGTGACACTGACTATAGCTCTTAGACTACACCTTAACTGCAATGACAACCTAAAGAGTTCTAAATGCTTAACATGAATTTACTTTTTTAAAGCTGAGAACAGCTCTGAGGGAGATAATATTATCTCTATATTATAGATGAAGAATCTGAAACATTGAATGTAAATAACTTCTCCAAGGTCACAATGGTAGTAAGTTTCAGAGTCAGAATTTGTGCAAGATTCTAGTCCTTAACTCTGCAGCCCCAAGATCTTAGGCACTATATCCACAGCTGTTCTACTTCCGTCATTCCCCATCTTAAAATCTTTCATATAAAAACAGAGCCTCCAGGATTTAAACCCAATCCTCAACCCTCAAGGTTTCTTTCTGCCACTCATTACCTTGTTCTTTGAGTTCCAGCCACTACAAACTGGTTTAGCAAGTACATTTTCCACTGCATGAACACCACTATCTCCTTGCCAACTCCTATTCATCCTTTATCAACTTGGCTGGAATGTTACCTCCTGGAACTCTTCTCAGCTTCTCCCCAGCAACTGTGTAAATTCATAAGGTCCTACTTTTATGGAAGATTTCAACAGCAGATAAGAGAAAGCATAAGAAAGAATCAGAAAACTTGAAGATAGGTCAATTAAGATTATCGAGTCTGAGGAACAGAAGAAAAAAGAATGAATCTCTACATTATAAAAGCTCAATGAATTCCAAGTATTATGAAATTAAAGAGATTCACACAATCAAACTGTTAAAGACAATCCTCAAACTGAAAAGAGAATCCTCAGCAAGAGAAAAGCAATTTGTTATGTACAAGGGAATCCTCAAAGATATTAATAGCTGATTTCTAAACAGAAATCATAGGAGTGAGCCAGGCATGGTGGCCCACATCTGTAATCTCAGCTGCTTGGGAGGCTGAGACAGGAAGATCATGAGTTCAAAGTCAGCTTCAACAAAATCGAAGTGCTAAGCAATTCAGTGAGACTCTGTCTCTAAAAAAAAAAAAAAAAAAAAAAATAAAATTGAGCTGGGGATGTGGCTCAGTTCAATCCCCAGTAGCCTCCCCCGCCAAAAAAGAAAGAAATTGTGGGGGCTGGGGTTGTGGTTGGTGGTAGCACTTGGCTAGCATGTGTGAGGTACTGAGTTTGATTCTCAGAACAGCATGTAAATAAATAAATAAAATAAAGGTCCATCAACAACTAATAAAAATAGTTTTTAAAAATCATGGGACTTAATAATCAATGGGACAACATAGTTAATGTGCTGAAAGGAAGAATACCAACAAAGAATTCATCCATCAAAACCATCCTTCAAAAACTAAGGATAAATTAAGACATTCCCAGATTAAAAGATAATAATAATAAAAGAAAATTTGTCATTTGAAGCCCTGAACAAACAAAAAATACTAAAGGCTAAATCAAGAAGACACTAAACAGTAGTTTAAATCCACAATAATAGATGGAAACCATTAATAAATCTAACTAAGTAAATAAGTGTGATAAAAAATAGATGTATGTTTAAAACTTGTTTTTTCTCCTATCTAAATTGAAAGGCAAATGAATAAAGCAACAATAACACAGAGAATGATGGTAGATAAAATGGAGTGATACACACACATGTATTTATTTACTTATTTATATTTTTTGGTACTGGGAATTTAATCCAGGAGCATTTTACCACTGAGCCACATCCACCCCTTTTTATTTTTTATTTTGAGTCAGGGTCTCACTAAGTTGTTTACAGTCTCATTTAGTTGCTGAGACTGGCCTCGTACTTGCAATCCTCCTGCTTCAATCTCATGCCACTGGGATTATAAGGGTGTGCCACTATGCACAGCAATGCAATAATATTAAGGCAATGTTTTTGTGTAAAAGTAAAATCTTGTTGGAATTAATATAAACTAGATATTTTCAAGTTAAGATACAAATTGCCATCTCTAGAGCAACAATTAAGAAAGTAATACAAAAAATGTAGTAAAAGAAACAACAAAGCAGGAAATGTATAGTTAGTGCAAACATATGAAAAGAAATAAAAATATAAGACATAGAGAAAACAAAGATCAAAATGATAAACACGAATTCTACCTCCTCATTACACATAAATGGTAGCCTCCAATCAAAAATCAGACATTGCAGAATGGATTCTTAAAATAGATCCAACTATGGGCTGTCTAGAAAATACTTTAGATTCAAAGGCACAAATAGGTTGAAAGTAAAAAGGGAAATACTTAAACTTTAACAGTCAAAAGAGAACTAGAGTTACTATAATAATATCAGACAAAACATTGCAGATAAAAATTGTTATTAGACACAAAAATAGTTAAAGGTGAAAAAAGAGTGAATCCATCAGGGAGATAAAACAATTATGAATGAATGAATGAATAAATAAATAAATAAATAAATATGTAACAACAGAGCTCTACAGTATGTGAAGCAAAAATTGACAGAATTGAAGAGAGAATAAGCAATTAAACAGTAATAGATGATGACCTCAAAATTGTCCTTTCAATAATGTTTAGAACCACTAGCCAGAAGGAAATAGAAGAGTTGAACAATACTATAAAGCAATAGATCTACAGATATATATAGAACATTTCACTCAACAACACTGAATACAAATTCTTATACAGTTTACACAGGACATTCTCAGGGACATACTATATGTTAAACCATAAAATGAAGCCAGATGCAGTGGCACATGCCTATAATCCCAGCGAGCTAGGGGGACTGAGGTAGGAGGATCACAAGTTCAAAGCCAGCCTCAGCAACTTAGAGAGGCCTTAAGCAACTTTGTGAGATCCTACCTCAAAATAAAAAATAAAAGGGGCTCATAATGTGGCTCATTGGTTAAATGCCCCTAGGTCCAAACGCCAATACTGGAAAAAAAAAAAAAGGTTTAAATCTTACAAAGTTTGCTCTCTGACCACAAAATAATGAATAAGAAATTAATAACAGAAATGCTGATACACTTGCACATGTCTGTAATCTCAGGTATTTGGGAGGATGAGGCAGAAGGATTATAAGTTTGAGACAAGCCTAGGCAACTTAGTGCTACCCTGACTCAAAATAAAAAAAAAAAAAACAGCCACTAGTTCAGTGGTAAAAGGCCCTTGGATTCAATCTCCAGTACTTAAAAAAATAAAAATAAAAAAGAAAGGAAGGAAGGAAGGAAGAAAGAAAATAACCACAGGTGCAAGTTTGAAAAACTGAACAATATGCAAAAAGTAATGAACAAAATCCTAAATAACTAATGTGTTGAAGAAGAAATCACATGGGAAATTAGAAAATACTTTGAGATGAATGAAAATAAAACAAAATAACCTCAAACTTAGGTGATATAATTAAAGTGTTCCATGGCTATCAATAATGCCCTTATTTAAAAAAGAAGAAAACTCAAATGAAAAACCCAAGCTCCCACCTAAGATGAGAAAGAGAAAACTAAACCCCCAAAAGGGAAGGAAATAATAAAGATTAAAATAAAAATAAATGGAGTACAGAAAAACAATAGACAAATTAGCAAAAACAAAAATTGGTTCTTTGGAACAATCACCAAAACTGACAAAACTTTTGCTAGGTTGATGAAGAAAAAGAAGACACTCAAATTCCTAAGATCATGAATAAAAAAGTAGAAGTTATGACTGATCTTACAGAAATAAAAATGACTACAAGGGAATACTATGAACAACTATATTAGATAACCTACATGGAAATGACATACTCCTGAAAAGACATGATAATAATGAAACTGACTCAAGAAGAAATATAAAATTGGAATAGACTTATAGTATAGAGACTGAATTAATAATCAAAAAAATTCCTGCAAAGAAAAGTCTAGGTCCAGATTGATTTACTAGTGAATTCTGCCAAATATACAAATAAGAATTAATATCAATTCTTCACAAACTCCTTCAAAAAATAGAAGAGGAAGCAATACTTCTAATTAATTCTATGAGGCTGGTATTATTTAAAGACATTATAGGAAAAGAAAATCATAGACCAGAACACACCTTGTGAAAACAGATGTAAGAATCTTCAAAATAAACCCAGCAAACCAAATCTAGCAATATATAAAATAGATCATATACTATACTGATCATATACTGATCAAGATTTCATCCTAAGGAATGCAAATTTGGCTCAACATATGAAAATCAACCAATGCAATGTGCCATAAAAACAGAATAAAAGATGAAAAACCACATGATCATTAAATGGACTCTGAATAAAATCACTTGACAAAATCTAACAATCTTTTATGATAAAGACATTCAACAAACTAGAAACAGAAGAGAACTTCCATAAGCAGATAAAGAATATCTACAACACACACAGAGAACAAACATCACATTTAATGATGAAAAACTGAATGCTCCCCCTCTAATATGAAGAACTAGACAAGAGTGCCCAATCTTGACACTTCTATTTATTCAACATTATACCAGAGGTTCAAGCCCCCAATTAGGCAATAAGTTAAATAAAAGTTATACAGACTGGAAGACATCAGAGATACATGATCTTACATATAGAAAATTCAAAGGAATACACACAAAAAAACTTACATGTACATACATACACTATTATACAAATAAATGACTTGAATAAGACTGTTGGAGCCAAGATCAATAAATTAAGATACTAGCAATGGGGTTGGAGTTGTGGCTCAGCAGTAGAACACTTGCCTAGCATGTATGAGACACTGAGTTTAATCCTCAGCACCACATAAAAACAATAAATAAATAAATAAATAAATAAATAAATTGTGTCCATGTAGGACTAAAAAAAAAAAAAAAAAAATGACACTAGCAATAGATAACCTGAAAATGAAATTAAGAAAACATTTCCATACATAATCATCAAAAGTCTCAAATACTTAGCAACATATTTAACAAAAAAGAATAAGACTTGTACACTAAAAACTATAAAACATTGCTGAAATTGGAAAAGATTTAAATAAATGGAAAGACATTACATATTCATGGATTAGAAAACTTAATATTGTAAAGATGGCAATATTCCCTAAACTGATTTACAAATTCAACTAAATTCCTGTCAAAAATCAAAATGGTTTTTATGCAGATACTGATAAGCTGCTCCTAAAATATAGTTATTGAAGGGCTCAATTTTTCCATTTTCAAAAGTTACTACAAAAGTTACAGTAATCAAAGCAGTGTGATATTTGCATGAACATATGAACCAATAGAATAGAATTGAGAGTTCAAAAATAAATGATTATGTTTATAGTCAATTGATTTTTTTTTTAGATATTGATGAACCTTTATTTTATTCATTTATTTATATGTGGTGCTGAGAATTGAACCCAGTGCCTCACACATGCTAGGCAAATGCTCTACCACTGAGCCACAACCCCAGCCCTGGTCAATTGATTTTTAATAGTGGAGCCAAGAAAATGTAACTAGGGAAAAACCAAATGATACTGGGGTAACCATGTAGGTGGTGGATCTATATGGATCTCTACCTCATGGTATATACAAAAATCAACTCAAAATGGATCACAGACCTAAGTTGAAGAACTAAAATTTTTAAACTCCTATGAGAAAAAAAAAACATAGGAGTAAATCTTTGTTAATCTGTATTAGGCATTGGTTCTTAGATATAACATCAAAAGCACAAGAAATAGATTAATTGGACTTCAAAATTTAAAAAAAATGGTGCCTCAAAGGACATAATTAAAAAGGAAAACACAACCCACAACATGAGAAAATATTTGGAAGTCATTTATCTGATGAGGGATTTGTATCTAGAATAATAAAGAACTCTTACTACTTAACAGTAAAAAAGACAACCCAATTTAAAAATGGGCAAAGAATTTGAATACACATTTGTCCAAAGAAGATATACAAGTGGCCAATAAACATACAAAGATGCTCAATACCATTAGTCACTAGGGAAATGTGGATTCACAATGAGGTACCACTATGACAACTAAAATAATGTGTTGGTAAGGATGTGAAGAAATTGGAACCCTCATATCTTGCTGGTAGGAATGTAAAATGATGCGATCAAGCTTAGAAAAAGTTTAGCAGTTCTTCAGAAAGTTAAAGTTATCATTAAAATTAAGCAATTGTAGTCTAGGATATATATCAAAGAAATAAAAGTATACATCCACACAAAAAACTTGTATATTTTATAATATTGCATATTGGCCCCAAAATGGAAACAACCCAAATGTCCATCAGATAAACAAAATGTAGTATATCCATACAATAGAATATTATTTGGCTATATGAAGAAATGGAGTATTGATATATACTACAACATGGTTGGACTTTGAAAACATTTCAAATGAAAAAAATCAGCTATAAGAAATCACATATTGGGAAGATGGCGGCGAGGGGAGTGCATTGCCCCCGTGTGCTGCTTCACTGTGTGGGAGTATGACAAGTCAGGACGGCTAAAGGCTATCTTGTTAGGAATTTCCAGCAATAGTGGGGTGCTCCGGAACCTGGAGGAAGGATTTCCATCGCACGAGGATCGGCTACAGGGACTCAAATGCGAGAGGTTTGTCGCACGGAGGGTAACACTGCTTATTCAGCAAATCGCCCCGCGGCTAGAGTCTGCAGCGCGCGCTGGGAAACGAGGAGATAGCGACACAGGGATACAGCGCTGCAGTTTCTGCCAGCCGTGCAAGCACCGTACTCAGGGCTGAAGTCTGGGTTTGAGACGGGGGAAGGAAGCGGTCCATCTCGGTTCTCCACACCGGTCAGACCACAGAGGAGGCCAGCAGCCACCATGTTGGAAAGCTGACGTCACCATCCCTGTTTTCGACTGACCGCAGCTCATTCAGCCATAGAACAGGTAATTTCAGGCTGCCATTCGCCTGCGGCTTGCAGACAGATTGCTAGGGTTCAGTGCCTGGGGGCTTCTTAGAACCTGATCTTATCGGAGCGAACACCGAGCATGGGGCGGCCGAGTTCCGGCTCCCGGAACTGCCCTGGCCCAGGGCTAGGAGCCCACGGAAACTGCTTCTCGGTCCGGGTCCTGCTGAGGGCCGGTCAGGACTCACCTGTTGCTTTGGTTGCCCGGCAAGGGGAACGAAA
>NW_025999961.1:16312943-16320419 GCF_001458135.2 Marmota marmota marmota
ATGGCAATATGTAAATCAATGGATGTGTAACTGATGTGATTCTGCAATCTGTGTATGGGGTGAAGGTGGGAGTTCATAACCCACTTGAATCAAAGTGTGGAATATGATATGTCAAGAAATTTGTAATGTTTTGAACAACCAACAATAAAAAATTTAAAAAAAAAGAAAAAAAAAAAAGAAATCACATATTGTATGATTCCACTAATATGAAAAAAATTTCCAGTACAGGCAAATCTATACAGACAGGAAGCAAAGCAGTGATTACCAGGACTGGGAAGATGAAGAGTGGGGTACAGGGTTTCTTTGGGGAGTAATGAAAATATTCTTTAAATAGTGGTGATAGTTGCACAACTCTGTGGATATATCACAAACCACTGAATGTACACATTAAAGGCATAAATTTTTAGTAAGTGAATTATATATTTAAAAAACTGTTTTATGTATGTAAGAACTATTTATATATGTGAATATACAAGCATGTGCACTTTAAATTTCTCCAGTATCTCTGGAGACTCTAAATAATCCTTTCAAAGAAGCAAAAGTCAGACAACCACGATTTGTTCCTTTACAAAACTAAATCTGGCAGGAGTAATGATCTTGTAAATTAGAAGCTAAGCACTCCAGCTGTGCATCTGTGAGAGTTTACTTTCATTACCTCACCTTTCCTGTAGCTGTTTACATTGACCATTCCAATGGTCACCCTTAAACTGGACTGTTCCTCCTGTGCAGAGGCTGCCTCTCTCTCCTCTCTGTTCTAGTCTCTGCATGTGTAGTAGAGCATGACCACATTTATTTAATTTAAGTTGAATGGTGAAGAGCAACACAGGACTGCAACATCAATAACTGAGTGTCTTAAAGTTTGAATGGCAAAGTGATCATTGTGAAATGAAATACAAAGGCCTAATGTAAGCATAAGAGGATTTTTCAGTGAAATCTTATATAATGCAGTCAGGAAAGTTAATTCCTAAACAAGATGCTTGTGGGACAGACTCTTTGTCTTCTGAATGTTTATCCCATAAAGGTATTAAGTGATTCATTTCTAAACAATGGTAAAAGGACAGCTATATACACACACTTTGGTAAAAGGGCATTCACACATCTTAATTTTTTTTTAAAATGCCAACTATAATTGAGTAAACAGGTTAGAAAAGTATAAAGAAATGTTTGCATTTGTTAGCTTTCTACTTGCTTTTCTTTAGCTTAACCCATAGATTTTTATAGGACTATTTTTATTTGAAATTCTAAATACTGTAAACTAATTCCTTTTGATGGTTACAACTTATTTTCATCACCTAATATTGTCCCCAGTTAAAACTGCACAGGTGTGCTGATGCTAACTGATATAAAAGCAGATTATCAACATTCTGTTTAACACAGTCATTTCTAGACACTAGACACGAGCCATGGTGCAAGCGTAAAATGCTCTAATTATAAAACACAGGAACCCTCAGCCACTGAAACAGCTGCAGGCATTAGTGACAAATGGTTGTTTTGTACTCCTGGCACTTTTAATGTTTCAGGATGCTGTTTCTGACATTATAATCAACCAACTATTAGGACAAACAAATGCTACACTTGGAAAATAAAACACAAAAGAAATCACCCATGGCCTGGCTCCAACTTATAGGAAAATGCAGACCTAAAGACCTAGAACAGCTTCCTCTACTACTTGCTTTCCTTCTAAGTAATGATTAACAAACCAGTTAAAAAGGTGTTTGTCATTGCTGAATGGCAATTAATGATTTAAACATAGAATCAATCTCTACTGAAACCAAAGATATTATTTATCTATGGATGTTGATGAGCACGCATGAGAAAATGGAGAGGGGTATGCAGCAACAGGGAAAGGAAGAGATTTTGATAATTACCTTCTTCTCCCTCCCACCTTTTAGCTGCTTGTCCAAGAACAGAGTAATTACCATGTGGTAATTTGTCTCCACCGTTAAACAGTGAACTCCTCAAAGAAAAAGATTGCTTTTTATCCCTGTAGGCACAGGACATAGCATAGTCTCTGTTCAATTAATGTCTGGGAAGGAAGAACAGACTATTAGTGACCGCTGTCATAGTCTCAATAACCCATCTCTGGTACTCAAAGAGGGAGGACAGTTTGGAGTGCAGGTGTAAACTGTCAAAAGCTTCTGTTTTTTCCATGGTGAAAGAGGACAGCAACTCCAGCCAAGACCTAGAACTGATAAACCTATGGAAATGTGAAAAAAAAGGAAGAAAGAAATGGCCTAAACTAGGTTGGCAGCCAAAGCTGCTTATCAGTAAGATATAATAATAGGGAGCATATTCATTTTCTACTGCCATGTGATAACTTACAGCAAACTTAGTAGCTTATTATTATTACCCATATTATTATCACAATATTTCCACGGGTCCCAGGAGTCTATACTCAATCTGGATCCTCTGCTGAGTGCGATGAAGGTAGCAGCAGAGGTATGGCTCTCATCTGGAATTTGAGGCCCTCTTCCAAATTCATTTAGGTCATTGATAAAATTCACTTCCTTGAAGTAGTAGATCCCATTTTCTTGCTAGCTTTTGGCAGAGGGATCATCTCAACCTCTAGAGGCTACCCTCCACCTTCCCTAGCCATCTTATAATGTGTCAGCTTCAAAGCCAGCAGGAGTCTTATAAAATGCAATATCTTCATTGGATGACTGCTCTCATCATCTTGCTCATAAAACATAATCCAATCAAGAGAACCACTAGCCCAGTATATTACTACCAGTCTCCAACCTTACTTCTGGTATACAGGGATGTATACTAGGGGACTGGAATCTTCAGGGCTACCATAGCAGATTTTGGCAAGTGCTAAAAACAGTTGACTAATAATGAGTTACTTTAATAGAAAAGGATGTAGATTTTTCTCCTGTGATTGTTCCAAATTATTATAAATCATTATAAGACAGTATCTCTGTAGTTTAGAAATATAAACATTCAGTTACGGGAGAACTCTAGGTAAATGAGAAACAAAAGCAATGAAACGCTAGGTAGTTAAATGCTCTGAGGCTGTGGGACATGAAACTCCTCTCTACCCTGGCAAAAGAAAATCCTTTTGTTTTCTTCCTATCAGGTACTAAGATCTAACAAATACATAAATTTTACAGCCTTGAGGCTAAAAAAGGCAACTTAAATACCACATAAAGCCAGTATGGTGTGCTAGTCACCACTAAGAATGAATGGCAGAGGACTAGGGAGCCTTAGATGTGTCCTTCTCTGACCTCCTCCTGCTGAAGTTAGTGTTTATCTTTTTCTTGCTTTTCTTTATGGTTTAATACATGCACGTGATCAGCTCTCTAAGCAATATACTTAATTTTATCATGTTTTAACTTCACAGAAGCAGAACTTAGGTATTCAACTTGTTTTTTCATTTAATATGACATTCTTGAGATTTATCCATGTTGATACATGTAACCACAACTCATTTTCACTAATTCTAGTATTCTATTGTTTGCATATATTGTATTTTATCTATCCATTTTCCTGCTGAATATTTTTGTTTTCAATTTTTTTCTAATTATAAACAAGTGGCCAAGTATGTTTTTGTACATGTTTTCTGATGCAAATATATACATTTCTCTGTGAAATATAAATAGGGATGGATATGTTGGGTCATGGCATATGCAGCTTCAACTTTATGAGATAATGCCAGATTGTTTTCAGAAGTCATTTTACCAAATCACAGGCTCAACTGCAGACCTCTTATTGCTCCAGATTCTCAGTGACCCCTTTATACTGCTGACTTTTAAATTTTTGTTAATCTAATGTGGGCTAAATGATAACTTATGGTGTTTTTAATTTGCATTTCCCTGATTAGTTGATAAGCTTCAGCATCTTCTTAATGGACATTCCTATTTCCTCTTCTCGGAAATGCCTGCTAATGTTATAAAGATAGGTTCCTCAATCAGCTTTATCAGAAATAAAGCTGTTATTCTCACAGCCGCTGCCTGTTACTATGCAGTAACTAACTAAAACAATTTTAGAGATTATGGCCAACTTGTTATATAGCACATCATCTTATTGATGTGCTACTTGATCCTATCACACATATATCATGCAATAAATGCTCAACAAATGTGGGATGACTGACTGATGGTATGTTAGTTGCAGATAACACAAATTTATTTGAGAATTTATTCTATACACAAAACTCTTCCTGCTAAATGGTACTTTGATTATATTTTATTTCTGAAAGAACTTCCATGATTATAGTATCTAAAAATCAGTTATTGATCTCACCAAAACTGTCTAGAATTTATCTTAGTAGCTTAAGAATAAAAATTACCAAAGATATCTAAATTTGGATTGCAATTTTGGGCTTCATACATAGTACTATCTAAAATTAATAATCAATTGACCAGACTCATCAAATAATCTTATCTTCTACTTCAGTAGAAGTTTCACAAAGTAGTTTCACAGTTTCCCTGAAGTACTAATTCAGTTGGATGCAAATAGGGTTATTTAGGGTTAGTGATCGGGAAATACCAACTTGTCAAAGTTATACAGTAACACTATCAGTCTTTGCAAAGCATCCTGTGTGTTGTCAATTGGTGAATTCCAAGGAGATTGTATATCAAATGTTTTCCCCCAGAATATTTGGAATGCTTAGGTGCCAAGAACATACATTGGAAAAAGTGTATCTCTGCTTCTTTTGTCATCAGCTTCTTCCAATAACAAAATTCCTTGTTTTCTTAATGTTTTTTTTCTGATTATTAAGTCATGTTGTTAAGAAATACTAATCTTGGATTAAATTGTTTATCAGTTTCATTATAATTGGACAATGTAAAATAAATTCATTCTATAATAAAAATACTCATAATCCTAAAACTGCAAAATTCCCTTCAAAAAGATATGATTCAACTCATTTAAATAGTAATTACATTGAATTCTTTACTAATTAAATATTCTTTGTCATCAATTGTAGTTTAACATTTTACATAATATAGTATCTTAAATCCAAATTTTAAAAAAATCCCAAGGCAATAATATTGAAATTCTATTTATAAAAATATCTGTATTATTATTCATAAAAAGATGAAAGAAGATATGAAAACAATTTGATATTACTGTGAACTAAACAAAATATATTTGAAGATTTCTATCTGAAATGTTCTTAGAGTCAATTAGTAAAATGAAAAGAGCTCTTTTTAAAACTGACGGGTTATGGTCTTTCATGTGTAAATGCAAATCTTATATTTGTGACCTTCCATGAAGAATTCCATAAAGAAGGCTCTTGCTGAGGATCCTCTTCACAGAACAAGGTAATCTCTGAGGAGGTTAACACATTGACACACAGAATGCAAATTTAATCTTATAATCTGCCCAGTTTCTTTTAAGATTGATAGCTGAATTAAATAATGTCAGGTTGTATGCCCCATTTGTTCTTTTTTGAAGAGTCAATGGCTTGCTTTTCCTTCATTTGAAGCTTCATCAGGTGAGGGTAGTAAGGAAGATTTTTCAAAACTTCTTATATAAACTCAAATTTTAAGTTCTCTCTTGCAAAAGGCTTTGTAACAGGCTCTTCACTATTCCAAAGTTATTTCTGAATTGCAGAAATTTTCTCTTCCTCCATGTTTCTCCCTTGTTTTCTCCTGTTCAATCTTGGCTGCCACATCAGACAGATTGCAGCTGAACACTTTTTTTCTTGCATCAGTAGTGGGAGACTTTTGCAGCTAACAGGTCTGTCAAATAGTTGCATACTATTTATTGTTATAAAGACAGGCTGGCAACTTTGCACCAATGACAAAATGGGATATGAGAAGGATTTAAATGAGCAAATTGCCCTTCCTTTGGCCTCTGAAATGTTTTCAACCTTCTATGACAATTCTGGGCTTAGTAAAATGCAGTAGGCATAAGGGGCACTTACTTCTGACACTGGCATTTACTTCCAGGGATGGAACACTGTGGACCATCAATAAGTACCAAAATGCAAGTAGTTCATTCACCTCAGTACTAAAAACTTGGAGGTCTTTGAAGAATAGAAAATTTGGTAAGGAAATGAAAATACTACTGAAAAGCCAATCAGCATAATCAGTTGAGTCAATGAAGATATGAAAACCATTATATATTATTACTCAGACTCCATAATTGATCTAAAATGAAAATGTGACTTCTCTATAATCTAATCTCCCTCAAATCCCTTGGTGTTCTGATCATTTGCTGTTTATTGTATCTTGTGACATTCTATTCCTCAAATTTCACCATGACACCGGTTTTAAAATATTTTTTAACTTGAAATCATTTGAGAGACAATTTCACTATTAAGATAAATAGATACACACCTTTAAATTTTCTTCCTAAGAAGTTATATGAAAAAAAAAATGAAAGACATGAATCACCTCTATCCTCAGTTCTATTTTATAAATAATGAGACAGTTCAAAAACCCAATCATTTACAGGTAGAAATACCAGTTGAAATATTTCAAGTTGGCTCTTTCATGATCTGGCAAGATAAGCATAAATAAAAAGAATAAAAAGTGACTAGTGTTTAGTTTAGATAACACTCCAAATATCTCTTTTAAGAATCTGGAAAAAAAAGGGGACTTATCCCTAAAATGAATACCAATTCATGAAGAAGCACTGGTGAATCTCCCAGAAAGTTTCCAAACCATGGATATACTGTTAAAAACGGAGCACAAAATAAAATACGGAATTAGTAAAGTTGATCTTGAAAAGTTGGCTTTCCTCAATCTGGTTTCATACCTATTTGTATTATGCCTTGCCCTCTAACAGGAACATGATGAAATAATATTTCCCTGCAAAAAGCAGTTACTCATCTGTCTCATCAGCTCTATTTAGAAATGTCCATTACACACTTCAACCTGGCTGTCTGTGAGCATCTGAAACCCAATTTAACATCTCCATCTTTCCCTATCCTTCAACCTGTTCCTTCCTCAGGTCCTGTATCTTGGTTAGAGCATTATCATCTACCCATTTGCCTAATTTAGAAATCTGGACAATTTAGCTCATTCTAGTGGAATTATTTGTTTGCAAATCTATTTTATCCACAAGACAGCAAGCTCCTTATTGGAATAGGCCTTTTCTAGCAAACAGGACCACGCAATGCCACATAAATGGTTACATGTTTGATGTATTGTGGGGATCACAATTTAATGCAGTTAACTATCTAAGACAATATTCTTCTTATTTTTTATTTTTTGACTGATTTTTAAATTTATATATGACATCAGAATGCATTGCATATTATCAGATTTTTTTCTTTTTTTTTTATTGGTTGTTCAAAACATTACAAAGCTCTTGACATATCATATTTCGTACATTTGATTCAGGTGGGTTTTGAACTCCCAATTTTACCCCAAATACAGATTGCAGAATCACGACAGTTACACATCTACATTTTTACATAATGCCCTATTAGTAACTGTTGTATTCTGCTACCTTTCCTATCCTCTACTATCTCCCCTCCCCTCCCCTCCCATCTTCTCTCTCTACCCCATCTACTGTAATTCATTT
>NW_025999961.1:16320915-16325711 GCF_001458135.2 Marmota marmota marmota
TCTTCTCTTCGTTAGCATGGCTAAGGGTCTGTCGATCTTATTTATTTTTTCAAAGAACCAACTTTTAGTTTTGTTAATTTTTTCAATAGTTTCTTTTGTTTCAATTTCGTTGATTTCCGCTCTGATTTTAATTATTTCTTGTCTTCTGCTACATTTTCTGTTGTTTTGCTCTTCCTTTTCTAGGGCTTTGAGATGAAGTGTGAGCTCTTTTATTTGTTGGTTTTTCCTTTTTTTGAGGAATGACCTCCAGGCGATGAATTTCCCTCTTAAAACTGCTTTCATTGTGTCCCATAGATTCCGATATGTTGTGTCTGTATTTTCATTTATCTCTAAGAATTTTTTGATTTCCTCCTTTATGTCTTCTGTAACCCATTGATCATTCAGTAACATATTGTTCATTTTCCATGTGATGTAGGATTTTTCCTTCCTTCTTTTATCATTGATTTCCAGTTTCATTCAATTATGATCAGATAAAATGCATGGGATTATCTCCACCCCTGTATATTTACTGAGGGTTGCCCTATGGCATAATATATGGTCTATTTTTGAGAAGGATTCATGTGCTGCTGAGAAAAAAGTATATCCACTTGATGATGGTTGATATATTCTACATATGTCAGTTAAGTCTAGGTTGTTGATTGTGATATTGAGTTCTATAGTTTCGTTATTCAACTTTTGTTTGGAGGATCTGTCAAATGGTGAGAGAGGTGTGTTGAAGTCACCCATAATTATTGTGTTGTGGTCTATTTGATTCTTGAACTTGAGGAGAATTTGTTTTATGAACGTTGCAGCACCATTATTTGGTGCATAAATATTGATAATTGTTATTGCATTACAATTCTTATTACACATATAGAGCGCAATTTTTCATATCTCTGGTTGTATACAAAGTATATTCACACCAATTCATGTCATCATACATGTACTCTGGAAAATAATAATCATCACATTCCACCATCATTAATAACCCCATGCCCTCTCCCTTCCCCTCCAACCCCTCTGCCCTATCTAGAGTTGGTCTATTCCTCCCATGTTCCCTCTCTCTATCCCACTATAAATCAGCCTCCTTATATCAAAGAAAACATTCGGCATTTGGTTTTTTGGGATTGGCTAACTTCACTTAGCATTATCTTCTCTAACTCCATCCACTTACCTGCAAATGCCATGATTTTATTCTCTTTTATTGCTGAGTAGTATTCCATTGTGTATATATGCCATATATTTTTTTTATCCATTCATCTATTGAAAGGCATCTAGGTTGGTTGGTCCCACAGTTTAGCTATTGTGAATTGTGCTGCTATAAACATTGATGTGGCTGTGTCCCTGTAGTATGTTGTTTTTAAGTCCTTTGGGTACAGACCGAGGAGAGGGATAGCTGGGTCAAATGGTGGTTCCATTCCCAATTTTCCAAGAAATCTCTATACTGCTTTCCATATTGGCCGCACCAATTTGCAGTCCCACCAGCAGTATATGAGTGTACCTTTTTCCCCACATCTTCACCAACACTTATTGTTGTTTGTCTCCATAATAGCTGCCATTCTGACTGGAGTGAGATGAAATCTTAAGAGTAGTTTTAACTTGCATTTCTCTAGTTGCTAGAGATGATGAACACTTTTTCATATATTTATTGATTGATTGTATATCATCTTCTGAAAAGTGTCTGTTCAGGTCCTTGATTGAGTTATTTATTTATTTATTTTTTAAGTGCTTAGCTTTTTAAGTTCTTTATATACCCTAAAGACGTGTGAGGGGTAAAGATTTGCTCCCAAGATGTAGGCTCTCTATTCATCTCACAGATTGTTTCCTTTGCTGAGAAGAAGAAGCAGCTTTTTAGTTTGAGTCCATCCCATTCATTGATTCTTGATTTTAATTCTTGTACCACAGGAGTCTTATTAAGGAAGTTGGGGTCTAATCCCACATGATGGAAATTAGGGCCTACATTTTCTTCTATTAGACGTAGGGTCTCTGGTTTTATTCTGAAGTCCTTGATCCATTTTGAGTTGAGTTTTGTGCATGGTGAGAGATAGGGGTTTAATTTCATTTTGTTGCATATGGATTTCCAGTTTTCCCAGCACCATTCTTTGAAGAGGATATCTTTTCTCCAATGCATGTTCTTGGCACCTTTGTCTAATATAAGATAATGGTAGTTTTGTGGGTTAGTCTCTGTGTCCTCTATTTTGTACCATTGGTCTACCAGTCTGTTTTGGTGCCAATACCATGCTGTTTTTGTTACTATTGCTCTGTAGTATAGTTTAAGTCTGATATAGTGATGCCACCTGCTTCACTCTTCCTGCTAAGGATTGCTTTAGCTATTCTGGGTCTCTTATTTTTCCAGAGGAATTTCATGATCACTTTTTCTATTTCTATGAGCAATATCATTGGAATTTTGATCAGAATTGCATTAAATCTGTATAGTGCTTTTGGAAGTATGGTCATTTTGATAATATTAATTCTGCCTATCTAAGAGCAAGATAGATCTTTCTATCTTCTAAGGTCTTCTTTGATTTCTTTCTTTAGGGTTCTGTAATTTTCATCATATAGATCTTTCACCTCTTTCATTAAGTTGATTCCCAAGTATTTTATTTTATTTTTATTTTTTTTTTTGAGGCTATTGAAAATAAGGTAGTTTTCCTTGTTTCCATTTATGAGGATTTGTCACTGATATACAGAAATGCCTTTGATATATGGGTGTTGATTTTACAACCTGCTACTTTGCTGAATTCATTTACTAGTTCTAGAAATTTTCTGGTGGAACTTTTAGGGTCTTCTAGGTATAGAATCATATCATCAGCAAATAGTGCAAATTTGAGTTCTTCTTTTCCTATGTGTATCCCTTTAATTTCTTTTGTCTAATTGCTCTGGCCAGAGTTTCAAGAACTATGTTTAATAGAAGAGGTGAAAGAGGGCATCCCTGTCTTGTTCCAGTTTTTAGAGGGAATGACTTCAATTTTTCTCCATTTAAAATGATGTTGGCCTGGGGATTAGCATAGATAGATAGCCTTTAGGATGTTGGATTTGTTCCCTGTTATCCCTAGTTTTTCTAGTGTTTTGAACATAAAAGGGTACTGTATTTTGTCAAATGCTTTTTCTGCATCTATTGAGATGATCATATGATTCTTATCTTTAAGTCTATTGATGTGATGAATTACATTTATTGATTTCCGTATGTTGAACCAACCTTGCATCCCTGTGATGAATCCCACTTGATCATGGTGCACGATCTTGATTTACCAGAATTTCATTGAGAATTTTTGCATCTATGTTCATCAGAGATATTGGTCTGACGTTTTCTTTTTTTGGTGTGTCTTTGCCTGGTTTTGGAATCAGAGTGATATCGGCCTCATAGAATTAGTTTGGAAGTGCTGCCTCTTTTTTTATTTCCTGAAATAAATTGGAGAGTATTAATATTAGTTCTTCTTTTAAGGTCTTATAGAACTCAGCTGTGTATCTGTCCAGTCCTGGGCTTTTCTTGGTTGGTAGACTTTGATAGCATCTGCTATTTTGTCACTTGAAATTGATCTGTTTAAATTGTATATATTATCCTGATTCAATTTAGGCAGATTGTATGACTCTAGAAATTTGTCAATGCCTTCAATATTTTCTATTTTATTGGTCTTCTGTATTTCTGTAGTGTCTGTTGTGATATTTCCTTTTTCATCATGTATGTTAGTGATTTGAGTTTTCTCTCTCCTTCTCTTCATTAGCATGACTAAGGGTCTGTCAATTTTACTTATTTTTTTCAAAGAACCAACTTTTTGTTCTGTCAATTTTTTCAAATGTTTCTTTTGTTTCAATTTCATTGATTTTAGCTCTGATTTTAATTATTTCCTGTCTTCTGCTGCTTTTGGTGTTGACTTGTTCTTCTTTTTCTAGGGCTTTGAGTTGTAATGTTAAGTCAATTATTTATTGACTTTTTCTTCTTTTATGTAATGAACTCCATGCAATGAACTGCTTTCATAGTGTCCCAGAGATTTCGATATGTTGTATCTGTGTTCTCATTCACCTCTAAAAATTTTTTAATCGCCTCCTTGATGTCTTCTGTAACCCACTGCTCATTCAGTAATTAATATTATTTAGTCTCCAGGTGTTGCAGTGAATTTTAATTCTTATTTTATCATTGATTTCTAATTTTATTCCACTATGATCTGATAGAATGCACGGTAGTGGGGTGCCAAATGTCATATGTGATGTAGCTGCATCTTTTGGTGACCTGCCACTCATGAAGGTGACAGCAGGACTATTTTCAGAATCACTCTCCTTTCCATAGGAGTTCCCCAAAACTGGAAAATCTGGGCACTCCTCAGTTCTTAAGCTGGAGTACACTTTCCCAAAAACATGCAATTTAAAAGCAAGGGTCAACAAGCAATGCAGGTCAACTCAACGTTAGAAGAGGTAATAGCTGCAGCAGATGGAAAGTCAGATAAAGAATTCAGGATATACATGCTTCAGATGATCTGGAGTCTCAAGGAAGACATCAGACAACAAAATCAGACAATGAAAGATCACTTCAACAATGAATTACATAAACAAATCCAAGAAGCAAAAGATCAGCTATACAGGGAGATAGAGGTTATAAAAAACAAACAATCAGAAATCCTAGAAATGCAGGAAGCAATAAACCAACTTAAAAACTCAATTGAGAATACTACCAGCAGAGTAGAACACTTAGAAGATAGAACATCAGACAATGAAGATAAAGTATTTCAACTTGAAAAGAACATAGACAGCTCAGCAAGACTGTTAAGAAACCATGAGCAGAACATCCAAGAAATATGGGATAACATCAAGAGACCAAA
>NW_025999961.1:16329599-16377341 GCF_001458135.2 Marmota marmota marmota
ATAGTAGAGGATAGGAAAGGCAGCAGAACACAACAGACACTAGTATGGCAATATGTAAATCAATGGATGTGTAACTGATGTGATTCTGCAATCTGTATATGGGGTAAAAATGGGAGCTCATAACCCACTTGAATCAAAGTGTGAAATATGATATATCAAGAACTATGTAATGTTTTGAACAACCAACAATAAAAAATTAAAAAAAAATAAAAGCAAGGTTCAGAAGCTGGAGCTGGGCTCAGTGGTAGTGTACTTGCCTGATATGTGTGAGAAACTGGGTTCAATTCTCAGCACAGCATATAAATAAATAAAAAAAGATCTATCAACAACTAAAACAAAGCAAGGGTCAGATTGGATAACTCATAATGCCCATCTGTCCTAATGAATAAAAATATTATGTTTTTATCAAGTTATGTATAGGGCAGTATTTAGCTGAGAGGTGCCTGTACACTGAACATGTTTTAATTAGCCAATGCAAATATCAGCTAGCTTGGTAAAATGATTTGTGCTGAAGAGTTAAAGCAAATCTATAAGAGCACCACCAAATACAGTTGGACAAAAAGCCTCAGACCTAAAATATTTATTCTGACATAAAACAGAAGAGCCCAGACCTGGCTCAGCTGTGTACCACAAGAAAGTCTTTGTCTGGAGACGGGTCCCAGGTGGTAGGTGTCTGAGATAACTCAAGGGATTTAATTAGTGAATGCAGCTGAAGAATATAAGTAATGACCAGTTTAGAGATGTGGCTGGCATCTTCTGATCAACTAGGTTAGCACTAGCATTAACAGAATTCATCTGCTGGAAAATCCCCTTTAGGATTTCAGATCACATTTGACAAATGGTTTTTACTACAACTGGATTATCTTCAGGCCCTGGCAATGAGATTTGATGATGAACTTGCACACATCAGTGGCACAATCATATTTCAGTCTACTGCTAACTTCTTGAGTGTGCCCTATCAATAACTACTTGGCTTTCCTTTTAGTCTGGGGGCTCTGAAATGAAAGAAGGATTATCAGCATTATTTTACAAATGATATGGGGTCAGCAGTAGGGTATTACAGTTAAACTGCCAAAACCTGGAAAGCAAAACCTAATAGAATACATAATTATTAATTAAAAAACAGAATATGTCCAAATAAAAATGTATATTATGATGCTTTTAATGTGTGTGTGTGTGTGGGGGGGATATGTGTGTTAAGAGAAATTTGTTACAAAACGTTCCCATCTACTTCCTCTTATCCTTCCGCCTATCAACTCCCGTGCACACACTCCTAGAAAACTTTCTGCTTGCTGATTTACAACTGTGACCTTTTCCTGTGTAGCAGTTCTTTTTTTTTGCCAGCTCCAATAAATGGAAGTGACACTGCCTGGGCATAATACAAGAGAAACTCAGGCATACTGATTTTGTTCCATGAGTGTTAGAATTCAGTTGCCTGCACATAGTCCAATATAACCTCCAAACATACTGAACCAAAAGGTGAAGGCAAGACCAGAGGTATGGCAATAGTTAGTGCTTCTACTAGTTTGTATGCTACTAAAAATCCTGACTTGAAAAGGAAAGAAGTATTATTTGGCTTAATGAGCCAACAGTGTCAATTTGTTCCTTACAGAATAGAGACATAAAAACAATGCGAACATCTTACATTTGAGAACCGATGTTAGAAACAATCCCTTCTGTTAAATGGCACAATGAATTTGAACATCTTCTATAATATATTTTTAGGAAAACATGAATCATGGTTAACATTACTTTCTGTGCTTAACTAACAGAATATGGTAAGCCAAATGTTTGGTTTCAAAGAACAAAGGATTTCAACAGTAAGGCATATAGCTGATATTAGGTTCTATAAGTTTTCATCACCTTCTAGTTAAGTTTTTTTTTTTTTTAATTTCTTAAGAGGAACAGAAAAGGACAGTCTATATATAGCCTTATTATCTCACCACCTTTTCTGACTCAGACTAATTTGTGGCCAGAGGCAAGGGAGGGCAATGCAGTAGCAATGAAATCAATCAGTTCACTGCATTTTAAGAGGAGGCTGCAGAGAGTCTGTTATTAACTACTGAGGGTGAGTGATGAATGAAAAGAGGTGTTAGGCAAAAAATATAGTAGAACTGAGATTCTTAAACATTATTTTCATTGTGATGATGATGTAGAAAGTTTATTTGCATTCTGTTAAAAAACAAATACTGCATCTCTAAATGATATGGGTAATATGTGATCACATATTTTGGATAAACATCTTATTTTTCACTTTCCATATGCAAACTTACATAGTAGCTGGTGATCCATTTCAAAATGAAAAAAAACATTTAGAAAAACGTCTATTAAAAAAACTATGGACAAACTATAGAGTACATGATCTTATCATTTATAATCAATCAGGAGTAAAGGTCATTCCAGCAACTGATAAAACCCTGTATAAAGAATAGCATTGATCAAAGTTATTTGATAATCAAAAATTCACTTGTAAAAGAATACTTTCTAGACATCTTCCTTTCTATCCATACTTTAAAGTGAGGCACCCTAAGGCTTAGTACACAGAACTCTTTCTCAATACTTTTACTTCCTAGGTGGCCTTATACAGTCCTGACTTTAAAATTATCTATATGCTGATGATTTCCACATTTTTATTTCTAGCCTTGATCTTTTCACTAGGCTATAGACTCATATATCAAAATATCTGCCTGGCCTTACTTAGCATCTCAGATGTAATACATCCATTCTAAGCTCCCTTTGCAGTATTACAGGCTTTAGTATATAGTAACTCCTATCAGACTGCCACCTGGGTGCCAAACCTTGCAGTAATTTTGGACTCTCTTTTTCCCACACTTCTCATCCAATCCATTAGAAATCCCCACTGGCCTTCACAATGAACCTAGAATCTGATCCCTTCTTATACCTTGTTGGTACATTTGGTCTCAGCTACCACCATCTTTCTACTGACTCATCTTACATTTTCTTCCTTTTATAGTCTATTATTCACCCAGTTACCAGAGATACCTAACTTAGATGATGTCACTCCTTTGTTGAGCATCCTCCAGTGACTGCCATCTCACAGTAAAAACCAGAGTCAAAATAATGGTCCACAAAGCCAATCCCTTGCCTCCCATTACTTCTCTGATCTCATCTCATATCTCTCTCTCTCTCTCTCTCTCTCTCTCTCTCTCTCTCTCTCTCTGTCTCCCCTTCCAGCTCACTCTCCTTATGCTGCACTGGCTTCTTTTCTCCTCCCCAAACTCAAATCTCTCTTACATACAGATACCTGCTCTTCATGATCCTCATTTTCTTCAGATGTCAACTTCTGTATGATACTTCCCTTGATTACAGTGTATGGAATAGTAAACACTCCACTTTTTTTTTTCCAGTTCCAGCATTCCTTTCACCTTCACCTTGTTTTTCTCTGAACCCCAAAACACCATCTGACACACTATATATTTATTTGTCATTTATTTATCTTTATTAGAATATAAGTCTATGGGTGTATGGATTTTGTTCTGTTCATTGCTAAGTCTCCATTGTGTAGAACAGAACCTAGCACATAATATATGTTCAATAAATATTAAATGAATGACTATATAGTAAAAAGAGCAATTAGAAATGGCACATCCTCTTAATGGCATAAGGGAAGGAGTTATGTTGGAGAGGGTAGGGTCTGAGGAAGTATTTATTGGCATAAAAGCTTTAAACATCAAAGTAAAAGGCGAAAGAATGGGATTCTGAGGAAAGTGAATTATTTAAAAATATTTCCCCATCTCACTTTCAACATTATTCAGTTTACTTATACCTTCAAAAATAATTTTAATTGCAGTAAGGGCACAATATAAAAATTTGATTTTTATAATTAAATGGTTAATTTTAAGTGCACAGTGTACTAGTGCTAACTATATTCACATTGTTGTGTAACAGGTCTCTAGAACGTTTTCATCTTGAAAAACTGAAACTTAATACACACCAAACAACTCCCCAGTTTTTATTTTTATTTATGGTGTTTATAATGCAACATTTTTAAAGTGTAAATTTATTAACCCTTTGTTTACAGCTTCTAAATTTGGAGTCAGACCTTAGAAGACCATGCCCAATGTGCAATTATAAATAAAAATTATCCAGATTTCTTCTATCATTTCTGTGGTTTTGTTTCAATCTTTGCTCTTTCTGAAATTTATTTCATACTAACTTGTTTTTGAATGCATGTCTTAATACTAATTATTCTATCTTTCAAGGCCCAGTTTAAAGAACAATAGCTAATTTTTGTGGAGGTTAGTTCCATAAAGGTAATTCTGTTTGTTTTAAAATGATAGCCTACTTTGTCCTAAGTGTTTTCCAAACTAAAAATCATTTAATACTTATGAGAGAGCCTTAGAGTATGCACCACTATTTTCATTTCACAGACGAGGAAACTGAGTCACAGAGAGTTTATTTAGTAATTTGCCTGACATCATTCAGTAATTGACAGTCATGATTTAAACAAGCAGGCACGGCTGGTTCCAGATCCCCTGTTTTTAATCATCATGCTGTGTACTACCCTCTCAAATACCTCTTTTTCCACAACACCTTCCCCCTCTGAGCTTGAAGAGGCTCTCTTTTTCCTAAACTCCAGAAATCTTGTGCCTCTCATAGAATGTGTCACTGTCATTTTTTTTTAAGTATTAGGTCAGAGTTAATTGCATATTCTTCATGCTACTTTAAAAATAGTCTAACATCTATTTACCTTATATTTTTCACAGAAGCAAGAACTGTGCTGATAGCTCAACAAATATTTCCTGGATGAATTAATAAATAGAAAGATGCTTAAAATATAAATATGTTAGGGAGGATTTATATTCAACTTTAGAAATAGGTGATAGAAGGTTCTTTTCCAATCCTAAATTCTACCAGGAGGGAGAAGAAAGAGCTTGTAGACTAGTAAAAAGAAGCTCTCAGGTATTTATTCATAATACAAACATTTTATACCTGTGCCTGATATATACTCAAATAGTTATTGTTTCATATATTGTTCTATCATTGAGAAAAGCTCATTTTGTTTGCTTTAAAACCATAGCCTTTTGTTCCTTTAGTTGTTTTCTTTCAATCTAATCCTCAGGATGCTCTGATAATTGGCTAAATAATTTGTGAGCCTTAGAAGAATAGTAGCTGACAGAACAAACAATAATGACTTTATCAGAAGTTTCAGTTATTTATAGAAGATATTAAATTTTAACAGTTTAAAGTAGACCCAAGTTATGTTCCTAAAATTAAATTCATTCCTATGAAGTGTTAAAGAAAATCCACCTGAATCTTAGGAAATATTATCAATTCTTCAATATTTGGTGTTCTTATCGTTCCCTAAAAGAAAGTCAAGCACAGCCTTTAACATCATCACTGATGGATTAGAAAGGTTTTAGTTTTTTGTTGTGTTCACCTTTGTAGCCACAGAACATTCAGCAAATGTTTGCTATGTGAATAGCTCATTGCTTTGAACTACATAAAGTATTTACAGAGAACGAATCTAATGCCCTGTTAAAGAATGTAGTGTCTACATAGTTCTAAGTGCTTTCCAAACTAAAAATAGAGAGCCTTAAAGTAGGCACCACTATTTTCTACTGGGGAGAAATTTCTAAAAATGATCCCAGTGAGACTGGAATCAACCCAAATGATTACATCTAATTGGTAAATTTCTCCAGTATATCTTATACAAATTACAAAAGTCTAGGTATTGGGAAATAATTTTTATTATGAAAATCAATATAAATAAGTCTGAGATATAAAGAAATAAAGAGGCTCTTTTTTATTTATAATGTGTTTTTACAGATTTCTATTAACTTTCTCCCCATACCCACTGGTCTTCTTCATTTTCCTTGATCTCTATATTTCTGACCCTGTGAAACGGTTAATTTCAATTGTCAACTTGATTGGATTAAGTGATGCCAATGATTAAGAGGCTTATGGGTGTGTGATGAGGGTGTGTCTAGGAATGATTGCCATGTGAGGTAGCCAACCAAAATGAGGAGCCTCCCTATGTGTGGGCAGTGTCATCCAGTAGGATGACAACTTGGAAAAGTTGGAAGAACAAGAAAGCAGCCTCAGTTGCAAGCTCAATTCTTCTTGAACGGGTTCTTGATTGCTGCTGCCATGTCTGAGGATATTGGCCTCTCACTTCTTCATTCTTCCAAAGCAGACTCTGCCGGTGAATCTACAGAAGCCTTCAGTCTTGTACTAGGATACTACTGTTGATCTCTCTTGTTCTGAGGCTTTAGCCTCTTGGACTGTATAGCTACTGGTTCTTCCAGCTCTCCAGCCTGCAAACTGCCATTGTGGACTATCCAGCATCTGATTGCATAAACAAACCTAATGACCTCTTTTTATAATTATACTTCGTGTTGATTCTGTTCCTCTAGGGAACCCTGACTAATATATCCTGTTTACTGGTCATATGTTTTGTTTGTGTTTTCACTAGTAACTTTTTGAAGCTCACTTACTTCCTTCTTAGCTTCTAATATATGCATTTTTACTGAATTGCTTCTAACCTCTTTGAGCATTATTTCACCAGCTCCTTTTCTTGATCATGTTCTTCTCCCATACCTTGTATGTATTCTTTAAGATTCACTCTTTGCTTCCCCACCCTCCAATGCTTTTCTCCTTAATGTCTATCTTGAAATTCTTTATTGGGAATATGAGTGTCTGTATCTGTAGTTCTGACCTCCAACTTCTGACTCATAACCTCTAGTTACTTAAAACATGTGTGTATTAAATGTTTCACCCTCATCTTACACTGAACAAGTCCAACACAGAATATACTACACCAAAGAGCTGTTCCTTTCTGTGGCTTGTTTATTCCATCACCTCTTCCCACCTAGACACATGAATGTCTAGTATATGCTGCATCCTGTGGTTACAAAGGTGAACACAGTTATTGCTTGGGGACTCTAGGTACAGAAATACCCATAGATCAGTGTTTATAATACAAGATTAGGAAGCCATGAAAACATCATTTTAAGGGCTATAAGTATATTGTCTCTTTTAAGATAATAATTAGAATTAGGCTGTATATTCTCTCATGATTCTAAGAAGGACACTTCTGGTGAGCCAAATGTTAAGCACTTTTTGCATTGTCTTTGATGAACACAGCAAAATCAAATTACAGATGCTTCAGCCTGAGATACTGGCATTGTAAACTGGGCATATGAGCATAACTATTCAAACTCACTAATTTTAATTGAACTCTGGGGAATTGTAGGAAGTCATGTCTTCCCTGAGGTCAGAGTAGGAACGTTAAGATGGCTGCACCTAAGGGCTGGGGATGTAGCTCAGTTGGTAGAGTGCTTGCCTCGCATGTACAAGGTCCTTGGTTCAATCCCCAGCACCACCACAAAAAAAAAAAAAAAGATTATGCATGTCATAGTGGCAATCTCCTAAGAGGGTGAGATGGCAGCAGCTGCAGCAGGAGGTGAGAAGACTGGAAAGAAAACACTGAGCACAGGTAAAGCTGTGCTGTGAGAAACAATGGCTGGGTTTGAGAAGTTCTTATTTCCCTCAGGTAGGATCTGGATTATTATCTAAATGTAAAAATGTGGCATTACTAAATGCAATCATAATATAATCTTAAACTTTCTTAGACTACACTTTAGAACAGACTGTCTGCTGGAGAAACCCAGCTTGGTCATTTGCAAGTGGTGTGGCCTTGAGCAAGTTACTTGACCTTTCCATGCCTCAGTCTCTGCATCTGTCAACATGGACATGTTAAGTGCTCCTTCCTCATAGGATAGTTGTGAGGTGTCCATGACTTACTGCATGCAGAATGCACAAAAGAGTATAGGCACATAAAATGTATGTTAAAATGGAGGCTATTATTAGTATTTCTCATCCTGAACCAAAATCTTATTTGTTTTTTCCATGTCAAACTTTCAGTGGGCTTTACTGAGAATACATACATGGTTGTTTTGAGAACCAACTTTTTTCTTTTAACTCATAAAAACTGAAATCCATTCTCTCACCAGATAAGTTCATTATTAAAAAGCTATGAATCTTTGTAACTCACTATTAATAAATACAATTATGAAATAATTTTCAGGTCATCCCCAACTGTTCTACACTTACCAAGATCATATCACTTTCTACCCTTAACAAATGATCCTTGTGTTATAGTTATAGTGATATAATTTAATGATCAATATTTATTCTTGCTTTACAAAATATTTTCACTAAAGAGATGACTTTAACAGACTTTTTAATACTGCCAATAAATTTATTTATTCTTGCTCAATTTCCTAAAATGTCACCCAATGGCTCCATGTCTCCCCAGACATCTCTTCAAAGATATCTGTCAAAAATCTCTCTCAACCCTCAGAGTTATACAAAAGTACATACAGGAGGAAGTGAGGGGAAGGGGAAAAATAATACAAGGGGGACAAATGAATGTCAGTAGAGGGGGCAGAGAGAGAAGAGGGGAGGGGAGGGGAGGGGAGGGGGGATAGTAGAGGATAGGAAAGGCAGCAGAACACGACAGACACGAGTATGGCAATATGTAAATCAATGGATGTGTAACTGATGTGATTCTGCAATCTGTATATGGGGTAAAAATGGGAGCTCATAACCCACTTGAATCAAAGTGTGAGATATGATATATCAAGAACTATGTAATGTTTTGAACAGCCAACAATAAAAAATTAAAAAAAAAAATCTCTCTCAAGAAAGTCCTTTTGAATTCTCTGACCCTGACAAAGGTGATGATAAAGTCATCTTTATGATTTGCTACAAAAGAAAAAAAGGGTGCAAACGAGAAGAGACATACAAGAATGACAATGACAAGTACCATATGAGATTAAATAAGTTTTAATATTTTCCTTTCCTGTTTAGCAAAGGTGATAATAAAAACATCAACAATTAGTAAGGCACAGATGCTAAACAATTAGAACAGATGCTGGCTGTGAATTACTGGAATAGTGAGTCCCAGGTGAAAATCAACCCAGTTATGACTAAATATGGTGTTTGTGGTCATTTCAGTACAATTTTGGACACTTTGATTATGTAATTTTTAGTATGGAAAATGGAATATGGAAATGTCTTCCTGCAGAGAGAAATTTTTTCGGTAATGTTATTTGTGTTTGTTATTTGTTGCAAAAGCTACTTGTATATTCAAAGTAATTTGAATAATAGGAAATTTTAGTTACATATTCATTTCCTTCTACCATATTATCTGTGATACACTTTTATGAGTCTTTTCATCAAACCTATTTCCTTGTGTGTGAGACTTGGATCCTGCTCAGCTCTTAAAAGTCCTGGTAGACTCTTCAGGACATAGACAATTTCATTTTGAGATTGTTAGCAATAGGTTGTCCTTGTTTCTGTAATACTAAAAAAAAAAAAAAAAAAAAAAAAACTGGAAAATATAACTGTTTCTTTGCTTCCTCTTTGTCTAACTGACTCCCCCTGCCCCACCTATATACCCACCCACTGCCATCAAGAGGATTTTAGAACCATAATGAGGCCAATTACCAAGACCTGGAACTGAAGTCTTTGCTCAGGCCTATCCTAAGGTTGTCTTAAGATGACTAGAAGTTGGTCATTAAACCAGCCCACTTGATGTCAAACTATGTGACTACCTGAAACTGCCAGAATTTCTTATGACATATTTAAATAGCCATAATTGACATCTTAAAAAAATCCAACAAGTGATTTCTAATCTAATCCATGTCACCATCCATATTTCTGTCAGTAGCATTATCATTCTCCCTTTCACTCAGTTTTTTTTTTTTAAACTCATCTCCAGTGACTGTGTAGTAGATTGGGGGATATTTTTATCATTTTAATGACTGAAAGGAGGCAGAATCCATCTGCTGCTACAGACACTGAAAAGTCCAGATACTCACTTTGCCAGTTTCCCTTGCCAGTTGGATGTGACACATGGTCAACAATGGGCCAATCAAATCTCCTACTCTAAATTCTGAATCCAGAGCTAAAAGGTAAAAATTTTCAGGGATAGAAAAGAATTCTTTCAGACAATGGTTCTATCAGCCAGTTTCCAAGAAAGACAATGGTAGCAATGGTGTCTGCTGGAGTAGCCTATGGGTGATATTTTAGCTACAGATCTGGTGTTTGGCCTTCTCAATTCCTACACATTTTCAAACCTGGTTCTCCAGCTTCTTTGGCAAATCTGTGGTCTACTCAGTTGCCTTTCAGCAAATTCCTTTTCTGCTTAAATTGGCTAGAAACTGTGTCTGTTGCTTTGGACAACAATGACAAAAAAAAAGTTCAAAATATTATTTGTGATATTTAACGATACCATCTCCCATAACTGATGAAATGCTTGTTTGGAACTCCCTTAGCACAACTGAGATCAGTAATTTGTCCAATAACCAAGTTCATGATTGTCTTTTTGCATATACCACATCCAGTAGATATTAACTGGTACAGTGCTTCTCAAGGTATATACCCTGGACCAGTAGAATCAATACTACCAGGGACATTATTAGAAATGTAGATTTTCAGAGCCTACCTTAGACTTACTGAATCAGAAATTCCAAGGAGTCCAGCCCTCTGGGTGATTCTGATACATGCTAAAGTTTGAAAGCCAGTGATCTCAGATGACCAGTTTCAATTTCACAAAAACAAAGTAAAATGTCATTCATTTAATGTCTAATACGGAAGTGATTTGTGAACAGAAGTCTTCTAGATGTTAACATATTTTTCCTTATTCATTCATTCAGTACTAATTCAACAAATGTCAGGCATTGTTTCAAAATACTATACGTCATAAAACAAAACAAAAATCCAAGTTCTGACAAAAGTGGCATTCCAGCTGAGCATGTACTCCAGAGTAGCTATCATCCGAGTTCAACTTCCCATGGGTGTCAAACAGTACACTTTATAGGAACCAGGAATCAGACACCATCAGATAATCTGATTGTGCAAGCCAATTAAGTAGAAATTTGTAGAACTTCTCCTAAACACATTTAAATGTTTAAAATGCACTGACTTATTTATTTCTGTTTTTATATAATTCCTAATTCATGTTTAGCCAATTATTCATATTGCTATCAATAATGAAAAGGTAGAGCAATCTAATAGCTAATGGTAAATGAATGATTAGCCAGACCAAACTAAAGGCTCATAATAGGGATATGCTGGAAAACTGAAATATTAAAAATTTGTGGGTGGCTTCATAAATTATGCTAAGTTATAAAACACCATGTACAGAATGATTCCATTTTTCTAGAAAATATATGATTTATACATACATAGGAAAGACATTCTGAAAACATACATACCATGGTGGAATAGTAATCATCTTTAAACAGAATTATTGATTTAAATGTTCTTTTGGTTTCCTCTATTTTCTGAGTTGTCTAGAATAAGCATCCATTGCTTTGATACTATGTAAGATGAAACAGATATGTCATAAACGTATCTCCTAACATCTGAAATTATAGAGAATTCATGATATCTTTTCTAGTTTATTTTCATGTTGCAACTTGTTTGTCCTGCTTATTTGTTTATATTTCAATTTTTATGTATAAGGTTGAAGTACCTTTATATTACCCTTGTTATATTACTAGAAATTTCATTTTTTTCCAGCTAATTTCTTATTTTGAAGTTTGTTATGGTTTGGATATGTGGTATCCCCTGGAGCTCATGTGTGAGACAATGCAGGAAAGTTCAGAGCTGAAAGGATTAAATCATGAGAACCATAACCTGATCAGTGGATTAATCCATTTGCTGGATTAATAATTCAAAAGGATTACTGTGCTGGAAGTAGGTCACTAAAGATATCCAGTAGGTATTATATTCCAATGAGGCCAATTAACAAGACCTGGAACTGAAGTCTTATATCTTGTCCTTGGTGCCTTGAACTCTCTGCTTCTGGGTTGTCATGCGCTGAATAGCTTTCTTCTGCTACACCCTCTACCTCCCCTCAGGCCCAGAGTAATGGAGTTGGCCCACCATGGACTGAGACCTCTGAAAACATGAATACAAAATAAATTTTTATTCTTCTAAGTTGATTTTCTCAGGTTTTTTGGTTACAGTAACAAAAAGCTGACTAACACAGTTGTTTTAATTCATCTTTAGTAAGTGAATTTTTAGGTTATTATAGGTGATTTTAAATCTTTAGTTTATTCCATTATTCCCCTATTGTTCAGTGTGTAGACTGTATGCTATTAAAGTCCATATACTCCTTTTCACAGCCTCCCTTGGCAGCTTCCTTGGTAGCTTGATTAGTTAGGTTCCTTGACTGGTATACTCATGCATCACTTAACATAATATGTCCTGAGAAATGTGTTGTTGGCAATTTCATCATGTGTGAGTATCATAGAGTGTGCTGGTACAAATAAAGAAGGCTACAATGTCCCTAGGCAATATAGTCTTATGAAATCACCAGTGTACATGCAGTCTGTCAATGACCAAAACATAGTTTTCAGAGCATGACTATCCATGGCCCAGGCATGGCAATCACATATACAGGCCCTAGAGGTAACTTCCCTAGAGGGAGGTTTGTATGGTTTGAATATGAGGTGTCCTCCAAAAGCTCCTATTAATGTATGAATATTCAGAGGTAAAATGATTAGATTATGAGGGCTGGAAACTAAACAGTCCATCCTCATCTGAATGGACTGACTGTATTAATGGCAGGCAGGTTGGGTGTGGCTGGAGGAGGTGGGTCACTGAGGCGTGCCCTGGAAGGGTTACTTAAACTATCTTAGAAATCTCACTCTCTAAACACTTCCCATTAACATTCCAGATCACTCTTACTCGTACTTGAATTCAATTCTTCAGAGCTTCTGGTTCATTAGACCCACCACTTTTTCACAGTTCCTCACCCTCCTTAAATCTTTATATCCCTCCCACCCTATTCATCAGTAAAATCCCTCACTTGTTCTTCCCTCTGTTGCCCTTTCTGAAAAAACTCCAACTCTGGTAAAACCCAACCCTCTTTGATTTTATGTCTGTGCTGTATAAACACAATATTAAATTTATGACCATTAACCCCAGGTGGATACTCATCTCTGCATTTTTACTGTATTTCCTAGATAATTCAGTCCCTCTCAGTCTGAGTTGACTACTTCACATATTTCTTTCTTTTTTCAAACTTCCAACACCACTTCCCCAATGTCACTTTCAACTCACAATCTCATCTATTTTGCTAAGAGATGCAATCAGAGACAGTTATGATGTTTTCCAAAGATAAATTTATTAACCCAGAGAACCAAAAACGCTCTTGTCTTCTTCTCTCCTTGCCTTTTCCTATCTACTCAAGAGCTTTGGTCTTCTAATTCTTCTTCTCTGTCTTACATCAATAATTTCTCCCATTCTTGAAAGAATCATTCCATTATCATATTAACATGCCACTGTCTCTTCTATCTTAAAGAAAAAGAAAACAAAAATAACTCTACTGAGATGCCATGAACTCTGGCTACTGGTGTATTTCTTTGTTCATCTATGTAACAAACTGAAAGAAAAATTTGTCTTTACCAAAATTTCCACAGTTTTTCTCTATCCCATTTCAAAGCTTTTGTTCTCACAGTGCTATTAAAGTCCACTTCAAAGCTTTTGTTCTCGAAGTGCTATTAAAGTTACTTTTGTTGAGAGCAATGACATCTTCCATCTTGCCAAATCCAATCGTCAACCTTTGTTTTTCATCTTACACCACCATTTAATAGCATTTGAAACAATGTTCCACAAACATCCTCAACATCTCTCCAACTTGATATCCTACATCCTCTGCCTTGCCTGCTGTTATTCCTTGTACAGGCCAAACTTATTCCCACCTCTGGGTCCTTGCATTTGCTTATGTGGCTTGTTCATAGTTGAATTTCCAGAACCTAGAACTGTACCTGGCACATAGTAAGTACCTAATAATTATTTTTTGAATGAATAAATAAAATTTATTGCTATACTTGTTATTTTTATTTTTAAATCAATAGAAAATAATATGTTCTCTCCCTGCCTGTCCTCCCCCCAAAAAAATCCTTAGTAAAATTTGCAAAAGAGGGCTGGGGATATAGCTCAGTTGGCAGAGTGCTTGCCTCACATGCACAAGGCCCTGGATTCAATCCCCAGCACCACACACACACACAAAAAAATAATATTGCAAAAGAGACCAGAAATGGAGGTGGAGTGAAGAAGCAGCCTTTGCGTATCTGCTTGTGATTGGGGGGAAAAAAAAAAAGGAACTAAAGAACTATGAGCTATGCTCTATTTCTATTAATGGCTTTGTTTTGAAAATTTTTACAGAGTATGAACAACTGTATGTCTATAAACACCATTTGCATGTGGTTGCTGACAAGCCTTGCAGTATGATGGCCAGGTATCACTGAAGACCACTAAACCCTGCAGTAGTTTTTGTTAAATATTCATTATTGAGGCAAGAGAAGAAATATCATGTTTACCTATCAGCATATAATAATACTATCAACTAAAAATTACTGAATAATTAAACTATACCAGGCACTGCTTGTAATTCTATATCCTCACATATAAGATAAAACAAAGAAGGAAAAAAACCTTATTATAACACCAGTGTATATTATACCTAGATTGACCATTCAGTTATGAATTGAGGATGGCATGGCCTCATGATGCAGAAATTTTAGGATCTTATGATTCCAGTACTTGAAAATGAAACAGAAGTTCTTAACATTATGAATAAAAAGCATTCAAAATGGACTCAATTCACATCTCTTACCTGAACTTAATCCTTCACTTTTATTCTAGACTCTGGAGCAATGATTCTGAATATTTGTGGGGGAAGTTTTGGTTATCACTAGGATTTATTTGGCAGGAGTCAGGGATACTGGAGATTCTGCAATGTGATGGATTGTCTTGCAAAAACAACAAAATTCTTAATCCCACAGCTTTCAAATAATAGAGGTGAAAAACCTGCTTATAATCACATGAGCCATTTGTTTTACAGGTCAACAAAGAGTATTTTGGGAATGGCTTTATTACACACAGAAATTTGCAGAAATGTAACTATTATATAAATTAAGGGGAGCCTGCACTTTTGTTTAGAATCTGCAGTTATTCGCTTTTGGAAAAATCACTTCACCAATAGCACCATCACTCATTGTATTTGAGTTGTCAAAACTTATTCAACCATCAATCTGTATTTGTACCTGTAGTACTTAGGGAGTTATCATACATAGCTAAGTGTAGCAATCTGGCAACTCCATTATGACTTCTAATGTATTAGCGGTACCTGAATATTTTCACATTAAAATACATATAACATTATACATTACTTTCCCTTTGTTTTCCTCTTTATAATGTTAAGGCATGTCATTGGATTTTAAAAACATTTTCATAGTGGTACATTATATTATCTATGAATTTCATTTCAGATGGTAAATATGATGTTTGAAACATTTGTTACAAAAAATGTTGGTTTTGCAAGGGTAAGAATTATTATTTTAAAATATCAATAGAGAAAAATCAAATTATTTTTCCCTAAGACTTCTCACTGCAAAGGAACACATTATAGAACAATTATTATTTTGGTTTTATAGGACTTGGAGCTATAAAAATTAAAGAGGGAGAAATGAACAGGTAGTATCAGGAAAAGGGGGTCTTCAACATGAAGCACTGAAGTCCTTTATACTCGGGTTGTCAGATTTTCCTAAGGGATTGTTCAGTTTATTTCAGTCTATTTCCTTCTTCTTTTATCTTGACATGAAACATGAGTAACAACATTTGCTTTAATTAATACACTGGATTTTCTATTAGCTGGCTTTGATTATTATTTGATTATTAGTTTGATCCTTTCTATACAAGAACCATGCCCTTCCCCCTTTATAGCAAAATTTTTTTTCCAATTAAGATTCTGATTACAAGAGTATTCCAGTCCTTAAAATCTGCAGTGCATGAGATATACTGAACTTACTTATGAATCACACACATTCCCTGGCCTCTCCTGAAGCATAAAGAATTGTATAGACATTTTTGGCTAACTGCACAACCACTGTAAATTCTATCTGAGCATTGGAAGCAAGTTAGTAGAGCATAAATGGTGGCTCCCAGGAAAGCTTTGGTAGTTAAAGACAGGCTATTCTGTTCTGGTAAGTTGTTCTGAGAGCTTGAGAAAGTCACTTAACTTTCCCATGAATTAGTTCCCCCCAAGCAAAAAGGAAGATTAGAAAACATTCTATTTCTTTTTTAGTGCCTGCTCTAGTAGTGCGCACACCAAAATTGGAAGCATGTTTTCCCTGTGCTTATTACCCCAGGATGGCTCAGCTAAGCTAAGCTATCAGTTAAGCAGCTTGAAGATCTCAAAGGAAAGATATTTTATTCTGTGTGTTTAATTATTGACTGGAGTGCACAGCGTAAAAGCCAAAAAAAATCTGATATTTAACATCTGTTTCTAAAAGGTAGAAATCTATAGCAGCTGTGAAGTGGTTCTATCATTCTTTGATTTGTGCTCAAGGTCAAATCTGTTCTTATTTTAGGAACAAGGTTGATTTTCTGATGACATTCACTACCTCTTTAACCTTAGTGTTTCCAGACTGCTCCTACCTTCAGATGTCATATAAACATCAATAACTCAAATGTTGTGCTCTTGAAAAAACACTCTTCTCAGTGTTTCTACAAGTTGAAAAGGGATGCCTCCTGTGAACCTCAGTCACCCTGTGGCACCTGCCCTCTTCCTTCTCTCTTGTCCAGATTCTCTCTATTCACCAAATTGTTCATGGAAGGTAATAATATGGTTGTCACTAGTGTCTACACTACAGATCTCATTATTTTCCCCTCAATTCTGAACTCTTCTTAGAGGATCTGCCTCTTCTAGGGCAAGGAAAGAGAAATTCTACTACACATCCTCTCACCTTTTGCCACAGCTCATAGGACAAGCAAAACTAAATCAGAGAGTAAGCCAAGCCAATCAGATGCACTAGTTCAAGAATTTCAAGAAACCAAAGTGAAGCTGGTAGCCCATGTGACAATTTTTTTTAATGGCTACAAATGCTTTCACATGCCCCTATCAAAGAGGTGAAGTCTTTGTTCTCTTTCCTTGAATCTATGTGGGACTTTTGATTATTTCCACCCACAGTATTTGACAGAAGTTACTTCCCAGTCTAGGTCACAAAAAGGCCATGCGAAAGAAAAAAATATATATAGAAGAAAAAAAATTGCACAACCTCTACCTGACTCTCTAGGAATGACCATTATCCAGACACTACCTTTTAGGACACTCCCTCTCACAACACCACATTGCCATATTAAAAAATCAGCATTAGTCCCTGTGCTAATGTATAGGCCCATGTATAGGTACTCTGGCCAACAGACTTAGCAAAGCCCAATCTTTTAGCCATTTCTGCCTACATGCTAGAAATATGAACAAAGAAGCTACCTTATGAATAGATCTTCCCATCCTCAACCATCTGAGTCCTCCCAGATCAGCCCCCACACAGAAGAACAAGGATGAGCCAGTCCTTTTAGGCCTTAACCCATAAACTCTATGAGCACAAGAAAATGGTCGTTCTTTTTGGTTACAAAATTTGGGGTTGTTTGTTAAACAGCAGCAGTAACTGAAACACCAAAGCACATGAATGACAGTGCCCAAGAATTAAGATCCATATACTTCTGCAAGAGTTTCCAGAGCTGCCCTGGTTATATCTTGAAGCTCTGGCTATACAACTTTTCCTTAAATTCTTAAAGATTCTGACCTTCTAATAAAATTTTCTCCTTTCTTGAGATAATTTGAAGTTTCTTCTTTATACTCAGATATGTTTTGAGGGCATGCTTATCATAAGGCTGTCCATGACTAAAGGATCTATTACAACCAAACCTGCCAATTCTCAAGGTACCTAAGGGATGTCAGGACAGTCCCATCAAGTGATATGATACTGGTCCTTTTCTCTCCTTTACCATACCTGGATCTCTTAGATCTAAAGCAGCACTGACTATAACCAGAGTACAAAATCTCCCACAAAAGACATATTTTAAATTCCTTTGAATTTCTCATCCAAATATTCATTGCTGCTGGAGATCCACCTAGGCTCAGATCCAGCCTAGGTGTTAAATGGGAGATAAATGATATCTTTAACTGGAGGAGCAGGAGTATCCAAACGTGATATTGAAGGTTCATTATAATTGTCTGCATAATGAGCTAGTTGGGACTAAGGATTCTCCCAGTAGAAGGGGTTAACCCAATTCAGCCTCCCATAGTATCTGGACTTTCCTCTTTCACCCAAAAGGACACAACATCTCCAGAGGTTCAAGATCTATAATGAGGGGCACTTCTCCTAGGGCCCAGGTCTTTAGGGGCTAGGAAGTTATATTCCAAGCTACAAACTGTAAAAAATGAGTACCTAAGCTTATACTGTATAAAGCCTAAGCTTTTATGTGTCTCTTCATAGAAGAATGCTGTTTATGTTTGCATGAAGAAAAAGAAAAATAATGTGGGGTATGAAAGTCTGCTTTCTCTGCAATACACAGACACCATGAGGCTATGGCCAAGGACACACCTCTCTGTGGGAAGCTGGAGTTTGGGGAACCTAGACCTTTTCTTGCTAACCTTGGCCTTGTAAATCTCCCTTTCCCTAATAAAGCCTAATTACTACCTCATGCTTTGTGACATTGAGAAATTTGTACTAAATTCTAAGATATGACAGGTGGTAACTCAGAGGGATCCTTGGCATGACATTATCACAATCTTCTCCATTGTCTTCAGTTGCACATCTATCCTTTATATCAGGAACTCCACTCATTCTCTTAGCCAAAAATAAAAAACATAAATAAGACAACAACAATAAAAGTCCTTGTATGTTACTCCTATATTCTGCTTTACATGCATTGTCATTTAATTTTTTTTCCCCTCCTGGTACTGAGGGATTGAACTCACTGAGCTACATTTTGAGAGAGTTACCCAGGATGCCCTGAACTTGAGATCCTACTGACTCAGTCTCCCAAGTAGCTGGGATCACAAGTGTGACCACTATGCCTGGCAAATCTTCACAATAATCATATATTCTAGGCACCATGATTTATTTGCCCCATTTTATAGACAAGGAAACTGTGGACTGGAGGAGTTCAATAATTATCTTAAGGCCATAGGGCTGATCATTAATTGGGTTAGGACTTAAAGGCAGTTTAGGTTATACTAGAAACACTTATTCCAAAAGTCTAATGAAACTTAGAAATATCATTGAACTGATTCTGATGTGAAAGCCTTGTTACCACTGCAAGATTTGTACAAATACTTTCCCATATTGAGAATTACACTGAAATATATTTATCTAGGTAGTCCTCCCCTATATGCCTCTGATGTTCAGCCAGGTAAAAACCTATTATTATAAAGTAGCCTTTTTAAACTTTACCCCTAGGGATATACAAAGACTTCCCAGAAGACATGTGGATATAGAGTTTTAATAGAATCAGTTTTCAGATCCCATTCCCCAGACCTTTCTTTTGTAACTCAGGTCTGCTTGAGCTGATACCTCTGCAGGTTCTTTCCTGTATTCCCTTTCATAATTGATTCTCTCCCACATAACAAAAGAATAGCATCCCTTATACCTGTATCTTACTATGTAGCATTGTAAAAACTTACTGGAGGCCAAACAAAAAGACCATTTGAAAGTCCAATCTTTCATCTAGCTGACACACTTATGGAAAGGTGTTACTTAGATTAGATGGTGGTCTACCCATCAACCTGCCTTCCTTCTTTTATTTTTTTCCTCCTTCCTTCTATCCCTCCACCTATTCATCCAACCATCCATCCATCCATCCATCCATCCAATTCTCTATCTTAGAACTCAGATATAAGATGATTTTGTTAACATAGAATTGTTTTAATATCTTTACTAAGAGGTAAAAAATGAAGACAGGTATTTCCTTATAGACAGTAAGTCTAGTTTGGTTCCTTTGTTGATAGTGAGGACTGGCTTTGACAACTAGGCTAAATAATTGCCATTTATACAAAAAAAATCTGATCTAAATTTGAGGTTCTAAGATTTTGATTAAAATATTTAAATCCCATAAAATACATAAAATATGCAAGATAGTATATCCTTTGATAGTATATCATTTACACTTATGATTTAAGGCTTTATATGACAATTTACAATTTACAAATGTGCAAGAAGAGTCTCTAACTTTCAAAATTGTTTTAAGGAATATGCCAACAGTTTTTTGTTTTTTTTTAAGACCACTTTTATAAAGTACTTATCAGTCCCTTTATCTACTTTCTACTTCCTGTGGCTGAACTCACTGAGGACCACACCTACAGGGCTAATCCAGGTTTGGATCCCAGGCCTATGGTATGTAAGCAGTTTCTACTTCCCATCAGGGAAATTGAGCACTGGTTTCAAGGCTTTGTGGGCCCCCATTCCTAGGGTCTGGTTCCAGCTTTTAATCTACTCCTTCATTTCCCTCTTCAGTACCAGAGCTCCACTAACATATTCCACTGGCTGGCTAGGCCAAGTCCAATTACATCAGGCTTCCAAGACAGGCCCACACCTGAGTGATTCAGGACTGAACATTGACACCAAGATTCCTGATTGCTATAGAATTTTTACTCCTGTAAATTTCCTCTCTTTTAGAAACCTCAAAGTTTTGCTGCTGAAATCAGGATGCACTTGTTGTACCTTTTAGACTTTTTATTTCATCAAGTCTCACTTTTGGATAGGAGGAGGTGGCTGATTATTGGCACTAGATCCTGGCTTGTCCTATGATGTTTGCCTTTTGTCCAGTCTTGAGATTAGACACTTAATGTTTCTTTGCTTAGACTTATGACGTAGTCTGAATGTGATTAGAGAATATCCTTTCGATATTGCTTTCAGAAATGACAGTAACTACCTAAATAATTGCACTACAACTCATTTGCGTGGATTTGAAGTCATATAGGAGAGGAAAAATAAGCCCAAAGGCAGACTTATTTGAAGCTAATAAAACTTAAATTTGAGGACCCCTCCTTTGTACAAGCCCTTTCAAGACTTGGTCACATGATTTTGGAAACCTTGAAGATGATATTTGGAGAAGTAAGATGTAACCACTGTCTCTTTTCACTCTCACCTCCCTTCAATCATATTTCCCTATGTATAGAATATTGGTTAGATTGGCTTCCTGGTGGGATCAAGCTAAGAAGAAACTGAGTCAAGGATATATCAAATTTGGGTATAATGAAATGTATTTATGTAGTTTGCCATGAATTTTACATATAGTTAAATTCTTGCTGGCAAGGTTTCAGAGGCTTGTTGTGAAGAAATGATGGTATTCAAAAAAGAATTTGTCTGGCTGTTACCCAGTGGGTATCTTTCATAGATTTGGCAGTCCCCAAATGGCCTGGATCTTCTTAAAGATACAACAGATAGTCTCTCTTGAGCCACCTAACAACTTAAGACATTCTTTCCCTTTGCATACCTGGCCCCAGCACACCTTCCTAGTATTGCTGTTCACTTCTGAATTATTTGTACACAATATTCCATCCAAACTGATTACCAGGCCCGATCATATCTTTGTCTCCTTTGATCTTATGGATAATCTGACATTCAAGTGAGGATTAATGAATTAATTATGTTCTACTTTGTCCAACCTCTTGAATGTGCCACCAACTCAACACAGCCGTGTTGGGAAACAAGCTTCCAGGACAGGAACCTTGGTGGACTAACCGTATTCAAACCAGAGTAGTTACTCTCCAGCATGTCCTGATAGGCTTGTGGGGCCCTGGGTAAGAAGAGTGGGTTTAATGAGCCAAACTCCTCAGGGCATACCATGAGAAATACCTCACTCAGTTTCTTCAAGGAAGCTATGCTAATAGTTTCTAAGTTTGACACCTGATCTCTACTGAAGCTTTCATATAGATGTGGAAGAGGATAGTTTTATTGTACTAGGGAGGCATGTGCTGACTTTTAGAAATGAAATAGTTTTTACTATATAATACATCACAGTGCTCAATGTACCCTGTCAAAAGCTTTGAGACATGTTTATGTTTATTTTGGTTTCCTTGAAAACCTGTGTCATCAAAATTAGCATCTAAAATAAAATAAAAATTATATGTTCTCCAGTATTACTAAATACTTGAAGAATATTTAGAGTTTATAATGAATGTCCATGAATTTTAAGGTTTAATTTTTCGTGATAGGAAATGGTTAAGAAAGGAGTGAAAGTGCAAAGATATGAATAAAATATTCTTAGTAAGAATACCTTAGCTTCTTTGCATAGCATATCAATTCAGGTAAAATAAGTAAATGATGATATTTATTTATCAAATAACAAAGACACTTAAAAAACCTTCAAGGAAGACAAATCATCAATGTTCAAACATCCAAATGTTATTTGATAGAACATTACTGGCTAAGAGTACCAGTAAATCCTATCTCCATTGACTGGAGGGAGAAAGCACATATTTTATTAGGTAGAATGGTGCAAAAACAAACTTCCAATACTGCAATGAGAATAGCAGTCTTCCAAGTTTTAAGTATGGAATAGAAAGTTATTAAAAATTCATTTGAACTTCACTATAATATTGTGATGGGACATTGCCTGTTAGATCATACCACATTTTAATGAGGTCTTTTCATATACTTTAATAAGGAAACTATTTGTGATGATGTCTAAACTAGTCTTGCCCTCTAAAAATTTTTGCTCTGGTACCATATCTCATTTTGGCTGTGTACTAGAGTCACTTGGGGGAAATTAAGAAAATATCTATGCCTGGATCCCACTACTCAGAGATTCTGATCTAACTGGTCTGGATATGGCCAGGGCATTAGGTGATAAGATCATTCTAATATGCCACAAAAGTTAGGAAGTATTGTTCTAAAGTAGGATCTCAACCTTGACACTACTGATGTTTTAGGCCAGATAAATCTTGCTGTGAGGAGCTGTCGTGTACATTATACAATGTTTAGCAGTATCCTTGGGCTTTACCTACACCTTCCCACTCTCCCTCCTAGGTTGTAAAAATTCAAAATGCCTCCAGACATTGCCAAATGAACCATGGGGTGTGGGTAGAAATCAGCCCTGGTAAAGAACCACTGCTATAAAGGAAATAATATTACAATGTATTAATTTTATTATTTTCAGTAGTTAGAAAATAAAACCTAACAAAAGCAGGGCAAAACATAACCTCACTTGAGATTACAGTAAGTGGGTACTAGCAAACAATGCATATATTGATTGTTAATCCACAAAAAGCAATTGAGTATCCCCCCCGCCATACTTAGAGATATATTCAAATGCTGAGAATGTCATAAATTCAGTACGGCTTCAAAGCACCCATTTAAAAATTTGCACAACTGCAACTAGTCAGGGATTTACAGATTAGAAGTGGATTTGACCACATCTGTCATATTTGACCTCATTTCATTTCATAAAGCTTTCATATCAGCAAAAAAAAAAATCTGCTAAAATCTTGTCAACAGGAAACTATTTTTAGACAAGCTCATTTTCTTTGGTAGCTGCAGAATACTGATTTCCCCTACAGGGTCTGGTTTATAAGAAGTCAACTGAAGATGCCTGAAGTTACTAGCAGTATAGGGGGGAAAAAAGGAAGTTAACATGTCTAATTTTACTCTGGGCCCTAGATCTTCCTGCATTTTATTTGCAAATGCAATTATACCAGGCCCATATACTTTGAAGTACAATTTAAAAACACAAGTAGGCCTAGCTGAGTTTCTTTCTTTGTATTTATGTGGACCAATGCTTCACACAGGTTGAGTCAAGTGCAAAAATCAGAGTATCTCTAATTCTGTGAAGGCATTATTTCCCCCTAGTTCTTTAAAGTTTAGTTTCAGATTGAATTTACTATACCTAAGAAAGCAAATTACAAAGAGAAGAAGGTTAAAAATATAAGCACTATCTCAAAAATAATATTTTCCTCAAACTGATTGTTTAAATCTATTACAGTGAAGCAATCCCTCAAAAATTGGGGGAAATTACTTGGTGATACCCATCACAATCTTCTTCCTCCACTAATGCTGTCACAATGAGAGACTTAATTGTTTACATTCTTTCCTTTAGGAACAAAGAATGAGAAATGGATATTTGGTAGACAAGTAGATGACTACAAGTAAGAGAAATTATGGCATAGTAAAAAGTGAAGACACAGACAAGATATTCAGGAATTTCCTTATTTTTCTTCCTTTATTATATTCCTACACAATAGAAAAGGCAGCCAAGAACATTAAAGGAAGGATAAGAAACTTTTCTACTGAGGGAAACTTCTAGATCAGATTTTGAAAGTCAAGTATAAGAACAGTATATCTAGTTATTCTCTAATCCATTTTAAAAACTAAGAGCAGAACAAGCCATCAAATTATTTAATAAATGTAAAAATTAAAATGTGATAAATTTTAGAACATAGTTAAAGGAAAGGAAGAAAGAAAGAAACACAGATGGAAAGACAAAGAGTAAAAGGAGTAATGAAGGAAAAAGTGGACAGAGACTTCATCCTCCAGAGAGTAATGCCATCATCTCTTAGTATTTAGGATACTTCTATGAAAAACTAACCTGCAATTTCAAAACTATAGAGGTACCTGGGCACTGTGTTAAAAAGCTCTAGAAGGAAATATGGTCATAAGTAAGAGGAATCAAAGTGATATTCAAAATATTTTAAAATGGATATATTGATGATGAACAAATAAGATGTGAGTGACAATCATTAGAAAATGTTCTAGGTCTAAATATACTCATGCATTGCTCACTGGCATGATGTTTCTGAAAAATATATCAATCAGTAGGAGATTTTTTTCATTGTATGAACTTTCAGAGTGCATTTATTGTATTTATACAAACTAGGATGGCTAAAATGTCACTAGCAATATAATCATATCAAACCCCACTGTATATGTGGTTCATGGATGATCCAAACATCTTTTTATGTGGTGCATGACTGTTATCCTAAAGCCATCCTAGTGTTAGATGTACAGACGAACATGCCAGCTTTGGATTTAAGGAAAGTGGGAGGCAGGTAGTGATTGGAAAATGAGAGGAAAAGGTAATAATAACAATAGAAAAAAGATGAAAGAGTTGGTAGAATCAGAGTAGACATTTTTACAATTCAACCTATGGTAGCCAGCTTCCAAGAGGCCCCTAATGATCTCTACCTCTTGGTATTCATACCTTTTTGTTCCCTCCTACACTAAATTAGGTTGGTCTGTGTGACCAAAGACCAACAGCATATGGCAGAAATTATGCCACGTATGATGTGAGGTCATAAAAGACTGGCTTTGGTCTAGTGTTCTCTCTATTAATTTACTCACATGGAGGGAAGTCCTGTAGCAAGCAGCCCTGTGGAGAGGCACATGAAGAAAGGAATTGACGCTTTCTGCCAAGAGCCACGTGAGCTGGAGACAAAACTCCCAGCTCCAGTCAAGTTTTCAGAGACTGATGCCCTAGGTAACAGCCCAACAGTAAACTTATGAGAGAACTAATCATGATTCCTGACCCTCAGACATAAGGTTTTTGAATAATTAGTTAATTAGCAATAGTTAACCAATACCTAATTAGCAATAGATAACTAAAACTTAATAATACTTAAAAAAGGTAAAAATGAGCAAACATGAAAACTGTACATATACACTTGAGAGATACTTTTACTATCCAGGAAAGGGCAAGGAAGGAAGAGGAGGCTGATTTTATTGTGTCCTGGGAATTATCCCAGTATACCACACCAATAACATGCTAAGTTATAGAACAGCAAATAACAGAAAGACCATCATTGTTAGAATGTTTACCATGTCCATTATTTTCCATACATTATTTTTAAACCTCATCCAAAGCCTTATAAGTTAAGACATAATGAATCGTCATGAAGCTAGTTGGACCTTAACATCTGGGCTCATTTTACTATACTGCACCACCGGAAAAGCAATAGAAGTTTGGCTATAGTTCAGGAGAGAGAGGACCTGACTAAAACACCAAGAAAAGCAGCAAGTTAAGTAACTTTTCAGACACAAGAAGATCAAGCTCTGGGGTAAAGTGGAGGCAACCAAAGGAAGTAAGATCAGAAACTATTAAATCTCCCCAGCTTACCACCCATCCACCTGTTTTCTTTTAGATGAGTGTTTTTGTCTTGTCTTGTTTAACCCAATAAGGCCAATCCTGGACTAGACTAGATCTGGTTCAAGGTATTAAGGCTACCAACCACTTTATGGCTGAAGCCCTGGCACGCTGGCACACACTGGCACAGGACTGAGTCAACTTACCACTGACCTTCTCTGCCCTCAGCACTGAAGTTCCACTATGGCTGGCCTTGTCACTAAGTTCCTTCCTTTACTTATTCTAAGGATATATAAGACTTAGGGATGAAAGGCTCCACTGAAAACAACAACAACAAAATGGCTTTTTGCCTTATATTCCATTTCTAGCATCAAAGTTAAGGAAAGTATATTTGGAATGTTTTGCTTATTTTTATTTAAAAAATAAAATACATGTAAAAAGTTAAAAATGTAAACAATAAAGTGATAATAGTCAACAAAAAAGTGTTTCCTTCTCTATTTTCTCCTTCCCAGAGTAACCATTCTTGTGAGTTTCTTATCTAAAATGAAAATACATACCCCAATTTGAAAGCTATAATACATTTCACTATGCCACTCAGATTGAAGAGCCAGGTACTTGAATTCATTAGTTATAAAAATGAGGATTAACCAACTATTTGGGTTTGAGCTGGGAAGCTGACCCTTTTGAATTGTTACATCAAACAGAAATCCTCTTTTCCTTTATTCTTCTATATGCAAGATTTTCTACAAATGCATTTGAGCACTTGCTGTATTAGACATATTCCCATGATATATAGGAGCTTCAAAAAAACATGAATAACACATCCATAACTTTTACAGATGGCTACTAAAGCAAGAATGACTATAAGATGATCTCACATGAATTTGTTTATAAGTTTGTTTTAAGATTTCATTCACTGTTTGTCTGGGACATCTTGTAGGCACCACAAATGGAATCATTCTCTTGATCCACTTGCTTCCTTCCCTTATGTCAAAAGGGGTGTCTACCAGATCACACTCAGCACACAAGCATATAAAAACCAGAAGCACAGGGAAGTTAATGTCTGTAGGGTTTCCCTTGACCAACATGAGGATGAGACTAATAGCTAAGTGGTTCTGAGATGTTCTTTATAAGCTTCCTTAGAAGACTTCCAGGCTTAAGCAGCAGTTGTTATCAGGGGCACCTAGCTCCCCATGTCCTCATACCAGCTTTTGTTTGCTGCTCCATTCCCAATGCGCCTCACTCCTACACCTTGGCTCACATTTCTAAATAAACTATCTGCATTCAAGCATTTTGTTTCAGGCTCTGTTTTGGGGGAATCCAAGCAAAAAAATATGATAAAGTCTTCACAAACTTCAATGCAAAAAGAAAAGTGTCTCTTTCGAAAAACTGTTTTATTTTGTATATTAAAACAGAGAAAATTTTCTAAACTGTTTTTTTTTCCTCTTGTTGCCCTGTCTATCAAAAAGTGTTATGGTTTGGATCTAGAATGTCCCCCAAAGTCTCATGTGTTTCAGAGGTGAGGATTTGGGGAAGTGATCAGATTGTGAGGGCTCTGACCTCATCAGTGGATTAATCCAATAGCTGAGTGGAGTACTGGAAGGTGGTGAAAACTGTAGGCATGTGGGGCTAGGTTGGAAGAAGCTGGACATTAGAGGCATGACCTACAAAGGTTTATCTTCTCCTGGCCCTTTTCTGTGTTTCTGGTTCCCATAAAACTGAGCAGCTTTCCTTTGCTGTCCTATTGCTACGATGTTTTCCTTGCCTCAGGCCCCAAGCAATGGAGCCAGCAGACCATGATCGAAAACCCTAAAATTGTGAACCAAAATAAAACTTTCCTCCTCTAAGTTGTTCTTGTCAGGTGTTTTGATCACAGTGATGTAAAGCTGACTAGCATAGAAAGCTTAGGGGGAAATTAGATGTTTAACTAAAGAATACTATTAATCTTTGTACTATATTATTCTTCATGGTTGACAAATTTGCTTCCTTCTCTTTTTATTACTTTTTAATTTTTATTTTAACACTATTATTATCAGTATGGCAAATCTGACTTTTAGGAAACAAATAGGATATAAATGAAAACATACTTTGTGTTACTTCTCTCTTTGAATGAAATGAACTGAGATCAGAGAATGAAAAGTCCGGATTCAGATAAGGAAGAAGCAGATCTTAGAAGATGAATTCAGACAGATAATAGTTAAAGACTAGTAATAAGTTCAAAGGGAGCATACTTCTAACTCAAATGTCCTTCTCCATTCCTTACACTCTCAGCACCTAAGCAGACGTGGTACACTGTAAATGTTTGTGTTGAATGAACAATGATTTCTCCAGAGTTGATTTATGGTTCCCTTGGATTGAATACAGAGCAGATTCAAGAGCTTCTCAAAGGTATATACTATAGAAACTCTTCATCAAACCAGCCTCATCAGAAATGGCCTAAGCCAGCGGGACAAGGTGGCATATGCCTGTAATCCTAGTGGCTCTGGGGGCTGAGGCAGGAAGATTGCAAGTTCAAAGCCAGCCTCAGCAATGGTGAGGCCCTAAGCAACTCAGTGAGACCCTGTCTCTAAATAAAATACAAAATAGAGCTAGGGTTGTGGCTCAGTGGTTGAGTGCTCCTGAGTTCAATCCCCAGTACCCCCTGCCCCCATGCCAAAAAAAGAAAGAAAGAAAGAAATGGCCTAAGCCACATACAAGGACATCAACTAAAGAAAGAAACAAAGAGAATTTCTCTGGACACTAAAAGGTGGCTTGAAAACAATGCCTTTTATGAGGCATTGAACTTAACATTTTGCAAAATGATATTAAATAGCAGCCCAGCTGCCTGTGATTATACATCTGCTGAGACTGAAAGTCAAGCAGAAGATGAATTTTGCTTACTTCTTACCACTACAAGTGGACAGTCTATACATTAGAAATTCTGGCACTGAAAGTCTTACTACTAACTTGGGTCTCATTAAAATTTGTTACAAACATTACAACAAGGTTTACAGAATCTTGGTTACAAAATTCCAATACTACAGAAAGGAAGAGATACGGAGAGCATTGGCATCCTGTCTCTGGCCAGCCAATGCAATCTAAATTGTGACCATCTGATACAATTATTTTCTTTGAAGTGTACACATTTTCTTCAGTCCTTGTAATCAAATACTACTTTAGAAACAGGTAGTAACATTACTTCCTCTTGTGGCAAACAAGGACAACTTGATTAGAAAGATAAACACAGCTCTAGTTCAAGTGTTTTAATCACTAGAGGTAGTACCTCCTAATTCTAAATCTCAGTGTCATCTTGTGGTTTCCAGGATTCTCAGCGAAGTTCTTTGAAATTTTATTTTTCCCACCATTAAACTTTGGATCAGTACATTTTCAGAGTGAATAGGAGGCCTTCTATTGAAAAAGTATGTGAGCTTTCATTTTTTTTAAATAACGTCCCATTGAGATACTTAGAAGATTCAGTCTGAATTATCATTTTCTCTATGTTGTAAATCTCATAAGCAAACAGGCAATGCTGATAACAAATTAATGTAAGGTAATTAACATACAGTAATTAATTTTAGCTTGATAATAACATTTAGAATGTGGTAGGTGATCCTATGGCAGAGGGCAAGAATAGATCTGTGCAAGGCACTGGCACATAATTACCGTTACACAAGCAAAGAGAAAAATGCAATACTCAAAATCTGTCTTTCAAAATGCAACTGACATTGAAGTTCAAGAGACTTATGGGTTCTCTTAAGATTTTATGATTTATTCAAGAGTTCTTTCCCAATATCAAACCTAATTTCTTCTTCCTCTGCACATCTACTGTACTCTATAGTACCAATTCCACTGTCCAACTTTAGTTATCAGCTGTTTCCCTGCCCTCCCATCACCACTTGTACACATGAGCACACACAAAACACCCATTTACCCATAATTCTCTCTCAAACACACACACACACACACACACACACACACACACCCTTGAGGCACTCATGCACATACTGTCTATCTAGAGTGACACATTGGACATGTCATTTGGACATTTCCAATGTTGGTCACCATGTCTGGCTCACAGGTCTCCGGCAATCAGTCTCAGCTGCCACAGAGTAAACAAACAAATAAAACCAATGAATGTTAAATGTACCTAAGGACTTGGGGTATGGTTCAGTGGTAGAGCACTTGCCTAGCATGTGCCAGGGCCTATGTTTGATTCCCAGCACAGCAAAAAGTAAATAAACAAAAAAAATAAACTGAATCACACATTGGTAAAGTTGGAAAAGTCTTTAAAAAATAGCAAATCCTATGGTATAATTTTATAGTTGAAGAACCAAACACAACTGGGCAAGGTGGCACATGCCTGTAATCCCAGAAGCTCACAGGGCTGAGGCAAGAGGATTGCAAGTTCAAAGCTAGCTTTAGCAATTTGGCAAGGCCCTTAACAACTTCTTGAGATCCTTTCTCTAAATAAAAGGGCTGGAGATGTGGCTCAGCGGTTAAGTGCCCTTAGGTTCAATCCTTGGTACCAAAAGTAAATAAATTAAATATAAATAAGTAAAAAACAAAGAGACACAGGGCTTCAATGCCACACCACAAACACAAGCCTACCCCAGGGCTTGGGAATCACACTTGTGGGTACTTTTGAACTGCCACAGCGGACAGTTTTCTATTTTGTAGATGGAAAAATAATTTGTTTCATTAATTTTCCCCATCATCATAAAATAAGCTGCCTTTGAAAATTCTCGATATAAAGGAAAGAAACAAAGAATTATAAGCCAAATTCAAATTGGTTGATTAAAAAGATTGGTATAATTGGCCAGAAGGATGGTCTAGGTTTGTAAGTGAATTTTGATAACCAATTTTCCTACTCTCTTTCAACTACTGACTTTATTTTAAAAAGCTTCTCCTTTTTTTAAAAAAAAAATTAATCACATTGCCATTCTCAGATTTTTTTTTTTCATAGATAAAAAGCACCTGCCCCCAAATTTAGGGGATTTTACATGGTAAAGAGAATTGAAATGTGATATTAAAAGTTACAGAAATGGTAACTGTGGCATATTTACTCAAAGATACTACATTTATGAGTAGTTTATAAGTGCATGAAGAAATGATTATATTTCAGTGCTAAATCTTTTAAAGACACAAAATTGAGCATACATAATTAAAGTCTAGCAGAGAAAAATGACAAAGAAAATACACCAAAGATGGTAGCTATGTTTAGGTGGTAGGATTAGAGATTATTCTTTTGTCTTACTTTTTTTCCACATTAAAAGAAAAAAAAGTTCTAAATATATTTACATTACTTTTATACAGGAAAAATGAAACATATTTAATGTTTTACAGAAAACTGGAAGCTGATGTCAGAGGCTGCACAGTCAATATTGAACTTCCATTTATAAGATTCTTTTGAGTCCCTGTTTTTCTTTCTTTCAAGTGTTCCCATTCCTGTCAGCAAGTCCCTGGAGAGGGTATCTTTTGAGCCCAGAAATGGGGTCCTAATTAAAGATATGAAGTAAGGAAACCTGGTGTCATCTCATCCCCTAGGACCTGTTTGAGATACATACTGAGAAATTTAGTACTTGTTAGAATGAAGAACTTCCTGAAAATATCTTTTACTGATTTTTTTTCTTAGAAAAACTAAGGGCCCTAAATAATTCACACACTGTTTCTCAGGTTTAGTTTCTGGATGTGCATTCAATTTTTTCCCCATAATAGTAAATGGCTTTCTTTTTGAGATCACTGATTACTATGACACTAATGGCTCAATTAAGACATGGATGTAACTTTCAGATATCATCTATTTTAAGAAGAATAAAATATGCTCAATAGGTGGTAACCGTCCAGCTACGTCCTAAATTGCTAACAGCATACTCCACACTCTTTTTAAAAGCTATTTCTCCAAAAAGCACATTGCAGTTCTTGGAGTGTCTTCAGGGCAGAGAGCTTTGCTTAGGTTCAACTCTCAGGAATTTCTAATGTAGAGCTGCATCAGGGAATCACAAAGCAAAGACCGAAAAATTAATACTACTCCTTCCTTGTCACCTCCTCTGAGAAAGCTATGATACCCAACATTTGTAAATGAATGTGCAGGTCCCCAGGTTTAAATAAGTCCCAAATAAACCTAAGAAACAACCAGATGAGTTCTCTCCTTTCCTCATCTGCATTATCTATTTCACTTTTGACTTGTAAGTGCTCTTTCTATGTGGTTAAATCCATGCTGAAAGTTATAAAGTTTTCTAGTAAATTGCAAGAATAGAAATAAAGGCCTCACTGGCCTGAGAAAAGCTCTTCAGAAGTAGATCTAAGCTGCAACTTACACAACTATCTCAAGTCCACACACTGCATGTATACTCTGCTTTTCCCAATGTGAAAAGTTCAGAGTTCTTTATTCCTGTTTTCAGGGCTTGGGGCTCCTGAGTCTCTAACAGAGAATATCACTCAAATAAATGGGTCAATTTCCCCCATAATCTCCAACAAAAGGCATTGCAGACCAAATCATTTTATTCTTAAAAATGTAGGTTATTTATTCATGACCTAACATTAAAAAATTAATTAAAAACAGAATTTGAGATTACTTAACAAAACACAGACAACACACTACCCTAAAAATAACATGCAGAAAGATTCCTCTCGTGGTATTTCAACCCTTTAACTTTTGCCCACTATTACAATAATGAAGATTTACTTTACTGATGCTCTTGAGACACTGTGAAACGCTATTTTGATTTCTTTTCAAATTTTGGCTCTACTTTCCTTGGAAATTTCTCTATGCTGAACTCAACTTATTAAAATGCGTATGAGCTCGTACTTCAGTTAAAATAAATCATTAATAGATCAAATATAAAACACATCTTACTCTGGATTTTGTTTAGCATTAATAAGTGCTAATAAAAGAATCTGAATTATCTTAATGAGGACCCATGAATGATAGCTCACAACCTCTTTTTTCAAGATCTAAGTTTGCTTGACTCATACAATCTCATTCCCCATCCCAACAACTATAGTATGCCTGGGCACATTCATGTGCAAATGCTATACAAGCTGAATGATTATGACAGGAGAAAGGCAATAGAGCAAACAAAATCCACAGCTACATGCACCCTTGCAGAAACTATAGCTACCTGAATTTTCCATTATCAAGAGACCATAGCATAGGTCAGAACTGGAAGACATGTAGGAGATCCTGTTCATGCCATTAATTTATAGGAAAATGGACTTTGGGAAAGTTTGGTGACTTACTCAAAGTCATAGATCTGGTTGGCAGCAGATCTAGAAAAATAATCTGAACATTTATATTTAAGTCATTTTTCAATTTTATACCATAAAACATCTTTATTCTCATAATCATCAAAACTTGAGCCATTTGGATAATTTTTTTTTCTACACTAATGTTATGATCTAAATGTTTGTGTTCTCCCCACCCCCAGCCAATCCATGTTTCAGTATATCTCAATCCCCAGAGTGATAGTACCAGGCTGTGGGGCCTCATTTGGTCATGAGGAAGAGCCCTCAGTAATCCTTTACCCTTCTGCCAGGTAAGGTTACAGAGAAAAACAGCAAAGAAGGAGGCCCTTATCAGATACTTAAGATTCTCAGCTTCTAGGACTATGAGAAATAAATTTCTACTGTTTATAAGCTACCCCGTGTACGGTATTTTATTAGAGCAGCCAGGTTATGACACTGGCTTCTACAATTCCTGTTTTTATATATGCAGTATAACAAACATTATTGAACCTTTTTTTCTATTGAGTCAAGGTCACCATTATTAGGATTAGTGATGTCAACTCTATAACAGAGTCCATGAATGTTGGGGATTTGATAACTGCTCTTTATGGATTTCTCTTTGTTGTCATCCCCTGCTATTCTCAGTTTCATTAGTCTGTATCATCCCCCTTCCCCAAGTTTTCTAAAGTCTATTCTCTTAGAGTCATATGAAATAGATAAAGGCACACCATATTTATTGTACTATTATTTATAACAGCAAGACAAAAACTTAAATATCCAACGTAGGAAAACATTTAGTAAGTGATAATTTAAATATAATATTATATAGCCATTAAAATTCCCTTCACATGGACTCCATCTACTCTCTGCTCCATGACAATGAGTCCATTGACATGCCAATTGTGGGCCTGAGGGAGATGAGCTGATGACATCTCTCACCTATAAACATTTCTTGGGCCTTCATCTGACATCCACAGTCTCATTCTAATGACTCTCCCAATAAATAATTGATTAAGAAATAAGAGAACCCCAGAAAGGGAGGAGGAAGAAGAAATGGTTGATTCTTGGGGCTGTGACATTTGGGAAGCGGCCATAGAATTCTCTTTAGAAAAGTGGAAAAGCCTGGATCCTGCTAAGTGGAATTTGTACATGGATGCAATGTTGACAGAACAAGAACAACAAAAAACCTGATTTCCCTGGGTATGTCTTTTAATTATTCTCAATATCTTTCACCAGAACAAGACATGGAAATCTTACTTCAAAAAAGGGGTACTGGTGAGATGTGGAAGCTGTAGCCTTGATAATTCATACTTAATGAAAGACTGGGAGAATGTGGGTATGCATGATACATAGAAAGGATGTTATAACAGACATAACCAAATTGCAACAAAACATCACCGCTAAAGGAGATCAAGAACTTAAACTATCTCAGAAATAGCCTTGAATGCTGTTAGTCAGGGTTGTAGAAAAATCAAATTGGCTTCTCTGAGCAAATATTCATATATATTTTTTTTTCATATACATTTTTGAAACATAACTTTTGTCTAAAAACAAATTTAGAAAATCTTAAATAGGACCCGAACAATACATAATGTATCATTTACCATTTCAAATATAGGATTGAACACTCATTCCAACATTTTTGAAGATGAGAATGAAAAATGAAGAAACAATTTCTAAATGCCATCAATTTGATAAACACTTTACCAAAATTTCATTATTTCACCACCAACAAATAATTTATCCTATGCCAAAAACCACAATTCTGATAAATATAGAAAGGTCTTTTCCTATCCACTATTGCTAAATCAATACCAGTGTATAGATATTTGGGCAAAACATAATAAAACCAGGAAGGCCTATAGTAAGGACTCAAGTCTAAAAAAATTACCAGGGTATGTATGCATGTATTTATTAGATACTGGGGATTGAACTCAAGGGGCATTGACCATGGACCCATATCCCCAGCCTTATTTTGTATTTTATTCAGAGACAGGGTCTCACTGAGTTGCTTAGCACCTGGCTTTTGCTGAGGCTGGCTTTGAACTTGTGGTTTCTGGTCTCAGCCTCTCGAGCTGCTGGGATTACAGGCATGGGCCACCATGCCCAGCTATCAGGGTATTTAAAAAAGAAAGAGAACTTGTAAGTATAAAAAAACTTGAAAATACTTTAAACATGACTGATATTATAGTAAATACCAAAGTATTAATTTTCCAGAGAATAATAACAGATTGTTATTGTTCAATAATAGAACAAAACAGATGTAATAAAGTGGGAAATTTTTTCATCAGTGTTCAGAATTTATCCATCAGAATATCAATATTCAAGAAAAGATTTACAAATATAATGAATGTGGCAAAACTTTTAACCAGTCCTCAGAACTTAATATCAGACGATTCATATTAGGGAAAATACATACAGACGTGATAAATGTAGAATTGTCTTTAATAATCATTAAATCTAAATAGACACAATGCACACTGGAAAGAAACCTTAGAAAAGTAAAGAGTGTAGCAAATCCTTTCATCTGTCCTCATACTTTACTCAATGTCAAAGAATCTATACTGAAGATAACACCCTACAAATGTATATTATATGGCAAATCCTTTGCTCATCCCTATATCTTATTATGTATCAGATAGTTCACACCAGAGAGGAAACTTGCAAATGCAAAGAAAGTAGCAAAGTCTTTTAAACTTGCTCAAATCTTACTCAAGTCAAAAAATTCATTTTGGGGAAAACACTACAAATATAAATAATGTAGGAAAGGCTTTAATCAATTCTCAATCCTTTTCCCAGATCATAGTTTGATGAGAAACTCTATAAATGTAAAGATTGTAGCAAAGCCTTTAACATATGCTCAAACCTTACTTGACATAAAAAATTGATCCTGGACACATATACTACACATGTAATAATGACTAAGGAAAGATCTGTGTTCAAAATATGCATCAGTTTATATATATGGCAAAGAACCTGCAGGTTAAATAAATGTTAAGAAAGTATTTAATTATCAAGTATAAATATCAAAAGATTCACAGTAAAATACAGTAAGGACCTAATGCTTTCAGAAATGATAAATCAGAGTAATTATTAAAGTGAAATAATCCAAAGTCAAAACAATTGGATAATTTATTTGTATCTATCAAAGGAGCAAAGATATTGTCTTTCAATAAATATAATTACTGTAATTGTATTACACTCACTGTAAAAAAAATTCTTTTCACACAGAGAAGTTTTAATGAAATGAGGACGTGCTTTTGTAATAACGTCAAGAAAAAAAGCAGGACATAAAATTACAAGATACCACCAGGTGCAGTGGCCCACAACTATAATCCCAGTGACTGGAGAGGCTGAGTCAGGAGGATCACAAGTTCAAAACCAGCCTCAGCAACTTAGTGAGGTCCTGAGAAACTTAACGAGACTTCCCCAATCTCAAAATTTAAAAAAAAAATAAAAAGGGCTGGAGATGTGGCTCTGTGGTTAAATGCCCTGGGTTAGGCTCTGGTATCTAAATAAATAAATAATCCCAACTACTTTTAAAAATTTCTTAGAGTGAGGGAAATATAAAAAATATTTGTTGTGGTAAGATTATTATTAATTATTATTCTCTTTTTATACTGTTTTATACCACTTATTTATTTCTGCAATTAGAGTATAATGCTTACAGTCAGAAAAGGGATTTTTAAAAAAGAAAGCATCACGTTGGAAAGTATAACCTAACTAGTGAGAATTACATAAGATAAAAACATGGATTCTAAAGGAATATCTAAGGCCTCTGTCGAATGGACTGTGTGATCTGGTTGCACAAACAGGGTTTTGGCTTACTTCCTATCCTTTCCTGAATTTCAGGCTGCTGTAAAGTTGAACTATAGACAGGCAGAGCATTAAGGTTTATATGTATTTAAAGGAGAAGAGAGGACACAGAAAGAGGGAAAACAGAAAAAAAGAGTAGATTCTGGGCCAATGCTTTTAGACAAGTGTCTAAGGATTTTTTTTCATTAATTAGTTTTTGGAAGTTTAGAAGTCACAGATGGTGATAATTGTCACTAAGTCACCCAGGCTGATTTATCAGTGGATAAGCATTAAAAACAAATTAACCTCTTTAGAGACCAGGATATTTTCTACTAACAATCAACTCCGTGCTAAAACTGAAAGAGCTCAATTAAGAACGTGAAGGGGGTGGGTAGGAAATGATAGTAGAATGAATCCGACATTATTATCCTTTGTGTAATCTAATATGATTACATGACCTGCATAACTCTACATCATGAACAGTTAGAAGAATGAGAAGTTTATATTCCATTTATGTATGATGTGTCAAAATTCATTCTACTGTCACATATGACTAATTAGAACACATAAAAATATATTTAAAAAAAAAGAATATGAAAATGTAAAAACTGGGAAAGCATAGAAGGAAGCTAAGCAAATAAGTGTCTGAGTATAGGATGGTTATATTTCAGAAAGGGTACTGAATGCTTTTATCAATTTTCGATTCTAATTTCTTTAAATTATGATGAAATATTTTTCTATGAAATAGAAATATCTTTTATTTTCTACTCTGATTTTGATTGAAATCATTAATATGAGAGTTACATAGGTTACCTTTTGATTTTACAACACATGATGACATTCATTCATCTATATATGCACACAGCCCCTAACCATATTACCTGTCCACATCACCTCATGCAATCTCAGCGCATATGATTTTACAAATAGATGCTTTACTTCTCAACACTTCTGAAAATCATTTTTAAATTTTTCTTTCTGTTTCCCAAACACCACATGCTATGAAAAGACCTTAACAATACCTTAAAGTCATTTGAGGCAAGATAGGCAAGATTCAAATCTGCCCTCATCCAGCATTAGTGGCATTAGCTAGCATTTTCAATAGATTCCTAAGGCCCTACCCAAACACAATATATTTTATTGTTAGAAACACCCTTTGAAATATTATTAGCCCGATTTTATATAAGAAGAAACAGAGGTCCTAAGAAATTAATTTGCTAAACATCACATTAGTAATTAAGGTACAGGCAAGGCCTAGAACTTGAGATTCTTTAACTCTCAATCCTGTGTTTATTTCCACTGCTTCATGCTACAGAGTTATTAATAGATTAATCCTGCACCAAAGTATGTACCCCTAAAGGCCACATACAAGTTCAACTGTACTTCTGTACAGTCTGGAAGAGTGGAAAATTATTCCAGCAGAAGGAAAAATTGGTTGGTGGGAGGTTATGGCTGATGTTCACTTTCACTTTGGTGCTTGTTCCTACATCTTCGTCTTCATCCACTAGAATGCATTCCCCTGCTCTCCACAAATCCATTTTCAGCATTTGTTCTTCATGTTGTAAGCAAATGCCCTCCCCTAAAGAAGTCCACGAGAAACTTGAGCCACTTTTGCTATTCTTGACTCCATAGCTCAATTTAACTTTAATAGCTTGCGAATGTTACAGGGTGTATTTAGTCTCAAATTTCTTGGGATTTTTTTTTTTTCTAAATCTAATAGGTCATATATGTATGTTTTAGGTCCCCAGCTGGATGTTAAGCATGATCTATTTCTACATCCTAGATTCTTCCCTTTTAATGATCTTCCTCATTTCTCCTAACTGCCTAATACAAGATATTTATTTAACAAATGCTTACCAAACAACTGAGAACCTACAATAGCACACCTTGATTTGTAATTAGGATATAAGAGTTCTAGTCCTACAAACAAAGAACTTATTTCAGGTGAATCTAAGGCCCTCAGTTTTCTCACCTTAAAATGAGTACAGGAGCAAGAAGTGGGTGGAATATGTGAGTTTCATGATCTCTAAGAGGCTATGAATACTTAAATATTATTTTCACTGGGGTGGATCACAATCTACTTTGTTCCATTAAGGATAAGAGTGATAAATAAGATGTCAAAAAGAACAATATTAAAGGCCAAACAAATATAGAGACCAAATGACTAATCCCCTAGAGGCAGAAGCAAGCCAATATGCTGGGGAAATTAATAAAGCAAAGGAAAACCAGGGAGAGTATAAATGTCCTGAGCAAGACTAGAAATGTGAATCCTGCTTGAGAGGGATGTGAAGGGGTTAGAGAGTACAATGTAAAAGGGAACAGCATAATAACTAAAAAATTTGCATTAGTGGTTAGGTAAATATAGCATAATGTTGTGCTTTTTTTCCCCTTAAATTTGCACTTCTGTCTACTATCATCAAAGCTTTAAATCAAATGCTAAGAATATCAGCATTGACTGCTTATGTTATAATAAAAAATTAGATCCATACTTAAAAAATCTTTGTGGAAATAAAACCAGAAATTCCTGATATCAAAATAGGGATTAAAACTATCAACATTTGATCATTAACTACCTATTTTCCTATATCCCCCACCCTTTTTTTCCTTTTGGTAAGGTGAGAAATATGTTAAATTTAATCAGAATATTTTTACTGCATCTATTTAATTTTATTAATAATTTTAATATTCTAAGTAATATTGTACCTGAGTCATTAAAATTGGGCTTTAGCTAACAGATCATGGCATTACATGGGGTTCTATGCATGACTCCCTGAATAAGCTTCCTTGGATGGGATGAGCCTATAGCACACAGTGAACCAAAATCTCTGTGGTATTAGGGTTTTATTTGAATTGCTATGGTAGAAAGTCAAATTCAGCTTAAAACTTCAAAGAAAAAAAAAAAAACCTCTGTAGAAACAAAAAATCTCTAAAATTAAAAAAAAAAAAAGTTTGAATCAAATAACAGCTCTCAGATTATCAGATGAAAAGTTTTTAGCTGGTATCCAAAATTGAAGTGACACTTTAAAAGATTAGATCAATAGGAGTACATGACTGATAAAAGGCCAGGAAAATTCCATTTTAAAAAGAGCAAACGCTTAAAGGGATTTGATATTCAAGAACCGTTTTTATGAATCTCCTGAAAAAGTTTTGATACTAAAACTGCTGAGAAGAAACTTACTATTAATCCATGTTATACAACTTTGAATCCAGTTTGCCCTTAACCTTCTACCCCATAGAAAGGGCTAAATTTAACTGAGAACTATAAATAAATTTTGTAAGGAAAAAAACTGTGTGCCTGTATGTGTGTTTATACTAAAAATAAACATACCTGCTTCATCATAGGATACAGTCAATTTTTCTAACATTTCTCGATCAATTGACAGAATCTGCTGTTCAAGGATGGTCTGGTAAGACAATACACTGTTTTCTTTGTCTTTCTCGTAGTCCTGAAGATGTTGTTTGAGGGCCTCTGGGAGCCGAGATTTTACATATTCAGCTGCAGTCTGCAGATAAAACAGAGAACCCCATTAGTACCTCCAGTCTAAGGTTCCTCATTTACCCTCAGGTGCTTTAGAGAGAACTCAAAGCACTGTGGATCCACTCTCCAAGTAAGCATGTCCTTGTCATTGTGATTTCAGACTATACTGCACCCAGTAAGGTGGGTCTTCAAGCAAACAGAATCTTAGGTCTTTAAATCATTTCTACCGGTTTAAAGGTATAAAAGATGATAGATTTGGTTTGATATTCACAAGAATTAGCAGTCAGAATTTCAATTATTCCATTGAAATTCCAAAGGCCCATGGTAATAATTTTGCTGGATATAAATTTTCTTGAAGAAGATGGTCACACAACTCAGCAGTGAGCCCTACCCTGTCACAGCACCTGCGTCCCTACTTGTTTTGCTATTCTCAACTCATTAATGCTGACACAGGAGCTCTTGTGAACTGAGTAGAAAGGAGAACCTCTGCTAGGGTTTATAGGAAAATAATAGGATAAATTAAAAGAGAAGAGATCTAAGATGCCCCTTAACCTGAAAAGAAAGAACTTGTATATGTATGTATGTATGTATACACACACACACAAACCAACACACATATGTGTATATTTTTTTTCTTAATTTTTTTTGTTGTTCATTTGCTTCTAGATAATAACTGCAAAAAATACTACCAACTGGTAATATCTGAAATTATATACAGTGATTTTCAATCAAGGAAACATGCTCCACTTGGGAGTTAGAAGAAAAACAAGTGTATTTTGAAAAAGGCCTTCCCAAGGAGTCTTCTGGTGGGCTGAGATGGTAGCATACTCTCTTCCTCCCAGTTGAGAATCATTGTGAAAACAGTGATTATGGGAGAAATTAAATGACAGAAGTTTATGGGAGAAATTAAATGACAGAATGGCATATATGAATCAGGGGAATTCTCAAATTCTTATAATATACCTCTTGAGAATATTAGGTGTTTGGCATCTCCTTGTAGTAAAGCTCTGCTTCACCTGCACAGTGCCTAAAGTTGAGAAACCAATGAATGAAGGCATACATATATATATGGTTTAAGATTATGTTCATAACCACTAAAAAACTTTTCAAAGAAGCTGCAAAAAGATTCCCGCTGGGGTATGGGCCTAGAATACAGCAAAGACTCAGCTACATAGTTTGCTTGTTTTTTAAAAAAAGTCCTGTGCAGCTATTAATTGTATAATTTAAAATATGTGTGCGATATAAAGAAATGAAAACATACCTCATATTCATGGATCAGAAGAATTAATATTGTTAAAATGCTATACTATAAAAATGATTTATAGATTCAATGCAATCCTTATCAAAGTGCTAATAACATTCTTCACAAAAATAAAAAAACAAAATTCATATGGAGCCACAAAATAAAAAACAAACAAACAAAAAACTCTCAAGTAGCCAAAGCAACCCTGAGCAAAAAGAACAAAGCTAGGGGAATCACAGTGCCTGACTTCAAAATATACTATAAAACTATAGTAACCAAAACAGCATGGTATTGGCATAAAAACAGACAAACAAACAGAATAGAGAGCTCAGAAATAAATGAACACATTCACAGCAAACTGATTTTCAACAAAGCCACCAAGAACACAATGAAGAAAAGAACATTTTCTTCAATAAGTGATGTTGGGAAAACTGAATATCTATAGGCAAAAGGATGAAATTAGACTTTTATCTAAATCAAATAAAAACAAAACCTCAATGAGATACTACCAAATTCCAGTTAGAATGGCAATTATGAAAAGACAAATGAGAGTAAGTGTTGGTAAGGATACAGAGATAAAGGAACCTTCATATACTATTGTGAAAGCAAATTAGTACAGTCATTACAGAAAATAGTATGGAGGTTCCTCAAAAAACTAAAAATTAGAATTTTGCCAGGTGTAGTGGCTGATGCCTGAAATCCTCACTTGGGAGGCTGAAGTAGGAAAAAGAATTACCTACCATATGATCATTCTCACTACTGTGTATATAACCATAGGAAATAAAATCAGCATATCAAAGAGATACCTGTACTTTCATATTTATTGAAGTACAATTCATAATAGCTAAGATACAGAGTTGAATTACATGTCCATTAATGGATTTATACATAATGGGTAATGTGGAATATATGCACAGTAAAATACTATTCAGTCATAAAGGAAGAATGACATTCAGCCATTTTTTACATTGAGGGACCTGAAGAACATTATGTTAAGTGATATAAGCCAGGCACAAAAAGATTTTTTTTTAAAGTAATAAAATGTTACAAAGTTGGTTTCATAGAAGTGGAGAGTATAATGGTGGTTACCAGAGTCTGATGTAGTTGGGGTGGGTGAATGTTAAAGGCTAAATAATTATAGTTAGGAAGAATAAACTTCAAAGATTTATTGACTAGTTAATAATAATACATTATATTTATGAAAAATGTAAGCATAGGGAGTATCATGTGCTATCAAATGGTAACTACATGAGGTAATGCATTTGCCAATAAGCTGGATTTCACCAATCATAATATATATCCTTAAAATCATCATGTTGTCCAAGGTAAATTTATACAATGTTATCTGTCAATTAAAAGATTAATAAAATACATGTGAGTTACACAAACACACACACACACACTCACACACTCTCACACACACAACATGCTCATCAACAGAGGTTCAATTTTTTTTTTTAATTTATAGAATAGTATGGAATATATCCATTGGAAAATATGAGACAGGACTATACCTACTGACCAGGAGAATATCAATGATGTGTTGTTGAGGTTAAAAAACAAAGCTGCAGTTGGGTACAGTGGCCCAGGCCTGTAATTCCGTCTACTTGGAAGGTTGACACAGGAAGATCACAAGTTTGAAGCCAACCTCAGCAATTTAGTGAGACCCTATTTCAAAATAAAAAATAAAAGGGCTGGCTCAGTGGTAGAGTGCCCCTGGGTTCAGTTCCAAGTGATGATGATGATGATGACGAGACAACAACGACGACGACGATGATCATGATGCTAACCATGATGATGATAATAAAAATTTAAAAAATTAAACAAAATTACAAAATATCAGGGATAACGTATCCTTTTAATGCAAAGCATACATATGTGTATATATTGTGTTTAGTATTATCATATATGCATAAAAAGAGAGAGCATACTCCAGTTGTGGAACATACTTTTTTGTTGTTCTAATTAGTTATACATGACAGCAGAATGTATTTCAACTCATTGTACACAAATGGAACACAACTTTTCATTTCTCTGGTTGTACACAATGCAGAGTCACACTATTCATGCAATCATACATGTACATAGGGTAATAATGTCTGTCTCATTCCACTATCTTTCCCACCCCCTTACCCCCTGCCTCCCCTCACTTCCCTCTACCCAGTCCAAAGTTCCCTGGCAGATACTTTTTCCTTTCCATGTTTCAGTATTGTTTCCATGTTCTTACTATTGAATTTTAAACAATTATCTTTTAAAAGTATCTTTCTTTGTGACCTTCAAGGTTTTCCTTTGGAATGTTAGTCCAATTTAGGATGAAATGAATTTTTCCAGAACAAATGACAACTGACTTCTCAGAAAATGCACACTGGGAAGTGGTGGGGAAAAATTGTATTTCACTCCTTGCAGAGTCACTAAACATAGCATACAACACTTTTTACTTCCAGATTTATATTGAGATTCCCTAAGTCAGATACTGATGAAATTACAACTTTAAAATATCACCAAATATTGTTCAAATTCTCCACCAGCCAGCTAGTTGCAGAACAAATAAAGTTATCTCATAAAATGTAAATGAACTCAGCATATTGGTATAACATATTTACTCCTAGAGTTTAATAAAAATTTTCTCTTGACACTGGAAAACAATATTTTAGCATTATAGAATAACCATTTTAAAATTCACACTATACCTTACTATTCAGTGTAACATCTCTCTTTAGTAATTTTTTCCCTTGGGATACTTACAAGGTATAGGAAGTAGTTCAATAACTAATTATATTTGAAAAATATTGGTGTATTTTATGTTACTGAACGCACACCATCTATTTCCTCCCAATTGTGTCCATTGATTGCATTTGAAATGAAATTCACTTTCTTAGTTACAATTGTGATATAGGTCTAGGAACAGTGCCTGCATCTTTTACTATACTGGAGTTATATTTTGGCACTTCATTTCTAAAACAGTATAACTTCACATATAGTTTTTTCTATTGGGGAAGATTCTTAATAGAAAGAAGAAAACAACTCTAGAAAAAATATTAGATTCTGTTAAGATATTTCAAAAAATCCCCTTTATACTAAAGTGATACTGTAAATATATTCAAATGTCACATGCTTCCCTCTTGGTATGTTCTTTCATGGTGGGAAGAGAGAACAAGCAAGATCTCTGGTGTGTTTGCTTTTCTTTTTTTTTTCTTTTATAATTGCTTTTATTTTTCAAATACATGACAGTGGAATGCATCAAAATTCTTATTACACATATAGAACAGAATTTTTCATATCTCCGTTTGTATATAAAGTATGTTCACACCAATTCATGTCTTCATACATGTACTTAGGATAATAATGTCCATCACATTCCACCATCATTGCTAACCCCCTGCCCCCTCCCGTACCCTCCCACCCTTCTGCCCTATCTAGAGTTATCTATTCCTCCCAGGCTCCCTCTCCCTACCCCACTATGAGTCAGTCACCTTATATTAGAAAAAACATTCAGCATTTGGATTTTTGGGATTGGCTAACTTCACTTAGCATTATCTTCTCCAACTCCATCCATTTACCTGCAAATGCCATGATTTTATTCTCTTTTATTGCTGAGTAATATTCCATTGTATACATATATATGCCACATTTAATCCATTCATCTACTGAAGGGCATCTAGGTTGGTTTCACAGTTTAGCTATTGTGAATTGTGTTGCTATAAACATTGATGTGGCTGTGTACCTGTAGTATGCTGTTTTTAAGTTCTTTGGATATAGACCGAGGAGAGGGATAGCTGGGTCAAATGGTGGTTCCATTCCAAGTTTTCCAGGGAATCCAGTGATATGTTCTTTAAGAAATAATTGATACATATTACTTTCATGGGTGTGAAAAGGTGTACTTTAAGAGCTTCTAAATGCTTCACAGTTCATCTTAAAAAGAAAACCTGTCAGGTAGCTAGCTCTAACTTATTAACTGTCTGCTGAGTAAGGTACATTAAACTTGACACTGTTGGGATAACAACCTCTTCTATAAAGGAACCTGCAATTTCTATGTGTAAACAAAAAACCAGTGGGAAAACATATTTTAAAAGCAATGAATCAATAGGCAGGAATTTTGAGATATATTAATATATTTATTTAGGAAATGAGCCATATTAAGTGATGAGCAGCCTCTAGAGAGAGGAGACACAAAAATAATCAGGAAATTGGTAAGGTAAAGTTAAAACAATTTTGAGTCAAGAGACACTAGAGGACAGAAAAGCATAGAAGAGTGAGTGTGAATTCACAGGGAGGAATAATAAGAAATGAAGCTGAATTTAAGATGCACTAAAATATAATGAGATGGCAAGACAAGTAAAGGCTGTAGAAAGACTGGTCTATGCTGTGACTGGAGAATAAACTGGAAAATCTTTTAGACAGAAAATGAAAACAAAAATAACAAAAAATTTTAAATAACTACACTTCTTTTTACCTAGTAATGTCTTTCTAGAAATTTATTTTAAGGAAAATTTAAAGATGAGCACACAGATATGTGTACAAACTTGTTTATCAATAAAGTATTATTTGTGATAATAAAAAAAATCTGTCTAGAAATTGGTTGGTAATATTATGGAATATCCATGCAACAGAATACAGTGCACCTATTAAAAATCAGGTTATGAAAGAATACTAAATTATATGGGAAAATATTCAGAATAAAATGTAGATTATAAAGTAGTTGGTACACTACATGTATAAGGAAAAAAATTGGTTGAATTATATTAATGTGTATCATTTTTCTCAGAGTAGCAAGAGCTTGGATGATTTATTTTTTCTTTTACGTAGTTTTCTGCATTTTCCAGATTTAATAAAATAAAAATAATATTTCTCTGTGCCAGCACTGGACTGAATGTTGTGTGTTAGTTTACGTAATCCTCATAACAACCTTATTTGGTTTTTATAAATGAGGAAGAGACTCACAGAGGTTAAGTAAATTGTCCTTGGTTATCAGAGAATAGTAAATAAGGAAACACCAATTGTTTTCGAGCCAGAAAATAAAAAAGAAAACACATTATTTTTTTTTAAGAAGTTTATGCCTACTGGGGTCATCATGCTACAAGGTAAAGTAGCCCCTAGAAAGGAGAAAGCTTGTAAGAAGAACAAATGAGCACATGAACAGAGATTGGTGCCAGATGGGAAAGAAAAATATGTAAACTGGATTCAGTTTTTCAAAACTAGAAGCTAAAAATAGCAGTGAGACTATTGAGAGTAAGGGGAAAACAAACTACAGTGAAAAAAATAAATTTATTTTGAACATTTAGTTGTAAGCCTGAAAACTATCCATTGCTCCATAATTTAGGAGCACTCCACAAAACAAACCTCCACAAAGAAAATGTTTTAGAAAAATTCCACTGAAGAGAGACCGGCCGGGAGCTACTAGGATTTTTTGAAGCGACAGTTTGCCCCAGATGAGCAAATCCCTGCAACGAGACACAGAGGTCCAGATCCACCAGCCGCAGTCCGCGCACCGCGCCGCGGCTGCCGGCTCGTCTGCCCGCAGCCAACTTGACTGGGTCCCGCTAGCCTCCGAGACGCAGCTTGGCAGGAAGAAGTCTTTAGCCAAGCCTTCATGAAATAGCCAGCCGGGAGCTGAGGCCAACCGAGGACGGACCAGTCCCACCCCTCCCTTCGGACACTCCAGCAAGGAGCCTGGGGCCCGCTATAGCAGAGAGGTGACGTCATCGGAGTTCGGCCGACGGAATTCCTTCCCAGCAGAATCCACTTTAGCAGGTGTGTGACTCCCTCCCCATCCAGATACAAGCAGCCAGGAAACTTCAGGGACCTCTCAGGGGTCGTGTCTGTAGGGAAGCAGAGGGGATCCCCGACCCCCAACCCCCCATATCACCAGGGGTAACTCCCAAGGTCTTAGCCGCCAGTTTACCACAGCACTGGGGCTTAAATGGGACACGCGGTGGGGCTGCAAGTGTAACTAGATCTCTGGGGAACCACTTCTGGTGAACAGGACCTGGCTGGCTGGCTGACAGGAGGAAGGGGGATAAGGGCCGGAGAAGTGAAACGGCTCTGGACTGACAAGTCCGAGAGACTACCAGGAGACGCCTTACAGGGATTGCTATGGGCAGGTAGAGAGCAGAAGCTC
>NW_025999961.1:16379913-16385599 GCF_001458135.2 Marmota marmota marmota
GATAAAGAAACTGGGGATTTATAATACACAAGTGGGAATAGTTACTCAACATTAAAAAAGAATAAAATCATGGTATTTCAGGCTAAATGGATGGAGTTTGAGAATATTATGCCAAGTAAGCCAATCCCCCAAATACAAATGCCGAAATGTTTTCTCCGAGAGGAGGAGGCTGATCCATAATGGGGATGGGGGAAGGAGCATGGGAGGAATGGAAAAACTTTAAATAGGACAAAGGGAATGGAGGGGAGGGGGGATAGTAGGGGATAGGAAAGGCAGCAGAATACAATAGTCACTAATATGGCATTATGTAAAAATTGTGAATGTGTAACTGATGTGATTCTGCAATTTGTATTTGGGGTAAAAATGGGAGTTCATAACTCACTTGAATCAAATGTATGAAAGATGATATGTCATGAGCTTTGTAATGTTTTGAACAACCAATAAAAAAAAAAAGAAAATGTGTTAGAGATTTATTTTATAGAACTCTGAAGAAAAATATCAGACCAATGATTTTGGTTGCAAGTTTCCAGAAAGGCAAAAGCTGTTTTCAAGAAAAAATATTAAATGATAGGGAATTAAATTAAAATACAGTCACCATCAGAGAAGTAAATTAGAGCTATATTCAAGTCACTTTTAGTATTTTTCTCTCAGTTTGCAAACTCAAGTTACTACTCATTTTGATCTTTTATGGATTTAAAACAAAAACAAAAACGGAAGAGATCTGGGGGATGTGGTTCTGTGGTAGAGTATTTGCCTAGCATGTACAAAGACCAAGGTTCCATCCATAGTACCACAAAAAACAAAATCCAAAACAAACAACCAAGAATCAGACTTTTGATGTCTTTAACTGAACTATGAAAATATGTCTCCTCTTATTATTTTAATTTAATATTGTATATGTTATAGTTGCGGGACTTCAAAAAATTTGCTCCCTTCTTTTCAATTAAATGTTCTATTTTATTACCAATTCTAAGACTTTATATGTAGTATGCAATTTTGTAAAGTTCTAGGCATGGTATGCAAAAGGAGAAAAGTTCCCTTATACTCAATAAATAATTATTTACAAGATATTTTTAAAACTAGGAAATATATTTTATCATTATGTTTGCAGTGGTTATACTGTAAATGTTGGTCCTGATACAGAGATTCATTTTCAAAGTAATTTTGAAAAACCAATAGATGAGATTTTTTAAGATTTCAAAATCTGAGAAAGGCATCTGAAGAAGAAATACCTACTTTTGCCTCAAAGATAGTCTAGAGAGTGCTTTGCAAAGACAAAAATTTTCAGAATTTTAATATCTTTCAAATACAATGATTTTACAACTTACTCTCCTCTCTTCAATTCATTTAACATATTCCCTCCCTCCCCCCCGCCTCTCATATAATCTGATCAGAGAAATCCTCAAGCTTCATTCCACAAAATGGGGCAAAGAACTGATGGCAGTGCCTTTCAGTTTATATTTACACCACATATATTCCTTACTTGGAACACACAGCACTACAGCTTCCAAAATATGTGTTGATTGTGAATAGGCACAAGCTTCTAAGACTGTATCAAAAGGGGGCTAAAGCAAACAGGCTGCTCTTTGTACCATATTAAGGCCAAATTTAACATCACTCTCACATACAGTCAGATGTTAGAGCTGGCTCTAAGGGCATCCGATCAATGACCTTCTGGGTGAAGAGACTTTGGCATTAGGACAACATCCAGAAAGGTAAGATGGGAAATCAATTCTGCAAACACCAAGGAGAAGGACTGCTTTCTGGGAAATGGTAACTCAGGGATGAAGGCTAGGTATTCACAAGATAAAGCAGAGCTAACATGAGAATCCTTCAAAATTTGTGCCAGAGCAAGGAAGGAGAGAGGGGAGAGCAATATTTCATTGCAGGCAAGGTTTTCCTGCCCTTGAAGGGAAGTGAATGTGTGTGTGCTGATTTGGCAGCAGCTGGCACACAGACCACATGTTAATTTACTTAGGTCTACCTTGGAATCCATCTTTCTTATGGTAACATATCATTAACTTTTGACAGCTGCTCTTTTGCTCTAGGCACTTTAAAAATAAAGTTAGAGTGAGTGCCCTTGCCCACCAGGACAAGGGCATTAAGCATGGAACTTATTTCTCTCTTGTGCCTGCCAAGAGTGTCATTTCTGCCATTTTTAGTCTTTGCTACTTCTAACCTAGAGAAGTTATTTAAATGAGAAAAGCATCTTTGAGAGACCATCTCGTATTCCTGAATTCATAATTTTGCTTTCAGAAGACAAACTGGATTCCTTCAAGAGATGGCACCAGGAAAAAGTCTCAGGCATTAACCAGAAGCATATAAATGAAACCTTATGCCTATTATAGATATTTATGATTGTTATGAAGGATCAAAGCTTCAGATGTACAAATACTTGCCAGTCATGTTGCAAGATGGCCACTAGCAAAGAACCTAAAATTATATAACACATAATACAGAGACTAAAACTGTAATTTAGTTTAAACATTAAGGTGATAACTGCTAAATTATAGATTACTCAGGACAATTCCCCTAGGATTCCTCATGTGATAAATCTTTAATAACTTTATCAGCCATTCTAATTCATATTTATTCAGAGGTTACATTCACATGGTAGCATTAAGCATGTCAGAGTATGAAAATATAACTCAAATCCCTCTTGATTCCAACCTTCCTAGCTCTAGATGGATGCTTTTATATATATCAAAATAAATTACCTCTCTTTTCTAGATTCCTACTAAGTACAATAAGATATAATTACCCAAGGTATCAAATATTGTTCAGCCATGTGGTCCATTTTTCTTTTTGTATTGTTTTTGTCAAAATCTACATTCTAACTCTAAGGACTTAAAAGTTGAGGTTTTTTCCTACTACCAAAGTGATGATAAAAGAATTTTCTGCCCCTCAATTACCATATAGATTCCAGGGAAAGTTTAGGAACATGGCATAAAAGATTACACTAGTTCCATGGTCCTTCTCTTAATTTTATTTTTTTAATTTAAATTTTTAAAATTTTTAGTACATTATGTATAGTTATACATAATAGTGTGATTCACTATGACATATTTATAAGTGAATAACATCACTTTCTCCATTTTAATCCCCAGTACCACCCCAATTCCCTCCCCTTCTCCCCCAATCCCCTTCCTCTATCTTTCTTTTTTATTTTTAATTGGATACATTGTAGTTATGCATAAAATTAGGATGCAGTACAGCATATTCATACATGCACCTAGTATAATTTGGTCAATTTCATTTCCAAGTTATAAGTTTTCCTGAGAGATGGCAGCATTAAAAAAAACAAAAACCCACCAGCAAACTTTCTCATAAATCTGTTGAACAAACAAGCAGCACCCAGCCAAAGCAGTCTGGCTAAATTTTTGTGATAGACAAGTTCCTATCCTTTCAACAGTTATAGAAAGAAGATATTATTTTACATTCTAAATACTTGAGGTCTTCTTCTATAGATTTTCTTCTATAGAAGAAAATTTCAAAGTAATATTTATAGAGAGAAATGTTTCATGTTTCAAAGAAAAATGTGGTTAATTACTGATAAAATTCCCTTCCATATCTGAATCTTTGCCTATAGAGTGTGAGGAAATATTAACTTTCATAAGTGATATTCAAATATATTCTAGAAAACTCCATGAATAATGCTTACTGACAATACCCTTGAGGATTCAGGAAGCCAATGGGACTGTTATAAATGAATTATAAAATACTCATGAGTTATTAATCAGACAAAAAGAATTCTGTAGCTATAACAGCAGAGCAACCCCTCAGGGAGATAGCAGAGACACAGACAAACTGTTCCTTGGTTGACAATTGCTATTTATATTGGGGCAATGCCAGAGGAGTCCTACTGGGCTTCCCTTGCATTCTGCCCCATAGTTCCCTGTTAAGCTCTTTAGGGTACACCTCTAAAAAGCAGAAGTGGCCAGGGTGGCAGGGATGCTCCAGACCAATGCTAGGTGGTACAATCTCCCCCAACCTGATATAGTTTTAAGATGAGACTTCAAAATCAGTATTAGATTTAAGTTCCTTATATGTGCAGTTTGAGTATGGAGCAGGGTTTTTTGTTTTGTTTTGTTTTTTGTTTTGTTCAGGGAGCTGGTAACCACCTTATTTAGTGTGATACAAGTAATTCAAAGAGAATTCCCACCCCCAAATCATTTTCCCTTTCAACTTTATTTGATGCCTGAAATTCTACCATTACAGCTTTAATATTTGCTTAATGCTAGCTCTTCCCGTATCCAAAGTCAAATATTTTAAGGAGGAGTAATACACTAAGTAATGTTCAGTCCTAGTGCAGAAAATTGATCATATTTTTACCTATAGGAAGGTGGACTGAGAAATAGGGAGGTACCCAGGGAAACTTCTGAGAGTAGAGTATAAAGTGGGAAGTACAGATCAAGAAAGACAAATATCAGTTACTCTGAAATTTAACTTGGTGTGGAGGAAAACACAAAGATGCACATTACTTGAAAGTTTGTTACTCTTTTCCATCTCTGGTACCTCCTTCAGGGCTTACAATGAAAGTTAGTTTGAGGCTAATTCTAACAAATCAAACTTAATATGTTGCATCTCTCACAAGGGTAAATAATGCACTTGGTAGCATCTGCTGCTACTGAATAGTTTTAAAACTCATATAGGAATCATCTCTTGAGTTTTAAAAATAGTCTCGGAATAAATACTACTGCTTCCTCATCTGTACTACCACAGCACTGTCCTCCATTCAGACCTCTAGGACAGCTCTCAACCTCTCCATGATGTCTCCATGAAGACACCTATTTGCCTCCCCACTGGCCTATGACCAACTAGCAGGTAGAATCAAAGCTTTTTCACATACATGGATTCTCCTGACACTTAATCCAATGTAGGGTTTCCAGAAGAAAAGGATGGAGAATGGGTACTTTTAAACCAGACTTAGTATTCTATGAATGATAATCCTACCAAAAAAAAAAAAAAAACATAAAAAGGTCCAGGCCCACAGTGTTTCTTCTCTGACATTTGCCTCTTTTCTGCTATTAAGCATGTAAATCTTATTTAATACCATAGGAAACTAGTTGCAGGGACTGCCAGTTTGGATACAGCCCGAGTCTATTGAATCTCACATTGAGAATGTGTTTCCTAATATTTTTGAATTATTTTTCTGTAATTTTGAACCTTACTAAAATTCTTTGTGAGCAGCAGATCCTCTTCTCCCTCCCTCCCCCACACCCACCTCCAATGTCCTATTTTTGGAATCTAGGTATAAAGTTCATAAACAGGGTCATAATGCAGCCACAAAATAGGTGGCTGGATTTGATTAGTGTTTCTCCATAGGCAGTACTCCAGCCAACAGCTTCTAAGTCACCTGGGGTAAAGAAAGGAGGTGATTTCTTTAAATATGCAGATTCATGGGTCCTCAAAGTCTTGGGGTGGGGGCAGGAAGGAATCTAGGATCTGCTTTTTTATTTTATTTATTTATTTATTTATTTATTTTAATTTTTTATTGTGGGTTGTTCAAAACATTACAAATTTCTTGACATATCATATTCCACACTTTGATTCAAGTGGGTTATAAACTCCCACCTTCACCCCATTCACAGATTGCAGAATCACATCAGTTACACATCCATTGATTTACATATTGCCATACTAGTGTCTGTTGTGCTCCGCTGCCTTTCCCATCCTCCACCCTCCC
>NW_025999961.1:16386100-16405004 GCF_001458135.2 Marmota marmota marmota
AGTTCCGGGAGCCGGAACTCGGCCGCTCCGTGCTCGGTGTAAGCTCCGATAAGAGTAGGCTCCAAGAAGCAGTCCCCACGGGCTCAGTTCCGGGAGCTGGAATTCGGCCGCTTAGTGCTTGGTGTATGCTCTGATAGGAGCAGGGTCCAAGAAGCAGCCTCCGCAGGCTCCCTAGCCCTGGGCCAGGGCGGTTCCGGGAGCCGGAACTCGGCCGCCCCATGCTCGGTGTTCGCTCCGATAAGATCAGGTTCTAAGAAGCACCCAGGCACTGAACCCTAGCAATCTGTCTGCAAGCCGCAGGCGAATGGCAGCCTGAAATTACCTGTTCTATGGCTGAGTGCGCTGCGGTCAGTCGAAAACAGGGATGGTGACGTCTAGGATCTGCTTTTTTAACCTGTGCTACATTTTAACAGTTTCACTAAAAGGTAAAATATGATTCTATCCCCTAGAGATTTTGATTTGGTAAGGTTGAAACTTGTGCATTTTTCAAAGCTGCACAACAAATTTTGATATAGCTACAGTTGAACTAGCTCCTTCACAATAATAGTCCTGCATATCCCAGGACTCAGTTTGGCAAATAAAAACTTTTAATTATTGCAAAAACCTTGACTGTATGCAACCTTGACATTGCTCCATGGCCTCAGTGCCACAGGCTTTTTTTTTTTTTTTTTAATCACTTAAAATTGCCAATCTGTTTAGCCTCGGAAAGGATGAGCCTTTCCCTAAAGCAAACTAACTAAACTTGAGTACTTCTGATGGCAGGGAACACCTGGAACCCTTTCCCTTTCCCAGCAGCTTGTGGGCAATCAAGCAAGTCTCAGCAAGCTGTGCAAAACAGGCCACAAAATGACCTGTGGCAAAGCACCTTGATAACACAGTAATTTCCTCTTGTCCATGCCCAGGCATGTGCACAACACTGAACTGACCTCTGCCAGGGATTGCTGAAGGAATTCTGAACCTTGGAGAAGTGAAGCAAAATGTAGCAGAAGGGAAAGGAAATCTGCATCACAAGGAGTGTTGCATAATTTTGCATATAGGGTTTAAAGGGTATCTTATTTTAGCAAGAGAAAAACAGGATACCTAATTGTATGGAAAAAGCTATAATTTCAGCAATGGCTGCACCTGCTTGTGTAAATATAAAATGACACATTTAAAAATATGAATGTGAAAACAGTTCATGAACCTTACAAAGAAATATATATCTTATTCCAACTCCTGCAACTCCAAAAGACAACAGCTGGATGAGCAGGTGCACAGTCATAGGCAAGAACCACATCCTTTTAGCCAACATTTATTGAGTATCCTCTATGTGCCAGACACTGTGCTGGCTGCTAGGGATAAATAATGGGTAAAAACAGACATGTGCTTGCGACTGTGGTGCTCACAGTCTAATGGAGGGCAGAAATTAACCAAATAATGACTTAAGTAACAAGATTCTTTGAGAGAACACACAAACTAACAGCCTGGTGTGGGGGTAGCAGGTGAGGCTTCTCTGATAGAATGATGCTTGAGCCAAGATGTCAAAAATGATAAGGGGTTCACAGGCAAAGGTGTGAGAGGTTTATAAGTGAAGGGGCTGGGCATTTTCTTCATAATTCTGTCTCTAGTGCCTGACCCAGAGTTGGTCTCAATAAATATTTTTGATTAAATAAAAAAAAAAAAAGATCCCATTTTTTTAAAAAAGGAAAGACAAAATATTGTATTGATACAAAATTTTTAAAACACAGATAAATTAGAGCCATGGATGAACACAATTCGTAATTTTATAGGGTAGAAAGGCCTCAAGATTGATTTGTGCTCTGAAGTGTTGAATATCAGCCATTGGGTCTATCGAGGAACATAAGGGAGGGAGGAATACACTACACTTGGCCAAATCAAACAAGTAATAACTTTCTATTTGTTGTCAGGAAAAAATAGTTTCTGAACTTCTTATCATTAAAATGGGTTTACTATAAAGAATCCAAGTTAAGAACAATGTTAGGTCTCAACAAGCTTTTGACTTTCAATTTAACACCTGTGCATTTGTCATGTTTTCTCTTTCTTGCCTACTTCAGTACAGACAACTGTCAGAGCGTTAGCCCTCCTCTCACATTTCTCTCAATTGTTGAATTTACAATTATGACCTGTTTGCTATGACATGCAGAGTCATAACACAGCTGGGTGTCTTATACTACTCATTTTGTTTTTAAGTTGGAAAAGTTCTTTTATGAAGGAAACTGTGGGCTTAAATAGTATCAACTGATAAGCACCAACTAATTTGAAATCATTCATTTTAAATTTTAAAACTTTTCTCCAAAAATTCAGCAGAATGAAGAATCAGCTTTTCTCTTTTACAAAATGTACAGGAGTCCCCCTCTCCATAGTACAGCAAGAAAAAGACACTTTTAATTGCCTAGGAAATAAGCCCAAAAGTGTCCAGATACCAAAGCCCACCTCATTGTCCTCCTGTATGAATATATGGTACTATTCCATGCAAAAAGTTCCCCACAACAGAGAACAGGAAAAAGGCTCCAATGTAGTATAGTCTAGTATTTCCCACTGGAAGAGACTAAGTTCCAAAAGATGAAATCTAGGAAATTCAGAGTTTTTAATTTTTTTTTTAATAGTAGGGATTGAACCCACAGGTACTTTACCACTGAATTACATCCCCAACCCTTTTATTAATTTTAATTTTAAAATTTTGAGACAGGGACTCACTAAGTTGCTTACAGCCTTGCTAAGTTGATGAGACTGGCCTTGAGCTTTCGATCCTCCTGCCTCAGCCTCCTTAGTCACTGAGATTACAGGTGTGTTCCACCCTTGCAGAGAGAATACACATATGAAAGGTTTTTCCCATTTACACAGAGAAGGGCTGGAAAAATCAGAAGTAATATGATTTTCCTTACAGATGAGCTGGCCAGGTTTTTCAACAGCTACCATTCATGGAGTACTTTCTATATGCCAGGTACCATGCTTGGTACATTATACAAATTAATTCATTTAGTCCTCACTACAACACTGAAAGGTAGATATTATTATTAGTGTTTAACATATGTGCCCTTACACACTTCAGAAATCCTTTTCTCTTCAGCAAAATCTATAGTTTCATAAATATTTTCTATAGGCAAAACTTAGAAATTCAGGACTAAGAAAATAAGATAATAAATTTGAGATGAAACTAGAGGTAAAATTCAGACACAAAATATATACTTTAAGGTTGTCTTTATTCATTAGAGATCAATTAAAAGCTAACTCTGAGTTTTTTGGCATGAAGTGCAAAGAAATGAAAACAACCATCTGCACAAGTCACAGCATCCATCAAATAAATTATAGGCAGGATACAAACAATGCCTATGGTATATTATTGATCAATCAAAGAATTATTTACTACTGAGTCCAGATCCACCTTCAAAATCCTTTTCAATACAGTATTCCAAGGCAGCCACCAATCAATCAAAATTAGCACATGAGATGAGTCTTATTTATGAATGCTGGTCTAAATCCAGAATGGCAAACTAGAGCCCAAATACCTGTTTCTATAAATAAAGTTTTATTGGAAAACAGTGCTACCCATTTGTTCATATTGTCCAAGGCTACTTTTTATACTACAATGGTTGAGTTTAGCAGTTGAGATAGAGACTTACGGTACACAAAGATTAAATTATTTACTACATGGCTCTCTACAGAAAAAAAAAAAAAAAGATTGCCAAATCCTGGTATACAGGGGTTAAACTAAAGCAAAATTAGCAGACATGTATATAGGTATATTATTAATATTGTATAGCTTGCATTTATTATGTGCCTTCATGTATGGAACATATAAAAATAAGCTGTACATAGTCCTCACCTTGAATTAGCTCACAATATAGCTACAGGGATGATTATTTTAAAAGAAAATTACAAAACAATGTAATTCATTCTGAAACATAAGTATATACAATTATTATGTGAAAGCAACAAAGTGTCTTAAAAATTCTAATACCCTAGAGATTTTCATTAAGTATTCTATTTCTTTCTACTTTGCCATGTACCCTAAGAAGTTAAAGTGAGTTTTAGGAAATGTAGCCTGCCAGGTTTCTGTTCCGTGACTAAAAGGCTCAGGGGTCACTCCAGTTGAACTGGGCTGACTGGGATGCACAAAATAACCACACAAGAGACATAAATACTTTTTTCTTTGGGGTCGCTGGGACGGCTCCTCTGACCTTAAGGGTCCGCAGGAAGAGAGAGAGCAAGAGCACTTGCTGACCCCTTTTATTGAGGAGAAGCTATTTAAATAAGGCAAGGGGTCAGGTTTCAAGGGGCTGAGTCTTTCTTCATGATGTCCACTGTTAGAAGGTTGACTGACATCTGGGTAAGCCACACCCAAGGGCACAGTAAGAGAAGGGGACACATACAAGGCACTTCCATGGAAGATTCACCCATGGAGCTGTAGCAAGATACACCCATGCACGAGACACCAACCCTTGAACCCAAGAAGGGTGGGGAAAGCTCTGCCACATTTCTGTGACTGAGCGCCTCAGCACCCAGCCGGGGAGTATGACTCAGTCATGTGCAAGGTTGGTCTCCCACAGTAAACAGATAGCAATTGTCAGAGGCAACAAATGGCTAAAAATACAACCAAACATTATAAGGGACAGCTGCTTTACTTGATGCAAGATTAAATGAAAAGGTTATTAAGCATCCTAAACACAATGGGCAAATGGTGATGCCTCATAAAAAAACTAACTTAAGTAACTTTAGATTCCCCAACTGCTTTTTGTCAGGAACCAGTAATCATAAGAAAATTAACAAGGTTCCAAAGAGACATGTAAAGTTTGAATTAGGATTCACAGTAGATTGGCAGGTACACAGTAAATCTATAATCAAAGTAATCCATAGCTGTTCCAACCTTAGAAATAGTGAATTTGTTTAGTGAAGGATAGTATCTCTGAAATAGCAAAACAAACAAACAAAAACACATCTGGTATGAAGCAGTGTCCTAAGTCTTTATGTCCTATACCCAGATACTCCATATCCTAAAGATTTACTGTTACAAAAAGCAATTTCCAAATGTCATATGGAAATGGTCAGACTAGAAAAATATAAACTTTGCCATCTGTAAAATTCAATTATTAATTTCTCTTTATTCCCCACTGTATGGTATCTGTGATTCTTCTTCAAAAGGTAGTGTGTTAATTTAAGTCCCCTACAATCAAGAGATCATTAAGTAAATCAACATGACTTATGAAACACATGCAACAAACAAAGTTTTCTTTTCAAACTCAAATTATATGTCCACATCCAGGCAATTAGATGGAGAAGGTTAATAAAGCTTTAGAAAACAGATGGCTGGACATTCTTGCATTGAATCGTTGCTTATAAATTAAGTTGCCAACTCTGCTAGAAATGTTTCCTTTGAGTTCAGTGCAAAACAAAATTATAACTTATTTTAATAGAATTCTCTAATGGTATCCTTCCCAAGAACTAGGTAAATTTCTGAGGTTCCTTCCAGTTCTTCAATTAAAGAGGAAATTAAAGTTGGTTACATATGTATGTATTTTATGTAATTTTCAGATGAAATTTTCAGACGATAATTCAGTTGCATGATATGTCATTTAATGAGTACCATCAGGGAATGAAGAGTTCCATATAAGTGAGTGTCTCATTTAACTCAACTGTACTACTCTAAATGATGAAAAAAGTTTCTTCTATTTGTGGTAATGCTTTTTCTTATCAAAGATATACTTTGATTTATTATTATTAACTCATATTAGACAAATTAATGAGTTTCACTGTGACATTCCCATATGTGCATATGTTGTATTTATTATGTCTATTCTCCTGTCTACCCTCTCTTGCTCTCCCCTTTCTCTCACTCCCTGATTCCCTTTCCTCTCCCTGAAAATCCCTTTACTACTTTGAGATCATCTATTTTTATCGGTTTCCACATGGGGAAAAACATGTGAAATGTGTCTTTCTGTGTCTGGATTATTTCCCTTAACATGATGACTTCTGATTCTATCCATTTTATGAATAATATATATTATAAATTATAATATAAGCAGCCTAGGTGCCCATCAACAAAGGCCAGTGTGAAGAAAATTATATATATGCTTATATATAAATTATGTATGTATGATGTATGTATAATTAATTATATAAATACATATAAATTATTTATGTATAATTATAACATATAATTATACATATATATGTGTAATATGTATAATCTATGAGAAGCTCTGGGTTCTCCTCCATAGAGCTATTCTTGTTTCTAAGAAGCTACTTTATGCACAAGTATGTGGCCTTTAGACTTAGGAAATTCTTTTTTTCTGTGGTGCATTCCAAAGAGCAGCTAATGCTGTCCCAAACTTCAAGCTGAGCTAGTTGAGAATCCCCTACTTCTNTATTGAGAAATATTATCTGCTAAGTTTTGAATGTAATTCAAAACTTGTCCACTGAAAATTACATGACACTTAATGGACATGAGGTAGAATTCCTTGGTGTTATCACCTTGTCTTCTCTTATTTTCTCTTTACAGTGACCCTTGTTCAGACTGTTCATACTCAGCCTTGATCATTTTCACATTTCTCACATGGGCACTTCTATGTTATAGCAAATACTCCAAAGAACCCTTAGTCTGAGACCAAGTTCAGGACACGATGTACACAAAAACAACACTTTGGGGAAATATAAAACTACCATTATTAGTCAGTTCTCTATCAGTATAATGAAATACCTGAGACTAACTTATAAGAGAAAAAGGTTATTTTGATTCACAGCTTGGAAGGTTCCAGTCCAAGATGAGGAGGGGACATGTTTTGGGCTTCTGATTAGTCAACATATCACGGTGGAATCTCATTGAAGAGCGAGCCTGCTTGCTCTTCAATGCAGGAAGTAAAGCAAGAAAAGTAGGGGCCAAGGCCCTACTATCTCCTTCAAAGGCATGTGCCCAACAACCTAAGCACCTCCCATAAGGTTCCACCACACCTCCTAATAGTGCCACCCTGGGAACTAAATCTTTAACACACAGACATGTAAGAAACATTCAACATACAAACTATAGCACCACTTTAAACACAACATTTTCACAACTCTTACTTCTTGACCATCTTCCCTTCTTTCAGGAGGTAAGAAAAGTTAAATGGAATAAGATAAAGCATTCCCCCACCCTTGAAAATCTATTTGCTTAATAATCTAAGCTGTTGATACTTCACCTAATATTTTCTTTGGTTAAAGAGTTTTGTTACAAGATAATGCCACATTGAATACAAATGTATTATCCAAGATTAATGAAATTTACTTGGATGCTTCAAGGCAAGTTTTTGTACTTCCCTATGAAATCAGTAGGAAAAGATAAATGATCCCCCTTACTCTAGAGAAAAAGTATTCTGAGTTTGTCCATTTGGCTTTATTTTATTTTGCCTCTTTTTTAGAAGGAAGATATTCTATACTAAGCAGCTAGAAAAGTTTCATCATTGCTTAGGGGTGTCTTGATGTAATTTCAAAAAGCCAGAGACAAAGAGGAGCAACAAGTGCTTTTCAGTTATAATGAAAAGTATTAATGGCTTAATCGTTAGAATCTGAAAACTCCTACAACAACAAGGACAACAAAAAACTCAAGAAAAAGACAATAGCAATGAACAAAGAAAAGGCTAAATAGCAAAAGAATGAGAATAAGATACTGCCTTAGCCTCAGAGTAGAGATACTACTCATTCCTGAAAAAGAAGCTAGTCATCAAAGGAAGAACTACCCAAATTTAATATGTTTGTTTCCCAATTGACTAATGATAAGATGTCTCCAACTATAAGTGCTCTAGCTTTCTGAGTTCACTTTTCTTCTAGTTATATTTAAATAGCTCAAGTATCCATCCTTGATGCTCCTGTGTGGAGTTTTACACTTTTCACACACAAAAAAAAATTTGAGAATTCCACTTCTTTCCTGCTTCAAGACAGCACCAACAACCCCAAAATCAATTATTACAATTTTCCAAACTTGCTCCACATTGGAATTACCTTGGGATCTTTAAAAACCACTAATGTCTGATGTCTAGCTCCAGATATGGGAATTTTTGTTTGTTTATTTGTAAAGTGCTTCCAAATCCCTGTATTAGACCAAGAATACAGGAATGGTGAGTCTGTCATATCTGCCATCTTTTTCATTTCTAGACTAAAAGCCATCTCCAAAGTGCATCTTAAAGCTGTCCCTTGTATGAAAAATCATCTGTACTTGGATCCTACTTTAAATTGCATTTACAGGATGATGTATGGTGTGTCTAAGACCATGGTAGTAAATCAGTATTAGTTATTGTCAATTAATATTTTTTCTTTCCAAAGACTTGATATAATGTTGTTTTTAAGAACTATTTTTAGCAGAAATTTCTAAACTCAAGTGCACCTTTTCACCTATCAAATCTTGCTAATAAGACCAATAAGAGACTACTCCATAAGTGATACCCTGACATGGCCTCTTTTCAAAAGTAGTACTTAAACAAGGATGCCAATATCTTTCTCTGAGGGTGGTATTCATTAGACATGAATGATATGAATAATAATAGTATGAAATCTTCATTAGATCAAAGTCTCATCTGGGTATCAAGATAGTTACTAATGAGTTTATCTGGAGGGGCATGTGTTGTCCACAGCACTGTCTATATAGGCAGAAATTTCTGTGTCTGTTTAAATTCTCTTTCCAAGTATAATCTGCATGATCTTGAACAAGTTTTAATAATTTCTGAGCTCATATTTCCCATCTATAAGAATAGTTAAGCCTGCTATACAAACACACACACACACACACACACAAACACACACACAATGCACATATACATGTGGAGAATTTAAAGAGAAATATATATTAAATTACTATCTACCCATTGTTTGATATATAGCAAAAATTAACATTTATCCTCTGTATATAAAATCCCAGATTGTAATCATAATTGGCTACTAAGTTTTTCAAAATGTAGCTTAATTTTATATCTTTACATTTCTAATTCAAAGAGACAGTATGATAGCAGAGTAGTGAATTAAATGTTGTAGAGTGCTATGAAGGGAGTATATATGTTTTCTGTATTTGAAACATATATAAACATAACAAAGATTATTATTTGAGCAGCATTATTGGCAGTGTTCAGTAGCAACAGAATCCAATCAAGTAAACTTTATAGATCAGAATTTAAGGACCTATTTTTTAAATTATTAATTATAAAAATGAATTTTGTTTTAAAACTTAAGATACAAAGTTACTATGGGATTCTCCTCCCTCTTTTCTGACAATTCTGTGGTGTTATATATAAGAGAGATGGTTCAAAGGATTTATAGAGTATCTTGTTACCTTGAAGATTAGTCTGATCTGCAGTTGCCCTGCTGTTGTGTGTTCTTACTGCAGAAATTGGAAACCTTTGAATAGTTTTCACTTCGAATACTTTTAAGTCTTTTCCTAAAGTGAAATGTGTGTTTGTAGTATGTATTTGGCAGGAAGGACAGGAAAGTAGATAAAGCTTTTATTGTATTTGATGCTCTGGTAATTTGAGTTTCATTCACCTGTAATAATATGGCTAAATTTCACAATAATAGTTGTACCATCCTCTAATCAACAAGGCTCTATGCTTGTACAACCAGATGGTATAAACATGTAGGCCAAAAAGTCAGTAGTCTCACTATGTATTAACAATGCTGAATTAATTAAATACCCTTTAAGATTACAGGTACGTGGATACTGTGATTTGAGATAGTTGGGATGGACAGCATGTTTTCTAGAACTATCTAGCATTATTCTGAGCTCAGATGCCTATTTTCCTTTTCCCTTTTAAGAGATCATCTATCATAGGCAATTGAAAACAAGAAATGTAAAATACAAACTCTTTTACTTCATTATCACCACTCTAAAGAGGTAAGAAACTGAGTTTTTGAGTTCTTATATGAGTCTTTCCTACATATAGAGTCCTAACTAGATGCATCCTCTCAATTAGAAAAGGCGCAAGACTTCAGTTTGAAAGAATCCTCCAAGTGCTATGAATAGAACAGGTGGATGGACTAGCTATCCTGCTTGAGTTCCTGTGGCTTCATCAACTCATTCAATCCTATACTCAAGATGTGGTAGTTCAGCATTTAAGTTCCATGAAGCTTCCCAATGAGTGGAAAACAACAAAATGTAGGACAATCTGCAATGCTTGAATCCATCATTTAGCTTAGGTTGCCTGGCAAAAAAACAAATCTGAAATCTAAGGAAACATAGGCATCTGCAAAAATAAATAAAAATCAAGAACTTGCTAGCCTGAGATAGATGATACTGGACATATATAAAAAAGAATTCAGCTAAAAATATTTAAAGAATTGGGTTAGCCAGAGAATATGACACTGTTGTAAGCAGCAAACAGAGAAGAACTTATAGGTTCTTCTCCATGGGCCTTGCCAAATTTTCACAAAAACAGTCACCAGAATAATAAGGGAACACTCTGCTGGAAAATCAAAAAACCCCACCTGGATCCTTCTCTTCTCTTTCCTAAGATCAAAGGCCTCAAACTGTGGAAGGAAGGAAAACACCCTGTTTTGCTTGGGATACTACTGCAAACCAATTTTAGCTGAAGAGTGGGAAAAAAAAAAAAAAAAAAAAAAAATCTACCTCCTGCAAGAGACAATACTTTTGCACATGCAATGTTTGCCGCTTTCAATTCAGGAAAAACTGTCAAGGCAACTAAAAGGATGTAGGATTCCTACTTGTGTGCTGCAAATTCTTGGTCAGCTATGGCTCATTTCCCACCAAACTCCCAAACTTTCTTGTCTTCCATTCCTCCAAATAATGAGGGGACAAGGTAAAGGGAGATGGGAGATGCTCAAAGAAGGATAATGAAAAATAATGGTAGAATAACAAGAAATGCAGCCAACAAGAATTCTTGCTCTCCTCTTCACAGAGAGGTATTTTACATCACTTAGCCTCAGGTGTCTGAAGATACCTGCTTTAATTTTTATTTCATTTTCAATTGCCTTGTTTTTCCATTGGGCTTGACTTTATAAACAATTCTAAAACTGTCCTAGAAATAGGTAGATATAAATCCCATATAAAATAATAATAAATAAATAAATATATTCCACATAAATATAAAAAATCATTTTCTCAAGTTACAGCATTTTAAATTACAATAAAAAGACAATTAAATTAGTTCCTGGGATATTTCTATCAAAAAATAGCTGTCCTCTGTTCTCTGTTTTTAAAAAAATGGTACATGATACAAAGAGTGAAATATTTTAAAATATGATTTTATTAGAAAACAAATACAGCTGGTCATGGTGGCACACGCTTGTAATCCCAGTGGGTTGAGAGGCTGAGGCAGGAGAATCACAAGTTCAAAGCTAGCTTCAGCAACTTAGCAAGGCCCTGAGGAACTTGGCAAGACCCTTTCTCAAAATAAAAAAATAAAAAGGTTGGTGATGTGGTTAAGTGGTTAAGAGCATCTGGGTACAAAAAAAAGAAAAGAAAACAAGTACACATGCACCTACAAGTATAGCAAAATCTGAATAGAAACTGAATTTGTGTTAAACATAACCCCTTATGAATCTTTTATAAAGTATTCTGTTTTGCAAATGCTGATTTGCATCTGTTTTAGAGGGGACGAGAACTAGCTCTTAGTAAAAGCCTACCATAGCAGTCAAAGGTATGTTAATCACTTTCATAATTTTATCATTTTATCCTCACAGCCATTTTACAGATGAGGAAATTGAAAAAGAAAAGATAAATAAATTTAGTAGTAAATAATGGACTGAAATTCAAATCTAGTCTTCTGTCTAAAAAAGATACATTTTTCTAAAATATAGGACTCTCTTGAAAAGGTGCATTATTGACAGCCATGTCATAAAACTTTTACCCAACCAGATACACAGATATCATGAATCTTGGCCTAAGAATAAATGAACTTGGGGAGAATTGTTTGACAGACTAAAATCAGTCACAAATATCAGACCCAAAACCCAATGGCAGTAATAATTTATCAAATGCAAAGACTTTTATTATTTAAGAAAGTCTTAACATTGTAAGATTATTTCATTTATGTCCCCTCACAATCTTGAGAAGCAGGAGACAGTATTATCACTACCTTCACCTTGTAGCTAAGGAAATGGAGGCATAGATGGATAAAATGAATTACCTAGGGATGAGCATTACTGTAGCAAAGACAGATGAGAAACCTTAATGCTTTGTCCAGTGCTCTGTCCAGTGCTACTTCTCCTATGTCATGCAGCATTTAGGTAATAATTTTAATGAAAATAAAACTTAAATTTATACCTTAAACAGGTGTCAAGCACTCTATGTAGCTCCACTTTAAGCAGATATTATTATCACGGTAGAAAATGGGCTTTTTTCTCAACCCACACCTTTACAGTTCACAATACGTTCATAACCATAGTCTCATTCTTGCTTTCTTGCTCTTTTTCCACACATTTTTTATTGGTGCATTAGAGTTGTACATAATGATGATCCTTGTTGCTACATATTTATACAGGCACATAATACCTTTCTTGCAGAAAACCTTAGGTAATTTGTTTTGGAACAAAACTAAAACATTCTTATTAGGAAACTATTCTTAGCCAAAAAGGCTTTCCTCACTCATTCTTCTGTACCCCTCAGGTCCCTGCTTTGAAAGAGGATAAAGAAACAAGGGAGTGGCCATAGAGCATGAGAAACAGCGAAAACAAAAATGACTCCTCCACAAGAGCTCTTCGGGTCTGAAAAACAAGAAGCTCTGAGAGGGTAGAATTGATCACTGAGAGGAAATATTATATAAAAATTTATGTGCCAATTTTTTGTTTTTGAACAACAAAAAATAAATAAATTTGCAGTGAAAAATGGGGCTGAAATTTGGGGATGTTTCCCCCAAGTAGACTTTTTAAACAAATTCTAAGCTCTATGGAAGAAAAGGTCAAACACCCTCTGAAGAAGAAGACAACATTCTCGAAGAATAAGCTTGCATCACAACCATGGAAAGAAAATACTATATCCTAATCAAAGGCAATATTCATTTAGATATTGGCCTCTATTACTTAATTAGGAATAATACATGTGAACTGTAAATGAGGACATATGGTGGGGCCTACCCTTTACATTTCTTCTGCCAAGAATGCTTCCCCACCAATTGTGTTCTTTTTCTTTTTACTATATAATGCAGTTTACAACAGAGCATTTAAATGTTTGATGTCTTTGGCCCATTTGTTGATTGGGTTATTTGGGGTTTTTTTGTTTGTTTGTTTTTTGTTTTTTGGTGCTTAGCTTTTTGAGTTCTTTATACACCCTAGAGATTAGTACTCTATCTGATGTGTGAGGGGTAAAAATTTGCTCCCAACATGTAGGCTCTCTGTTCACCTCACAGATTGTTTCTTTTGCTGAGAAGAAACTTTTTAGTTTGAGTCCATCCCATTTATTGATTCTTGATTTTAACTCTTGAACCAGAGGAGTCTTATTAAGGAAGTTAGGGCCTAATCCCACATGATGGAGATTAGGGCCTACTTTTTCTTCTATTAGACACAGGGTCTCTGGTTTTATTCCTAAGTCCTTGATCCATTTTGAGTTGAGTTTTGTGCATGGTAAGAGACAGGATTAATATCATTTTGTTGCATATGGATTTCCAGTTTTCCTAGCACCATTTGTGAAGAGACTATTATGAATACAAACAACAATAAGTTTGGCGAGGATGTGGGGGGAAAAGGTACACTCATACACTGCTGGTGGGACTGCAAATTGATGCAGCCAATAGTGGAAAGCAGTATGGAGATTTCGTGGAAAACTTGGAATGGAACCACCATTTGACCCAGCTATCCCCCTCCTAGGTCTATAGATGAATGGATTAAAAAAATGTGGTATATATACACAATGGAATATTACTCAGCAATAAAAGAGAATAAAATCATGGCATTTGCAGGTAAACGGATGGAGTTAGAGAAAATAATGCTAAGTCAAGTTAGCCAATCCCAAAAAACCAAATGCCAAATGTTTTCTTTGTTATAAGGAGGCTGATTCATAGTGGGATAGGGAGAGGGAGTATGGGAAGAATAGACGAACTCTATATAGGGCCAAGGGGTTGGAGGAGAAAGGAGTGGACATGGGGTTGTTAGTGATGGTGGAATGTGATGATCATTATTATCCAAAGTACAGGTATGAAGACACGAAGTGCTGTGAATATACGTTGTATACAACCAGAGATACGAAAAATTGTGCTCTATATGTTTAATAAGAATTGTAATGCATTCTGATGTCATATATAAATTTAAAAAGATAAATAAATAAAAGTTTGATGTCTGTTTTTCCCATTAGATTGTAAGTAGTTTATTTAGTTCACCACTACAGACCTAATGGTTAGCATAGGGCCTGGGAAAAACAGTAGGTGTTCAATAAGTAATTGCTAAATAAACTAAGTGAGTGAATAAAGATTCCAGGTGATGAATGCAGCTTCTCATTTGATTTTCCCTTTTTTTATGTCAACTTCTCCAACCCTTAAGTGAGGAAAGAACTTCTTTGAGTGGGGTACATAATGGTCAAGCAGTTTGTACACATGGCCAAGTACCACAACTACCAAAACTACTCTTAAGTGTGTGGACATGGTATGTGACTATATAAACTACAGGCTACCTATACCAAAAAGGAGAGAATCTGGGTCTGGACAACTCTCATTTTTCATTTCAAATGTCTGTCCTCTACTGTCTCAATTATTGCCATTTATAAATTTAGAGAGCAGCACAAATTAAAAGCTGTATATTATTAACAAATGTGCCTTAACTAAGTAATAAAGTATGCATTACCTAGACTCAAAGCAGACCCTCAGACCAGCCTACCTAAATCTCTTGCAATCTTTCTCTGCTTCAGGAAGTACAACCACATTTTATTATCTGTTCAGTCCTTATACCTCTTCAGGACAAAGGGACTTATTTTCCTACATTTGTGTAGCACTTCATATTTACAAAGCACTTTTTCAAAGGTCTGTTAAACTGGAAATTTCAATTGAGGTTCCTGGAACATGATGTAAAAGACACATTTGGCAACCCACTATTTGATTCTAAAAGACACATTTGGCAACCCACTATTTGATTCTAAAAAGCCCTACCCCACATTCAAACAACAGTCAAAAATATGTAAATTAAGGGAGAGTTTCTTAGGAAGTTTTCCGAGAAAGCAATGTGTTGTATATCCCTTTTCACATGTCAGAGAGGGAAGGGTGAAGGCAATGTAGTAAGTCAGGAGAGAGGAGCTTCAAAGGATAATTCAGGAAGCCTAGTGCATGCCCCCACAATTAGGAGAACACAAGAGATATGTGCCTGACTCCCACCTGGTAAACACCAAAAAACAAGAGCTGAAGGAGAAGGAAAAGGGTAAGGTGACTTGCTAGACTGGCCTGTACTCCCAGCACTTGTTTCTCTAAGGATCTCAAGGATTTCCTGTGGGTAGGTGCAGGCCACAGAGGGGGAGAGGTTGGTCTGATGCCTCAGGGGACTGCCTACAGAGCTAAAAGGACCCTACTAGCAGACTAGCAGACGTAGTGAAGAGACTATTATATAGTCTTTTCAGAATAAATTACTAAAACCAGGAAGTAAGGAAAATGCATTGCTTACATTACAGGTAAATAAGATGAAGAAGGCAAGCATAGCTGAAAACTCACACAAGTTATCAGAAGATATTAACACAATAATTTCCTGTTGTCAGTAACTCTATCTGTAAGCACCTCCTGCCCCCTCTCTTTTCCTTTCTCTTCTAGAACATGATAGGATCAGAAACTATGGCTTTCAAAGAGAAATCTCAAGTGGGTTCCAAATGGCAAAGGCTTTAGTTGGGGAAGTGAAGCAGGGAGATACAACTTCAAGTCACATTTCAAGTTTTGATTATTTCATGAACCTGATTATTCTTTTCTATTTGTAATTTAAGTCACTAAAGTAATTATATTACTTGAAATTATCAGAAAAGGTATCCAAGTTTTCATCCTGGAATAGGAAGAACTTCCTCTACTAAATACATTCTAACTGGTCAGTGGGAAAACAAAAGTAAAGATGCTTTTTTTAAAAATTAAATCCCAAGAATTTTAATTTATTGAAACTGAAACTGAGTAACATATGCAAAGTCATACAAAAAGCAAGTGATTAGCTGGCCTTGGAGCTCATATTATCTAACTGTAAGTCTGGTATCTTTTCAGTAGTCCAAATCTCTATTTTAAGAGATTTTGTAGATCAACTACCTTAACAAAAAAAGAAAAAAACACTGCTATAAAAGGAGGAGTTAGATTTGCCTCAGGGCCAACTGAAATCAGGAACTTAGGCCCCATCTGCCTTGAATCTCTGCCTTACGTCTGCTAGTCTTAAATTTGTTTTTACTGCTCTAACAAAATGTAACAGACCAGGTTACTTATAAAGAAGAGAAACTTATTTCTCACAGTCTAGAGGAGGGGAATTCCAAGATAAAGCCTACCTTAAAGGTAGGTGTTCTCACATGGCAGAAGTGACAGAAGGGCAAAAGGGACCTAGTTAGTTCTCTCCAGCCTTTCAAAAGGTCCCTAGTTCTATTTGTGAGGGCTTCTCCCTCATGATTTAATTATCTCTTAAAGGTCTAAACCTCTTAATTGAGGATTAAGTTGAGATGTAAATTTGAAGAGAATGCAAACATTTGAATATAGCTGTTACCTTGTATGTTATCTTATTCTAAACAGTGAGAGCAGGAAGGTAGGGATTGGTTACTATAAACTCAAAGCTCAAATACTTAAAGCAATTACCATACTAGAGAAAATGCCTTGTCAGGATCAGTCTGAAATATCCCAGTGAATGACTCTAATTGGCTCTGATTCAATCGTAGTCCCACCTCCTGGACCAATTACTGTTCAGATGGGTTGAGGTATGAGGCCAGATGCCCTGTGGTCTGGGTGGGTATGTGGTCTGCTAGAAGAAGGGAAAAATGGTGTCAAGCAGACTTAATGTGAACCCCACAATTTTACATCCACTGTCTCATTTTATCCTTACTTAAGTAAAAAGAAACTAAGTAACACATCCAAGGTCATACAAAAAGCAAGTGATTAGTTGTCTATGAAGCTTATCAAACTGTAAATTTTATATCCTTTTCAGGACTCCAAATCTCTCTTTAAAGAGATTTTCTAGATCAAATAGACCTAATTTATTTGATATCTCCCAAAGGGAAACCAGATTAAGTGACCTTTAATGTCACTTTTACCTCTAATATCCTATGATTCTAAAATAGGTCAAAAATTGGTTTATTCAAGATTTAAAGTATGGTCTGGAGTCATTCATCCTTCTATTTAATTCATTCAACACATATTTACTGCATACCTTCTATCCACTACCTATTGTAGTAGGCAAGCATTATTTTCTTGTAGTATTGTTCAGCAAGAAGCCCCTAAACTGAACAAATCCACTAAAACACATAACAACTGCCTGACCTAAAAAAGCGGAAAACTTAGTATAATAAATTCACAAAGTTAATTGTAATGCATTCTGCTGTCATATATAACAAATTAAAGTTAAAAAAATAAATTAAAGAAATTCATAGAGTTGCCAATTAAAACTAGCCTTTAGTGAACAGTTTCATTAGACCAGGTGCAGGAAGAGAAAGGGGTAAATAGCTTTTCACTACCACATGTATACAATGTTAATGACCCATCTTGTGAAAAACTAGAAATTTCATAGTATAAAACTCACATAACATGTAAAAGTTTCACCACCAACGTGTATAAGTCTCTAATTTAAAAGGAAAATTCATCAGTATCAGCATAAAAACAAAACTATAAAGTAAAGGAGGAAAAATACATTTTTATGTAGGCTATTTTTTAGGCCTTAAAACTAGCTGTTAAAACTGTTCCTTTATATTATCACTTTGTGGTTGCTCCCTATTTTAAAAATATCCACAGCATGTATTAAACACCCATCACATCACACCAGACAACTTCAAAGACACAACTGGAAATTACTTTGCTTTTCCAAATGTTCTTTCTGGAGAGAGTTTCTGGTTAGAAGAGATAACACAGCTCAGGCTTTGATTATGGGCCTTTGCCAATGTCAGTGTATTAAAATAACACAGGTTAAGGTTTGTATGTTTTTGTTTTATTTTGTTTTTTAATCTCTACTTTTAGTCATGGAATGTTCCTCGTATACATCTGGCCAAGGAAAGGATGCAAAAAGAGTCCTCCTGTCCTGTCATCTTTTAGAGCATCTATTTGTATACTGTCAACCCACTTGCCTTAGGTACAAAACCTAACAGCTTTGGCTTTCTTCTGAAAACAGAAATAATTCGTGCTGTGATGCATCCTGGGAGGATCAATGATTATTTATAGGGCTATAACAAGCTCCTTGGAATATACTTAAAATGGAACTAGCACAAGTGCCTTGCTTCTTAAAGAAGTTTCTCTATCAATTCAGGTTCTACATATCCAATATATAAGCAAGTTAGGAAGGCTTAGGAGAATGCTGTCATAATGACCACCTATGTGGGTCAGAATACAGTCCTGTGACATGAGTACCTTGACTTTATACCTACCACTTACAGCCATCAATAGCATAGCACATTCATAGTAGAGCCCAGAAAAGGAATTTCTCAAATTGAGATAAACAATTGGGAGGGAAGGAGCCATAGCCAGCACAGCTAGCAGAATTCTTTTGTCCCATTCTATTCTTTTGTGACCCTAATATATATTCAACACTCTAGAGCTATTGTGGGGAGATATAAGAGGTCCTTGTCTTCAAAGAGTTTAAACTCTTGGTGTGGAGACTAGCTTATCAAAATGAAACAATAGAGAGTGATCATGCAGTGGAAAGTGATCCCGAATGAGGAATTCTAGTTCCAAGCCTACTATTTATTAGCTCTTTCATCTCAAACACAGCAGTCTCCTCACTCCTGTCATCTTCAAACAAGAGCCTGCTAGACATCTCTCTCTCCCTCCCCCCTTCTCTCTCTCTCCCTCCCTCC